>NC_142028.1:68752695-69065195 GCF_982192425.1 Myodes glareolus | reverse complement strand
AACCCTCTGGAGGAGAAATAAAGGCAGGAGGGAGCCAGAGCTCTTGTGTCGTGTGTTCTATGAGGGTACGTTAAGCTGGCTCTGTGCCCAGGGTGGTAGCCAGCAGGAGTGGGGAGAGCCATGTACCGAGTTTTGTGACCTTGCCACACTGTCAAGCATCACCAGGCCCAGACCCCTGCTCCCACTGAGAGCTCTCCTTTTCTAGGTCTTTCTTGGTCTTCCTTGCTTTGAGATATTCCCATGTCTTCCCACCCACAAACTCGGAGCAACTGTCCTTTGTCAGAATTCCCAGAGCACACCCTACCCCGGTCCTTAGACTGGGCCAGCTCTTAGTCCCCTGGCCGAGTTTCTCTGCCCTTCTCCTGGCAGTAAGGGCTTAAGGCTTTCTGATGCTGCTGTGTCTGCAAGGGCCTTGCACAGTGTCTGGGACAGAGGAAGGGTGCACAGGTCCGGGGCTATTGCTAAAGGGAAGGGGAGCTGATGTGTGATTTGTCTTGAGGGTGAAAACAGCTTGAGGGTGCTGCATCCTTGGCACCGTGGACCTGCCAGCACCTCCCGGGTCCTGATGTTTTCAGGCCTAAAAGGTAGAGTCAGCAGGACCTTGGGGACCACTCTGCTAGCCTCCTGTTGTGTGGATGGGCCCTGAGACTCACTCAGAGTCCTGGGCTGCTGGAAGGGAGGGGCTTCTTGCTGCCTGGGTCCCTGGGTGTCCCTGTTCATGCTGCTACTGCAGCCTCCTTGGAGACGTTGCTTTCTAGGTGCCTGTTGCTCTTTGGCTCTGTCCCTGGCTTGCTCGTGCGCTCTCTCTCTCTCTCTCTCTCTCTCGCTCTCTCTCTCTCTCTCTCTCTGCCACTTCCTTGTCCTGTTTTTTTTCCCTTCTCCTCTGATGGGATAATTATGCTAATAAGCCTGTCAGAACAAAGATAATTTGTGGTGGGCTATTTCAGACTTTAGAATTCAAGACGAGGCCCCTTTTCTGCTTGCCTCTGAGTGTCCCTTAACCTGTCCCAGGGACAGAGTCAGGCAGATCTGCTCAGGTGCTCAGGGAGGGATGATGGGTCCTAGAGGGCAGGTGGGAAGGTGTGTGTGTGTGTGTGTGTGTGTGTGTGTGTGTGTGTAGGAGGGCACATGTGCTCAGGTGCGGTGTATTACGTGAGGTCCCCATCTGTGTACAGGAGACATCTCGGCACCAAACGTCTGCTGAAATCAGTGGAACATGGAGGAAATGACAAGGGAGCTGCTGTCTCTGAAATGTCACTACTAAGGATGGGGCTTCTTCTCATACCAGCTCCAGCTCTGGAGGGACCACCGACCCCAGCAATGGTGGTGACATGGGTGTTATGGTTCCCTGACAGAGGCCGCCTCAGCACCTTTCCTCTACATGACAGTATTCTGCTCCTGGGTCAACTTCCCAGCTGGTCCTGGTGTAGAAAAGGTTTGGAGTACTCAGTTCCTGGGCTCGGCTGGGTGTCGAAGGGTGAGAGAGGAAGGGCGATACTGTCCAGGCACCGGAGCTAGCTGGAAGGGCAGCTCTGTGTCCTGGAGCTTACCAAGGGTGAGGAGCATGACCCAGGACCCAGGCTTAGCCATGGCATTCCAGAGAAGCTCACTAGGAGGATTTCAGGGCTGGACGGAGGTCCTGAGCTTCTTCCCTCCCTCCCTCAGACAGTCAGCTCACTGAGAGCAGTCTGGAGGAAGTGAGGGAGTGGGTGAAACGATACACAGACCATGAATGGTGCCATCCCTAGACAGAGGGTGCAAAGTTTGAATTTTTACTTTAGAAATGCTAAGAACAACGTGCTAAACTAGACCTGATAAAACCATGTCAACCCCCAGGGCCACCACAGAGTGCTTGGGGACAGCTGTGGTTGCCACTTTCACCAAAACTGTTTCCTTTGTCTTGGCGAATCAGCTCTGAGCCTCTCCTGAGGTTGTCTGGCAGGGTTGGCCCTGGGGCCTTTGACAGCCTTGCTGGGCAAAGGAAGAAAAAAAGCCACCAGGGGCAATATGGTCTCCATAGCCCTGAGCAGCCCTTTTCTTGGGATCTAGGAAGCCTGTGCTTCTGCCTGTACTGAGAAAGGGTTTAGTGTGTTTTCCCCCTCTTGGGTGTGTTTGGAACACTGCCTCTGGGCCACCGTTCGGATAAACGGTGGCAGTTGCACTGTCGGGGCTTTGAGTCATTTAAATGGCTGCGGGGAGACATTACATTGACTGATTTAATCTCACGAAGGAACTTTTCTCTTCTGCTTACACAGCACCTCAGCCCCTTCAAGCCAGTAGCTGAAGCTCCCGCCCCAGCGCACATCAGTGCCTGCACCCCTCTGGCTTCCAAGGCTCAGCTCTTCACAGCCTGCCTGCTGAGAAAGCCCAGAGGTCTGAAGGAGGAGATGTCACAGACCTATGCTCAGTTCTGTCCCTTTATCAATTGTTCCCAGTTCCGAGAATCCTTGTCTAGATGCTGCTGATCCTGTCACGGAAGTTCTTGGCTGCAGGCCACAACCACCCTTTGTGGTCTACCAGGCAGAACTCAGCCCAAGTCTTGTTGGCCAGGAGCAGGAGGGGAGGCTAAGGATCCCTAATTGACAGTGACAGGACTGAGGCTGTGAGCCAGAAGCCAGTGGGCACTGTGGATGTCTGTGTGCACATGTGTGCGCGTGTGTTAGTGCACAGGGCATCTGTGCCCGTGTAGCATGTGTCAGGGTGTTTACCAGCCATCTGCTGTCATGCCGTGCATGCGAGAGAGCCATGTGCTGCCTGAGGGTGTGTGGGTTCGAGCACCTCTGGTGTGTGTGGGGGTACGTGTGCACACACATGTGCAACGCCAAGAAGCTGCCAGTGTGGGAGTGTGTACCCCGTGTCCGGGCTCTGTTGGGTGATTCAGTACACAATTGTTCCTCTCTGTGGTCTTGGGGCTGTATGCATACTAATGCTGTCTATCAACCTCCGTGCATCCGTCTATATGTTTGTGTGCTTATCCACCATGCCCACGTGTGCACAGTCCACCTGGGATAGGAGCCCCTTATCTGTTCCTTCTTGCCCTGCTGACTGGGTTGACGATAGTGGCATGGAGCCTTTGTTAACCGTCTATCTCGGGCTGCCATTTTAGAAAGGGAAGCAGCCAGCTACCCAGCTGGCATATCCCTGGACCTCAGTGAATGGGTGAGTTGGAGGCCCATTCTGGCTACCTTGTTACTCTGCTTTTAAGGGTTGTTAGTGCTACTGGGAACTGAGGCAAAGGTGGGTCAAGCCTGTTTCCATCCTGCCTGGCACAGCCTGAAGCACCGCCAACTGGTGGGCAGAGGCAGGGAACTGGCTAGGGTTTCCTGCCTGTCCTGGAAGGAACAGGCTGCCACCTGGGACACCTACAGGCCTATAAACCCATGTGGATGCCAATAGAAATGATCTCCCATCTGCACCATTCTGTACTTTCTTTTGTGGGTCAAAGGGCCCCTCTGCCCAGCATGAGCTTGCGTGTCTATGCCTGGGTATCTCTCTGGAGTGTCTGCACTTATGTTTGTCGCTTTGCACACAGACATGCACTCATGGGTCTCTATGTTTCATGGACAGGTACACACTCTTACAGTCTTCAGGTGGGGCCACCTGTCCTTGTCCTGCCTCTGGCTTCAGCCCTCTCCACCTCCAATTACACTACAAGCCTCAATGCTCCACCAAGGCTGCTCCTGTACAGATTCCTTCTCTGGCTCCCTCTTACTTACTCAGTAAAGGCTCCATGCTCGCTGCTGGCCTCCGAAGCGCAGAGCGGCTCCAGGCTTTGCCTGTGCTTCTTTCTCAGAAGAGCCTTCTGGACTGTTGGCCCTTAGTCATCGCTGAGAGGCCAGGCGAGTACAATGGCAAGACACCAGAGCTTGGTTGCAGGGAGTGGCACAGACAGTCAAGGTGGGGAGTCCTGAGGGGCAACGTCTTCTGTCATGAAAGCAATACCCAGTCTGCATCTGGGCCGGAGAACCCCCCCAGCTCCGATCTCCAGTCCCTTGCCCAGCTCCTCTCCCCGGAGCCATCTCTCTGTTCCCCAGTGAAAATTGCCCATTGTGAAGTCTAAACACTCAGCCTTGAGCCCTGTAAATCCCTCTCCTGCTCTGGACTGAGCTTGGGCCAGCATCCTGTGGAGATGGAGGCTTAGGGTGGTCTGATGTTGGGCACAGCTTCTGGGAGACAGCCTTGTGCATCCTCTCCGTGGGCTAGCCTTTCCCAGCAGGCTTTTCCTTTCAGCCACCACCTCTCAAGTCCCCTTTGTTCTTCCCCTGCAGAGAGCTCTTTTAGGCTCCTTCCATAATCAGGGAAGCCGGGGATGCTCATGTGGGTACCTCTTCTCTCTACCAGACCACAGGTCCCACTGCAGCCCCATATCTCCACTGGGACATCTCAGAGCCACAGAGTCCCCAGAGATGGCCCCTTTAGGTGCTGGGACTCCAAGCTTGAAACCCACAGGGTCACTGCTGATGCTTTCCTACCTACCCCGACCTCCTGCGGCTTTATCTTCTGCTCTCCCCAACCTCCTCTACCCCCATCACATCCTGGCTACAGTCACTGTCATCTGAGCTGTTCTCAGAGCCCTAGCTGGCACCCCCGCACTCCACCCCGTGCGTAATCTTTCTTACCTGCAGATTCTGAAAATATGCTTGGATGCCCTTCGCCCTCCCCAGCTGGTACCATCTCTAGCTCACCATTGTTCTTAGGATGAGACCAGAACCCTCAGCAGGGCTCACAAACTCCACTGCACCTTAAAGACCTCTCAGTCCTGTGACTTTTTCTCAAGAGGGGGCTCCTGTGACCTCTCGTGCCAGAACAAGTCCGCGTTGGGCTCTGCACACGCTGGGCATGCCTTCGCACCTGCCACAGCCCAACACAGATTGTCTGGGCACTGTTTTCGTGGCTTCTATAAGCTCTGAGAGGTAGGGCTGCCCATATAATTCTTGGTGCCAGGGTGAGTGAGGCACACTGGGAAAGCAGAGCCGAGCCCAGCAAACAGGCTGAGTGGAGGCAAGGACTGGAGGGGAAGAACAGAGAGGTGGATTTCCTCCTCTTCCTCGCCACCTCCTCCTCCTCCAGGCTGCCCTCAGTCAATCTGCAGGTCCCCTCTGGAAGACCGAAGGTAACCCACACTCTTTGCCACCCAGCTCATGCCTTGTGGCTCATGCCCTCTCCTGGGGTGCTGTCACGTGCTGGGCTTCTGCCTGTCCTCAGACAGCCTGAGCTCTTCCACCCTGCAGTGGTTCCCTACCCTGTCCACGAGAACCATACACTGAGTTTTCTGTCCCGTCCTACGCTTCCCTTTGGATCTTACAGTAGTTGGGCCTCCATTCATCCGATGTCTCTTACTGTCTGTTGTTCCCACCAACCCTGAGCCCCAAGCAAGACCACAGGTGATATGAAGAAAAAGGAAAATAATGGGGGGGGGGATAAAACGGAATAATGGGTAGGCAGGTTGATGTGGGAAGAGGGATGGGAGAATAGGGCAGAGGAGGGCATGGGGATGCATAATTAACACTAAGTATGTTGGAAAAATATGGAAACTCACTCTTGTATGAGTCTCTGTCTCTCTCTCTCTTGCACACACACACACTCAGGGGAGAGCTCTTGAAGTAGGATTTTATGAGGTGAGGGTTTCATCATTGTGTGGTTTTAAGCATCAGAAAGCACTGGGTAAGGTTCCAGTTGTTCCTGTTGTCGTGTCCCTCATCCTGCTAAGAAAGCAGCTTCCCTGGGAGCCTGACTGTGTTCACTTGCACCAAGTGCTTAGTCCTGCTTTGGCGGGGTGAGGGCTAGAGAAGCGCATTTGCAGGGATGTCCCTCCTGCAAGAGAGAAAGGCCACCCTCCAAAGGCCCTGAACTTAGCCTTTCCTGACAGGGGGTGGGGGACACTACTTAAAGCAGCCTCCTCTCCTCTCCCCACCCATTCCCTCCCCCCCAGCTCCCCGCTTCCTCCCTCCGTCTTCCTCTCCTGTACCTCCCTCCCTCTTTTCTCTCCTCCTGCCCGAGGAGGAGAACACAAAGGTAGTCAGAGTTAATTTAGGCTCAAGTATCTGGTCACCTGGAAACAGGGCCAGTCCCCCAACGCAGGGCCTCAGCTTGGCCTCATTAATCTGCGTGAGGCTGCCATCCTGGCGTCGACATAAGTAGGGCAGAGGCAAAACTCCGAGAAGGCCTGGCTCTGACCACTCGGTCCCCAGCAGTCATGGCCGCTCTCTTCAGTGTGCCCTGGGAAGGAAAGGAGAGGGAAAGCGAAGCCAGGAAGATACTGGTTGTCTCAGTCCCTTTTTCCACGCCCCTTCCTCCAGCTCAAGGACCCTGGATCCACCTGCCCTTTTCTGGAGTGTATCCTTGGTTGCAGTCTACCCTTCCTCACCCTGAGTTCAGGTTATGACAGTTCACTCCTTTGGAAGGTCCTGCGGCCTGTGTCGGACTCAGCTCATAGGTACTAACCTCAGGATGCTCAGGGAAGGTCTCTCTGCCCTCAGATCACACAGAGAGCATTCTGGGTGACCTAGAGCATTCTAGACCCTGGCCCAAGTGGCACTGCCTCTTCTTGGTGTTCACACCTACTCTTCCCCTGTTCTGTGTGCTCTCTGGGAACGCTTACCTTTGGATTTGAGGACATTTGTTTTACTCTATCTTGGCTACCATTTTGGAGACCCTCTGGCTCTGGTCCACAGTGGAGGCTTGCCATGCCTTGCTCCAGACTTCCTGCCCCTTCCCCTGTCCAGTTTCAGTCCTCTGGTGGTGATTGGTAGATGGGGACATGGACCATTTGAGATCATCTCCCAGCTGTGACAAGCCCCTCCCCCCACCCCCAGTGACATCTCTGCTCTGCCACAGGGAGCCATCAATCCTGCATCCTGCATAGAGGCCGTCCTGAGGATAAACAGGCCTGCCTTGATCCAGGCATACCATGCGACAGGTCCCGGGGCCACCATCCTAGCTGCACGGCTCCAGTTTTTTGCAGCTGCCCAATGCCCACTCCCACTGCTTCCCCTGAAATCTAATTTATCCGGAAGTGTGGGAAGATGGATCCACACTCGAGCTGTGGCCTGACTGCCAATCTGTTAGGACCTGTCAAGTGAATTAAGGAGCATGTGCATTTTATTGGAGAATATTACTTTATATACAGAGAGAAGTGTGGAAGGACCTGTGCCCAGACACTAACAGGGTTTGCTGGATGACATCGTCACAAGTGTTAATATCGTCCCTTATGGCATTCAGTCGATGTGTGTTTAGTAAGGACTGACTACATTAAAAATCTGAGTTTGAATGCCAATTCGATGGTGTCTCAGCTAACTTTGGCAAGCCACCTCTCCTTTCAGAGTTCTGATTTCTGCACCTCCAGGGCTGTAATCATAACTCCAGAAAGCACTGCATGTGTGCGTGCACGTGCATACATGTGTTCACACACTGAAGCAAGACCTGCACTCACTTGGGCGACTCCAGTGTGATAGGCACATAGGTATCTGGAGCCATTGGTGCCTGAGTTCAAACTCTGACCCTGAGATTTTCAACTGTGGTTTTAGGAAGATTGCTGGGTCGTTCTTTTCCTGTGTCTGCAACACAGAGTTGAGATCAAGAGTAAAGAGATTTCATATATGTAAAGTTTCTAAGATGGTATCTCTTTATAATACATACTCCCTAAAAGCTAACTGTGATTGTTATTGCCCTTATTTTTTATTTGTGTGTCTGTGTCAGTATCTGCATGTGCATATGTGTGTGTGTGTGTCTATGCCTGTATCTGTGTGTCTGTGTATGTGTGTACATGTATGTATATGTGTGTGTCTGTATCTCTGTGTGTATGTATGTATGTGTGTCTATGTCTATATCTGTGTGTGTCTCTGTCTGTGTGTGTTTGTGTGTGTGTGTGTGCATGTGAGGTACATGAAGAAGCCAGGCTAGGAGCATTGAACCCTTGGAGCTGGAATTATAAGCAGTTATGAGCCACACAACATGGATGCTGAGATTGAACTTGAGTCCTCTGAAAAAGCAGTAGGTACCCCTAACCACTGATTGATCTCTCCAGCCCCCTATTTTCTTTTTGAATACGGGGATATTGTTTGTTCTTTGCTCTCTTCTAAGGCCATTGATATTCAAGACCCTGTGATCCTGTGGCTGGCTTTCTCTGCTAGGCACTGTCTGCCTGTCTGTTCTAGGGCAGAGAAAGTATCAGGCCTCTAGGATTGGAGACCACTATAGCATCTGGGGTTCAACTAACACTAGGACCAGAGGTCAGATGATTTAAAGTCAACATTCAATTTGAGGCCAAGGTCAAGACTAATTTGGGGAAAATATCTCATTGCTGTCTGGGACTGGGCTCATGTTGGTCTCTTGCTTCCCAGTGGGGTTAAGCACGGCCCAGGGCCTATTTTGTATGACTGAGCTGCACAGTCAGAATTACTTTTCACTGGGTCCTTTGTGCAAAACCACCTTTGGGCCTCCAGCAGGCTGTCTGGTGCCTTTTCCCCTTGCAGTGAGAGCCTGCCTCCAGTGCTCTGGACTCACATTCAGGGGGCTCCAGGAGCTGCCTTTGTGCCCTGGGCCCCTAAATGTCTTCTTTACCAAGGACCCAGCTCGGCTCCGCAGGAGGGAGCACCCCCAAGGCACATGTGTCAAACCTTGGCTGTGTTTAGAACAGCTCCTGGGCATCCACCTGGAGGATAGTGGGCTGCGGGACTGGAGACAGGCAGGCTGGGCACACCTCCCAAGCACCGACAGGTTGATGGAGGGCCCAGCTGCTCCCTAGAGCCGAGCTGGGTTCCTGCGCTGGGCTGGCTGGTGA
The DNA here is from genome assembly GCF_982192425.1 of Myodes glareolus. Classification (NCBI taxonomy): domain Eukaryota; kingdom Metazoa; phylum Chordata; class Mammalia; order Rodentia; family Cricetidae; genus Myodes; species Myodes glareolus. Next base: position 69,056,413 of record NC_142028.1, on the reverse strand, counting down.
GGAGCTGTGTGCACAGATGGCCCTATGCACACTTGTAATTTGCCAGAATAAATAGTTATTATTAATCTCTCCTGTGCTCCCTTCTTCCCCTTCCTGTGCCTTTTCATGCTGTTACTGAGGCCTGAAGGTGGGGCGTGCTGTTCCTCGTCCTGAGGAGCGGTCTAGCACACAGTAGGTGTCCTCTCAGCACAGCACTGACTGTTCCTTCACCTTAGGAACTGATCCAAGCAAGGAATATATACAGGGATCCAGGCTAGCACACAGTGGATGCCTCCTCTGTATGGTACCTGGCACATAGTAGGGGTTCTCTAGTATAGAACCAGACCACAGTGGGCATCCATCAGGCAGGGTATTGGGGCTGGACTCCAGACAGATGCTCGCAGGGTCAAGTTTGGATCCATGTCTGCTTCTATGAAGGAAGGCTCATCAAGCACCTGGTCTGTGGCCTGGTTGGTACCCGGCCCTGTGGCACATGGATGGGTGAGTCAAGTGAGATACCGACCTTCCATCCTTGCTTAAGGAGTCCAGAGCCAGGTGCTAAAGTCCAGGCCCCTTTGGAGAACAGGAGGAACAAGGTATGGAGAACTGATTGCCCAGAGGAGGTTACCCGCGATGGGTCAAGGTTCCATCTCATCCACTTGCCACAGGAGGAAGGTATCATGAGTTGGGTGTGATAGAATAACTGGGAAGCATCACCAATTGAGGGTAGCAAATAACCCACACTCTAGGTGGGGGATGAACCCACTCTGTGTATCTGGCAAAAATGTCTGCCGGGGCTGCAGGCAGTGGATAGGTGCGCCTTATGACTCCCATGTAACCTCGCCTGCTCTCGTGGGGGTGGGAGGAAAGGAGAAGCAACAGTGTGTTAGATGGCGGCTCCTGGGAGTGCCTTGAGGAAAGATGGGGGATGAGGGAAGGTGTGAGCTCTTCAGAATTCTCTTTAATCAAATGACCTGAGCCCAGTGTGGAAAATTCAGCAGGGCGGGCAGGTGGAGACTGGATCTCAAAGGGTCTCAACAGCCAAGGTGAAAACAGGGACTCGATGCTATAGGTGGCAGCCAAACTAGAAACTTCCAAACAGCAGAGGGGCGGGAAGACAGGCACAGGGAGGAGGGGAAAGCCAGCATAGTGAGCAGGGACAGGGCATGCTGGGAGGAGGGAGAGGATGGAAGGATGGACCCTGTGCTGATACAATGGGGGAGGGGAAAGGTGGACAGAGGCCACAGGGCCTGGAGGTGTGCAAGAGTGAACCCAGCTCGTAGGCAGAAGTATTTGCCCCAGAATGGGCAGATGGCTGCCCCCCCATACACACACCTGCCCTTAGTCCTCCCTACCCCTCTGTACCTTGAGCACTGCCTCACTCTGTGTCCTGTGTCCTCCCTTTCCTCCTTCTGCAGTACCACCCCTCAGTCTCAGAAACACCTCTGTCCAAGTCCTGGAGACTGCTGTTCTCCCGTCTTCATCCGGATATACTTGCCTTGTGTCTTGCTCTGTCCTCCCTCACGCCTTGGAGGAGATATTGAAAATCAAATCGCCAAGCGAGCTCTCAAGGTCTTCACAAGGCTAAGTGATATTTTGATGAGCAGGGGCAGTGCCAGGGGCAGTAAAGTGCCCTGGTTTGGGTCTCAGTTCTGCTACCACAAGCAGCCGGATGTCTGGGGAGATGTTTGACATCAACCAGCTACCACGCAGTCTTGTGTGAGCGCAGTCTGGGGACACAGATGGTCTGTGAGTGACCATTGCTGTCGCTGTCTCTTGTGCTGCTGGTATCGCCAATGGGAAGACTGTTCACCCAGATGAGGCTTGCGGGCAGCAGAGCCTCACTGTCCACCGTGAGGAATGTGTATTTCAGAACCAGACTGTGTGGAATTCACTGCTGATGACATCATATCCAGCATCCATGATCCCCACTCCCAGACCCTCTACCTCCCTACAGAAACTCAGGGATGCTTGCAGACTCTCCCACCTGCTGGAACCTCACACCTTGGATTGCCTCAAGGCAAGGGCCCCTTCCTACACCTTTTCTCTGTTCCCCAAACCAAGGGCAAATGTCCTAACTTCCTTCTAGGACAGAGCAAGGCTAGTGCCCAGTGTCAGGGTGCACCCTGGGGGGGCCCTAGATGCAGATCTTGCTCCTGCCCCTGGCTGGACCTTCAGCTTTCATGCCACCTGACTCCTGTTCTCCTGGCTGACCGCAGGCCCTGCCCACCCAGGTGGCACTTTGTCTGGCTGCACTTCAGAGCTGTAAGTCCTTTCTCACTTCTGTTGAGAAGTCTCTAGAAGATAGAGACGGGTCCTGGAATTTATCATCCAGGGGAATCCAAGGTACCCAGAAGTTAGGTCTTCCTGGACTACCAAGGATTGTGTCCACCCTCAGGAACACCTGGGGGATAAGAACTCCATTGCCATCTCGCATGCAATGGGGGAAGAGCAGGACACCCAGTACTGTTGTCCCTCAGCTGTGTGACCTTAGATGTCACCTGCCTTCTCTGGGCTTCTCTTTTCTGAACATTGAGGTACAGGGCTTCACTTCTCCCTTTTCAGGGAAGGAGTTTATACCCACCCAAAGCTCCTCTGGAGCTGTACATGCTGGGAATATGAGTTGCCTACCAGCGCTTGAGTCGGGAGACTCAGACTGAGCCTCTGACTTGATGGACAATCTTGAGCTGTCTGGATTCTCTCCCAAATCTCCAGTGTCCTCCAATCTGTCCCCATGAAGGATCAGTCTAAATGATGTTACAGGATCAGTCTAAATAATGTCGCAAGTTCCTGTCAGCTTTGAAGGTCTGTGATTGACACTTGGATTTTTCCATTCCCTAGTGGGAGCCCAGATGTCTAAGACCCCAGCTCTGCCCAAACAGAGGGCCCAGACCTCAAGACAAGGTCATACCCATCTCCAACAACCCAGTCTCACTCCCCAACACCCCACTCCACCCCTTCAGTCTTTTCTACCCCAAACTGGCATGTGGTCAGGAAGACTAATAGCTTTGACTCCACTGTTTATTTGGAGACAATACAAGTCTATTGAAACTGCCACATCAGGAAAAATATGTTCCACTTAGGTCTGGAAATTGCTCAGCGCCCGCCTTTGATGAGGCCTGCTCGCGTCCACCCCGTGCTGCTCTCCGTCATTGGCCACTGTGGTCCATTTGCTTAATGAGCAGCGTGGCAGGTGGCCAGGAGAGAGGCCAGCCGAGTACACCTGCTGCCCACTGGCCAGAGTGGCTGGGCAGCATGGCAGGGTGCTGCCTAGCCCACCCCACCCCGGCTCAACAGCTGATCCTTTGGGTCAGAGAGGGCACTGGGGTCAGCCCAGTCCCTGCTAATGGCTTTAATATAAAGATGGCAGCAACCACAGTGCGCTAGGCTCTTCCTGGGTCGTGTGCCAGGCCTGGGCTAAGTGCCCTGCAGACGTCACTTCCTTGAAGATGAGCAACCGTGAGAGGTGAAGGGCATAGTTCTCCCATTATGCAGATGAAGAGGCAGGGAGGTCCGCCTCTGAGTACAGAGCTGGTGTTCCTAGCCACTCCACTTCGTGACCTGGATAGCAACGGTGAAGCAGTTGCGGTGGGCAGCTATGGGAGGCAGCTTCCCAGTAGGAACGGGAGACTGCAAGCAGTAGCCTTTGCTTAATGTCTCCAGGGCCCAGTCCTCCCTTCTGATCTGGCTCTGCTTTAGAACATGAAAGCAAGACCACACACACACACACACATACACACACACACACACACACACTCCTTCCATCTTGTACCCCTCAGTCTCCTGGTCCAGCCCTAGATTTCAGGACAAGCCACTACAGAAGCCAATGGGAGGTCTGGAAGCCCTCCAGCCTAAGCAAGCCTTCCAGAAAGGGTACTCCTTTGCAGCCCTAATACCTGTCTCCAGGGAGCAGCCTTCTCTAGTGCTCTGAGTGCATCCTGCCTGTGCCTTCCAGCTGTTCTGTTTACTATCAGAGCAAGCCCTGAGAAAGCTGTTCTCCCTTCCCCCCTGCCTTCTCTACCTCCTCCCTTCCTGCGCCCTGGGGATTCCTAGGGCTGTGCCTGCAGCCCTAGGAGGAGCCCCGCCTGCCCTGCCTGCCTATGCCAGCTGTGGGTAGCACAGGTGGAAGCTGCCACCACACGGTCCTGTCTTCTTGTTTCTGCCATCCTGATACCCAATGTGAGATGTTGGGTGTGGCCTGGAGAGCAGGTATCCAGGGTGGGGGCAGATGTCTCATGTACTGCTGCAGACAGTGAGCCAGATCAGCTTTCACCCTGAGCCCTATCAATCCCTGACAACTGCCTGCAGGGCCAGGAGACACAGGGTAGAGCTCATACCCGGGAAGACCAGTTTGGGGATGCCAACTCAGGGCAGAGATAAGCTTCATCAGCTTCACTGGTTCCTCCCTAACCTGCAAACTCTCCAGGGCAGGGCACATTCTAGATCCTTGGAGATGGCTGTACTCACGATGCCTGGCAAGAGCGGATGATGCATGCCAGTGAATGAATGAATGAATGAATGCAAGATACTATCATTGATTCAACGGCTAGCCATTCGTCTTTCTTTCATTCACTTTGCTCACTTGTTGCCTACCCTTGCCAGGAATTTTCTGGTCCAGATTCTTAATGTGTAATTATCTCCCGGGCCAGGCCAGGGACGGACTAATGAAATGCCTCGGACACAAAGTTGAAGGAGCCAGTCCCTCTCAGGATCACGTGGGTGATTGGCCAGCTCAGCTGCACCAGACAATCTTGCTGGTAGGGATGGAGATTCTCTTGCATGGATGAGAAAAACAGAATGGCGAATGCTTGTCCCCAGGCCTGGGTGACGTCTGTGTCTTCTGTTTTGCCTGTGGGTGATCTTCAGTTGCCCCGCCTCACCTGCTTAGGAATGGCCAGGTCCCTGAGCAAGGCCCTGACCTAGCAGGATAAGAACGAGTCACAGCAGCTTGACTCAGCTTGCCTCTATTGGGCATTTCTCCACTTCATGACTGGCGCCAGGCACCTGATTACACTGTGTTCCTTGTCCTGTCTACTCTGGAAGGACACGGCCTTCATCCAGTCACTTAAACTCCCCATGCGCCAGTGTCCTTTCCCAGTAAAACGGAGCACAATGGTCTTCCTTGCGCAGTGGGTTGCAGTGAGGACTCTGGGGGAGACAGATGACAGGTAGTGACACCCCATTAGGACAGTGTCTGCCACCTGGTGAACTCCATGGAAATGTTACATGTGCTAGCCTGCTTGTCATCACCTGGAGACTCGAGGGACTGCAGAGAACCCCAAACCCTTAGCCTCTGAGCCCCCAACATTCAGCCTCTACCTTCCCAGCCATAGAACAGTCCTGTTACTCAGTGTTAACAATCTCAAGATACCATCTCAGCCCTTCTGGGAGAGGGATAGAGGGTGAGGCTCGCCTCTCACTTCCCTAATCCTCTCTAACTGCTAACTGCGGGCAAGGGAGCCTCTTTCTTAACTCCTTCCTTGCAGATGGAGCTCTCCTGGAATTCCTTGGGAGGTTTGGAAAGAAAGAGAGAGAGAGAGAGAGAGAGAGAGAGAGAGAGAGAGAGAGAGAGAAAGAATTCACACTTCAGTGAAAATGTGTTTCAAACAATTAGCAGGTCTTTACGGTAGGAGCCTTTGAAGTCAGAGCCCAGACCATCTCTGTGAAGGATTTCCCCAGTACTGACAGGCTGGCAGACGCTAACACAGCTCAGCCCTTGCTTGAGTACCAGGGGCTCCTCTCCCTGGACTGTCAGCTCAGGGTTCAAGTGAATCCCTCCGGTGACTCTAGTGTGGTCCTCTCTTGCTGTGTGATGTAGGAATCCCTTGGCTAGGCAGCAGAAACCCTTGGCTGTGAATTGGGAGCTCCCGCATTCTTCCGCGTTGCCTGGCTGTTTATGCTATTAACAGCTGAATAACTTTGATGAATTCTTAGAAGGACACAGACTGAAAACAGATCGGCTCAAGGAGGTCTGGGCTAACTGGTCTTAAGGCTCTGTGCCAGCCCAGGCTTTCCATGGAAGGACTCATCTTGATGCAGGCTAAGATTGGATCCTAATTGTTCTCTGAGCTGCATGATCTTGGGCAAGTCACTTTGTGCATCTCAGTTTCTCCCTCTGTGAAATGGGAAAGCAGTCTTTATTTCACGGGGCCATTGTGGATCATGTGACAGGACCTTCCCTAGAAAGAGCCTGGCACCGTAAGTGTACGAGACTAATTTGCAAACTATCTCTCTGCTCTTAACCCCAGACAGAGCCAAATTCTGCCAGCGGCCATGGTGGGGGGGAGGGCTTGGTACAGTACCCTATCCTAGAGTTCTAGAGCAAGGACAGAGAGAGACATCCAGAAAGGCATTGGAAGCAGCGGCCCCCACCCTCCTGTCCCGGGTAGTGCCTGGCCCAGCCCAAGCCTCTATACTTCTGTCTGATTCCTTTCCCTGACATTTCCATCCATCATCATAATTGCTTCTCCCGAAAAATGAATTTGTAGTTGATTTCTTCAAAAGAGGGAATCAGCCAACAGATAAAAAGGTTGTTTTATTTAATTTGCATGAAGAGGCTGCCTGCTGCCACCCAGCTGTGCCGGCTGGGCGGCAGGGAGGGCCTGAGTCAGCAGCGGGTGAGCACAGGTAAGTACTGATGGCTCTCCATCTAGCTTCCTACCCAGGTTGCCTAGGTTTGAATCCCAACTATCATCCAATGTGTCCATATTGATCATTCCACCAGGGATATCCAAGTCTGTGTCCTGCCTATCATTGTTGGGAGCAAGTAAGGCTTCTAACCAAAGAGTTTGGGACCCAAGAAGTCAGATACTCTTGGAGGCAGAAACTCAACAGGCCAGGCCTTTGTCCCATCAGAGACCCAGTGCATATGTTAGCCCGTTAGTGAACTTTTCTAGGGAAGGACGGTGCCCAGGCACGGCAGTACTCAGGAGGGAGAGGCCAGAGGACAGCCGCGAGTCTAGCCAAGAACCTAACCAGGTCCAGGCAAGCCAGAGCAACATAGCAGCACAATGGCAATGACTGGCATGTGCATTCAGGCCCAGTTACAAGCCACGATCTTCTCTTCCACCTGCATTCAGCCAGCGCTGTTGTCTTCCTTCAAAGGAAAGACTGATGCTCCCTCTTGCCTAACTGTGGCAGGAGCGCCTAACATGGTGGGAAATCATCTGTCTTAGAGATCCGTGGGACAGGAGTGTAAAGGGGCAGGGAAGAACCAGAGCTTGGCATGGAAGTTGGGGGTCAGGCAGGTGTAGGGGACATGCGGGAGAGCTATTCTTGCCTTCTGGAAAGCACCTCTGGGGTGGGGTGACTTCGGGAAGGAGGTCCCCAGGACTTCTGGGCGGAAGAAGCACATTTCTAGTATTATGCAATACCAGAGAAGATGCCAAACAGCATTCTGGCACAAGATGTTCCAGGACCAGAGACTTGGGCACCCCAAGAAAGGAGACACCATTTAACCTGCCCTCTCCCCGTGAATGCTTCTGTGGCCTTGGGTTCTATTAGTAATTACTCAGAGACAACAGGTGTGCACAGCAAAGGCCCCTCGCAATGCAAGCTGTGCCGTTCCTTTAACCATCAACCAGAGGCAGCAGAGGTAAAAGCAGAGCAGGCATCCTTCAGGAGGCACCCAAATGGATGCTGGATGGTTTGGGGTAGAGCCCCTGAGCACGCCTGGGGCTTTCAGAGCCTCGGAATGATGGTGGAGAAACATCTGAGAAACAGCAGCTGGGGCCCTGCTGGATTCGATCTCATGGGGCTCTTGCTCCCTGGGTAACTCGGTCACCCTCTCTGTGAGATGCTGAATAGGAAAATGTCTTCTATTTTTATTGCAGGCTATAATTGCCTTGTTCCTTTATTTGTTTACTTGCTTATTGCTTGTGCCCTTGCCTGTCATTTAAGTCTCTGAGGACAGAGGCCTTGTCTGTCATGTTCCCAGCATATACTCAGCCCCAAAGACAGTAGCTAGAGCGAGCAGACACTTGACCATGATGCCAACTGGAGGGTTGGCCCTGGGACCTCATTTACTGATGCTTCTCAAGTATGACAGGGACGACTGTATTAGGAGGGTCCAGTATGATGTCAGGGGAGGGTGAATGGTCCTGGTCTCCACCCCCAGGAGGTGGTGTGTGTGTGTGTGTGTGTGTGTGTGTGTGTGTGTGTGTGTGTTATGTGGTGTGTGTGATATGGTGTATGTGTAGTGTGTGATGTGATATATTGTGATGTGTGTGTACGTGAGATATGTGGTGTGTGTGATATGGTGTGTGTGTAGTGTGTGATGTATGAGTGGTATGTGATGTACTGTGGTATGTGTGTATATGTGAGATATGTGATGTGTGTGTATGTGAGTGTGATGGTGTATGTGTAGTGTGTGATGTATGTGTGGTGTGTGTGGTGTGTGTGTATGTGAGATATGTGGTGTGTGTGATATGGTATGTATGTAGTGTGTGATGTATGTGTGGTGTATGTGGTGTGTGTGTATGTGAGATATGTGGTGTGTGTGATATGGTATGTGTGTAGTGTGTGATGTATGTGTGGTGTGTGTGTGTGTATGTGAGATATGTGGTGTGTGTGATATGGTATGTGTGTAGTGTGTGATGTATGTGTGGTGTGTATGGTGTGTGTGTGTGTATGTGAGATATACGGTGTGGTATGTGTGTATGATGTGTGGTATGTATGTACATGTGATGCGGGAGAATTGTCTGTATTCTGTCAATCGTATTTTAATAAAACGCTGATTGGCCAGGCAGACAGTATAGGTGGGTCAACTAGACAGGAAGTAGAGGCGGGGCAATGAGAACAGAATAAGGCTACGGAGGAAGAAGGTCCCTCTGCCATTCCTGTGCAGACCACTGAAGAGGCAACATGTAAGCTGTCACACTGAGAAAGGTACTGAGCCCATGTGGGTAACGTAGATAAGGATAATGGGGTAACATAAGTTATAAGAGCTAATAAGTAGCCTGACCAAATGGGCCAATCAGTTTATAACTTATAGAGTTCTCTGTGTGATTGATTTTCTCTTTGGAACTTGCCAGCTGTGGGGTACCGGGTGGGATAGAAACCCCAACAAGCCGGTCCTCATGTTACATACATGATGTTATGTGTGGTTTGTGTGTGGTGTGTGTGTGTGTGCATGTGTGTGTACACAGGCTCATGTATGTACTGGTATATGTAGAAGTTAGAAGTCAACATTGGATATCCTCCTGAGTCAATTTTATATTTTTGAGACAAGGTCTTTTGTTGCCCTGTACCTCCAAGATTTGTCTAAGCAATCTAGACTGTGAGCTCTAGGGTCTCCACCTGCCGCTACCTCCCCAGTGCTGGGATTATAGATGTGTGCTACCACGCCTGGCCTAGATGTAGGTGTTAAGGATCAAACCCACGTCCTCAGGCAAGTGGCCTGTCTGTCCACTCCCCAGTCCCATGACTAAAGTCATTGAGCTAGGTCTGGAGTGAGTGGAGCAGGACATTCCCTGACTATAAACTTTATAATGGTGACAACTGGATTGCTGACAATTACGGAATAGTGCTGATAACTTTATTCTAGCAAACTCAGAAAGCATTGTGGACACCAGCTAGCTCACTGAGGTCGGTGACGATACTCGCTTATGTGGCTTCTTGCTTGGGTGGATCACATTGTTGCACCATTGTTTTTGATCTTGTCCTTCCTAAGAGGCACATCTTCCTCCTGCTTGCCCCTGCCTAGTCCCACCTCATCTCTGAAGGCTTGGCACAGCCAACATCAGTGGTTGCTCAATCTTCAGAAGGGGCTGAACATTTGCTCACAAGGCCAAGTCCATGGTTCTCTTTCCAGTGTTTCATTTGGGAGGTTCTTTCTGTCCTCTTTGTCACAGCCTTCCAGGGGCAGGACTTCTACCTTCCCTCCAGGCTTACAATGCCTGGGGACCAGATCTTCCCTCAAACTCTCCTTGGGACATATGATCTCATGATTTTAATCCCAACACTGGGCGAATGGAACCAGGACCAGTTCTTTTTTATGTTTGTTCCTGTTTTTGTTTTTTGAGGCAGGGTTTCTTTGTAGCTTTGGAGCCTGTCCTGAAACTAGCTCTTGTAGACCAGGCTGACCTTGAACTCACAGAGATCCATCTGCCTCTCCCTCTTGAGTGCTGGGATTGAAGGTGTGCACCACCATAACCCGGCCAGGATCAGTTCTTTATGGCCAACTCCCATGTGTTGGAAGGGTCTTAGTTTTGGCTGCAAAGGATTGAAACTGAGTAGTAAGAGTTCATGTGGCTGTCAAGGTGGGTACTGGCTTATCCAGCCACGTGAAAGAAGGACAGGGTTGACTTAGCTAGGGGACAGCCAAAGGCAGCAGCTCAAACACTGACGTCTGTCATCCTCTGTCTGGGGGGACCTGCTTCTTCATGAGGCAACTTGAATCTCTAAGAGTCAGGGCCTGCGGGAGCTCCAGGTTTTCATCTCTTGTACTTCCACGCCAGAGAGGACGTGTTTGGAAACTCCAGGAAAGGATGGAGTTGGCTGAACTTGGGTCATCCACTCACCCCAATGCATTGCTTAAGTCAAGAGACTTGGGACAGAGAGGATATATGTTCCTGCTCAGAACACAGCCTGGAGCTGGCAAATAAGAGGGCTGCTATCCTGAAAGAAGTGTGGCCTTGTTGCTTAAGAATGGTGTGAGCTCCAAAATAGTCCTTTCAGGTCATGGGTGTCATGGGGGTGCGTTTTATCTCCTGGTCTTTCAGCATGAAAAAGAGAGAGAGAGAGAACTCTGAGAGTCAGTGCAGGCTGAAAGACCCATTCCCCTAGCGAGCAGAACTGCAGCCCCACGGCATTCCTAGCTGATACCCTTGCTCCTTCCTGAGCAGCCAGGGTCAAGGTCTTTCTATTTGATCATTGCAGACATTACAGGCTGCAGCATGGTCCAGCTCTGGGAATGCTGTATTTAGTTGAGAGTGACACCATGATCTTTACGAAAAACAAAATTAAGTGTATATCCCACCCTGTTGCCCAGCCAGCATGGCTCCTGTCCCCATCCTGTCTCTCCACTTAGCCTGTATTAGAGCTGTCATGGCGGTCCTACGGATACTGCTGTCATTTCCTCCTCTAGGGACCCCAGCTCTCAACCCCAGCTCTTGATCCTTTTTCTGTTTGCTGCCTTTTCTACAGCCTCAGAGGACGTCAAGACAGGGTGTATTTTTCTGTCTTGGCCCATGAGCATCTGAAGAAGAAGGGTTAGCATTTGTCTTTAACTCCTGACCCGCCAGGCACACAGCTGTCCTTAGGGGAATGCTTCTTGACCAGTACATCAGCATGCAAGCTGGCGAGGTTAACAGAGCTGGGTGTACCAGAGTCTGCTCAATGCAGCCCAGCCGGCGTTTATTGGTAGGCCCTTCAGGCTGATGATGGGGCATCTCTTCCAACCACACGAGTTCACGGAGGGACCACTACAGTTTCTCTGTTGTGGACTGATGTGGTGTTTGCCCATTGGTTATAAACCTGAAGTGTCCCTATCAGAAGGGCTGACTCTCAAGAGCTGCTTTCTTTCTTTCTTTTTTTGTGTGCCTGACCTGTTTCCTCAATTGGATGGATGGTCAATTCTAAGAAAGCAGAAACGTGGCCTCTCTGCTCTGTACCTCTAACCCCTCCCCGAATCATTCAGGGACAAGGGCTCATTTCTTCTCCACTATTTCTGTTTCTTTGACTCAGGATTGTGATGACCAGCAAATGGAACTTTCTGTAAATGTCTAATTCTTGGTGGACCCAGGCCGGTTCCAGCCAGTCCTCCCTCTTTCCCTTCCTTTCTCCCTTTTCCTTTTTGTTATCTCTTTGTCTTCCTGAGACAAAGACCTCAGGCCATAGACCAAACTATCCTCAAATACTCAATCCTTCTGCCTCGGCTCCCAAGTGCACACCACTACACCCAGTTCACTCCTTTCTTAGGATCAGAAAGACTCTAACCTGCTGGGAATTAACCCACCTCAGCCTTTTTTTTTGTTGTCCCCAAATGGCTTGTTATTCATCGACTCTACCCTTGGACTCCTGTCCCACCTCCTGCTTTCCACTCCTTTTCCTGAGGCTCCCCTGTGACAAGGGGGTTTGCTCCAGCTGAGGTCTCAGCAAGGCAGGGCCTTGTGTTTTCTTCACCTGCTGAGGTTTCCTCATCAAAGCATGCTGAGTCTCTCTCTGAGAATAAATTTCTCAGATTAAGAGTCAAGAAGTTTCCCTTGGCATTATTTCTCTCTCTCTCTCTCTCTCTCTCTCTCTCTCTGTCTCTCTCTCTCTGTCTCTCTGTCTCTGTCTCTGCCTCTCTCTCTCTCTCTCTGTCTCTCTCTCTCTGTCTCTCTGTCTCTGTCTCTGCCTCTCTCTCTCTCTTTCTCTCTCTGTCTCTGCCTCTCTCTCTCTCTTTCTCTCTCTCTCTCTCTCTCACACACACACACACACACACACACCACCCCGACCAAACTAGTCCCATTCCTTGGCTCTAAAATCTATTTGCAGCTCCCCCCGCCCCGGAATTTCCCTCCCTCCCCGAGACTCGGGTTTTCAGGAGCGCGTGTTTCAGGAGGAAGAAGCAAGAGAAACTGCATTGTGACAGCACTTTTTCCTTTTACATTTTCAGCCCGCAATCTGGGGGAGTCGGGGGTGGCGAGTCTTCAAGCGCACCATCAATTTGCGGTTAATTGGTTTAGAATTCATTAACCACATTTTCCTGCCTGCCGCTGCCTTGTCTTTGGAACGGTGCTTGAGTTTTCCGATTCTTTGAGTTGCCAAACTAATAATTCACCTACTTTATTTCCTGACTCGCAGTTAGTTTGTTTTAGTCTAAATAATGCATATTCAGCTTCATTAGCATATATTTGGATCATTTCCGACTCGAATGTATTCAATCCCATCAATTTACCATTAGTGAGATCATCCAGGAGGGAAGTTTCCAGATCTTTAATGCTTGTGTCAGTCGTTCTCATCTTTGCTGGGTCTGGGGGAAGGGCAGGGGAGAGAAGGGGAGTTGGTTTTCCCCAGACGTAGAGATGCTGCAGGGACCCCAATGTCCCAGTCTCAGAAGACCCCTCCTCCACTTGACTGGAACAAACCTTAATGAATGTTGTGGCTGGGAATTCCAGAGACTGGCGATTGCACAGCGAGGCTCGGAGGGCAAGGGCTGTGCAGCCAGCAGTGGTGACCTCCTAACTAGGCATGGTGGGCACTCAGCATTGCATTTGTAGGGGCTTTAGATATTCCGACTGCAATTAAAAACATGTTCATTTAGAGAAGCATGTACCCTGGCTATGCATAGTGCCAGATATCCAGTGGTGACGAAAGCATCTATGACGTTCAACACTGTGGACCACACGAAGAAAACTGAGACCATTTAGCAGATAAATGCCCATCATAAAATTCAAACCAAGTCATTAGTAACCTTCATGCACCTTTCTGTCTTTGAATGACGGGCATTGGAGAGGAAGAGGATGAAGGAGCTAAGAGAACTGAATTACTCCACATACAACCGGGACTACAGATGTAAAGGGAAGGTACCAGATTAGAAAGAAGGCTGCCTCTGAGCATGGGGCTCTCGGAAAAGAGGGAGATGGCAGAGGAATTTAGGGTGCCTTTGCTGGGTGATAGTGCAGGCCCACTGCACCATCTTTGCCTGTGTCTTCCTTTGGCAGGGAAAATTCAGTGGCACTGAATCAAGGTGGCCCAGGGAGCGATCTGTCACCTTCATATTTTCCAAATATAATTACAATTTGTAATAAGTGTGATGGAGGAAAAGAACAAGGGCTGGGAGGTCAGGGAAAGCTGAGCTGAAGATGTGACATTCAGGGTGAGGCCTCAAGGTGAGCGTGAGCTCAGGAAGATGACGAAGACGTCCCAGCCATAAGCCCAAAACCGTGGGAATCTTGAGTTGGGGAAAAGCCCATCTTTTATCTTTAAAATTTCTTATTGCTTTTATTGAGCTATGTATTTTTTTCCACTTCTTTCCTTTCATCTCCCCTCCCCTTCAGCTCTCTCCCATGATCCCCATGCTCCCAATTTACTCAGGAGATCTTGTCTTTTTCTACTTCCCATGTAGATTAGATCCATGTATGTCTCTCTTAGGGTCCTCATTGTTGTCTAGGTTCTCTGGGATTGTGAATTGTAGGCTAGCTTTTCTTTGCTTTACGTCTAAAAGCCACTTATGAGTGAGTACATATGATATTTGTCTTTCTGGGTCTGGGCTACCTCACTCAATATGATGTTTTCTAGATCCATCCATTTGCCTGCAAATTTCAAGATGCCATTATTTTTTTCTGCTGTGTAGTACTCCATTGTGTAAATGTACCACATTTTCCTTATCCATTCTTCGGTCAAGGGGCATTTAGTTGTTTCCAGGTTCTGGCTATGACAAACAAAGCTGCTATGAACATAGTTGAGCACATGTCCTTGTAGTATGATTGAGCATCCTTTGGTTATATCCCCAAAAGTGGTATTACTGGGTCTTGAGGAAGGTTGTTTCCTAATTTTCTGAGAAATCGCCATGTTGATATTCAAGCAGCTTTACCAGTTTGCACTCCCACCAGCAATGCAGAAGTGTTCCCTTTACCCCACAACTTCTCCAGCATAAGCTGTCAGCAGTGTTTTTGATCTTGGCCATTTTTACAGGTGTAAGATGGAATCTCAGAGTTGTTTTGGTTTGCATTTCTCTGGTGGCTAAGGATGTTGAGCATTTCCTTAAGTGTCTTCCAGCCATTTTAGATTCCTCTGTTGAGAGTTCTCTGTTTAGGTCTGTACTCCATTTTTTTTATTGGATTATTTGTTTTTTTGATGAGCAATTTCTTGAGTTCTTTGTAAAATTTAAAGATCAGACCTCTGTCCGATGTGGCATTGGTGAAGATCTTTTCCCATTCTGTGGGATGCCATTTTGTCTTGTTGGCCATGTCCTTTGCTTTACAGAAGCTTCTCAGCTTCAGGAGGTCCCATTATTAATTGTTTCTCTCAGTGTCTATGCTGCTGGAGTTATTATATTTAGGAAGTGGTCTCCTGTGCCAATGCGTTCAAGTGTACATTCCACTTTCTTTTCTATGAGATTCAGTGTGGTTGGCTTTATGTTGAGGTCTTTGATCCATTTGAACTTGAGTTTTGTGCATGACAATAGATATGGATCTATTTTTATTCTTCTACATGTTGACATCCAGTTATGCCAACACCATTTATTGAATATGCTTTCTTTTTACACACACACACACACACACACACACACATATATATATATTACACACACACACACACACACTTTGCTTCTATGTCAAAAATTAGGTGTAGATTGATTGATACCTGGGTCTTTGATTCAGTTCCATTGGTCCTCTTGTCTGTTTTAATGCCAATACCAGGCTGTTTTCAGCACTGTAGCTCTGTAGTAGAGTTTGAAATCAGGAATTGTGATGCCTTCAGAAGTCCCTTTATTGTACAGGATTGGTTTGGCTATCCTGGGTTTTTTGCTTTTCCATATGAAGTTGAGTACCGTTCTTTCGAGGTCTGTGAAGAATTCCGCTGGGATTTTGAAAAGCCCATCTTTTTTTCACAATCAGGATGTCTTAGGAAGAAAGAAGCTATGGGTTTGGCATCTGAATGAAGGTAAGATTCAGAAATATGGATATGTAACCAGGAAACGAGAGCCACATCCCTGAAATCTGCCAGCAGGCAAGTAGAGTGAGCAGAGAGGCCTTGTGATACCAGCTCAGTCTCTGTGCCAAGGAAGGGCACAGAGACCCAGGACAGCAGCAGAGGCTACTCAGCAACCATCCAGACTTATGCCCAGAAAGTCCAGGATGGAAGAAGCTTGCTTGTCCCGCCCTATGACACTGATACTGTCGAGTCCCCACAGTAGAACTGCTGTCCCTATTTGCCCAGGCACTCTCAGATAGAGACTGTGAGGCAGAGAGCAGAGGAGGGGCTCTGGGGGCAGCACTGGTCAGGTCATGGCTGGTGAGGCCCTGTATCCCTGTCACAGCAAATGATCTCTCATTCTATGAGGGCATAAAGATGGGTCATAGACAGGGAGAAGCTCCTGGGAGAAGCAGAATCGTCAGAGGAGGGCTAAGGTGAGCCCCCCCCCCCGGCACTTCCTGACTACTTCAGACCATTCCGTCTAATCAATGGAAGAAACTAGTCCTTTTCACATGTAACCTCCGTCACCATCTCCAGCTAGATGTCCTAGCATTCAGGTCTACACGCCTTCATGTAGAACTCACTGCTGCCCCCAAGGAATGTTGGGAAAAAGCGTGCAAGGCACATGAGTGCCTTCTGCTGCCTCAGGTCAGCCAAAGACGTATTGTACCGTACCTCTGGCTTCAGTCCAGACACCTGGTTGCCATGAGCAACTAACAGGTCTGCAAATAACTAAAAATACAGGAACTCCTAAGCAGGGCAGAAGTTGGGTGTGTGTGTGTTTCAGGTCGATTCCCGTCAGTGGCTGCATCTTTATATCAGAAGATTAACACTGTTTGGAACTAAACAGAGCCTGTTATTAGGTCCACATCATGGCCCCCCTTTCATCCGTCAGTCAAGGCAGTGCACACTGCTGGGAGGGAGCATGGCTTGGCTGTAACTTATGTGACCCGAGAGCTGGCGCTTAAAGCCCAGTGCCATCACCCAGCCCAGAGGTGGTGTACTGTAGGGAAAGGTGGGTCTGACTGAAGCTGCTGAATCTAGTCATATTGGCCCACATGGGCTGCCGGAATATTAGGGAACAAAGAGCTTAGCTTGCTGGGTGACAAGCCCTGTTAGCGGAGGCTTTGTTCTCGCTTGGTAGAAAAAAGAAGAAAAGGATGCTATCTGGGATGGAAGCAGACTGTAACAGACTGCAGAGTGAATGGTAAATGGGCTCTACGTAGCGAGGCTGTTGTAACAGGATCTGGTCGTGTTCAATCTGCTTTGGCATGCTTGGTTATTAGGGTGAGCAGTGATATGGGGTTTTCCATGCCTCCCTTTCACCGTGATCCAAGCGTGTGCATTCGCAGTAGGTGTTTGTGGGCCAGACACTGTGCTGGAGAGTCTGTGCTGGGAACACAGATACTGCCTCACATCCCCAGGGCTGGAGAGCCAGCTCTACAGTTAAGAGCTTGTTCTGTCCTTCCAGACTCGAGTTTGTTCCTCAGCATCAACACCAGGTAACTCACAGCCATCTGTAACTCCAGATTCCAAAAAGATCTAACTTCTCTGGACTCTAAGGACTCTTGTACACATGTACACAACACACTAATAATAATAATAATAATAATAATAATAATAATAATAATAATAATAATAATAAGTATTTTAAGTGGAAACTAAGACTGGCCAAGTTGGAGTTTAGACCCATCAACAGGAACAATTAGCAACAGAATTCACTGCCAAGCCCAGAGAGCAAAGGAGGAGCAAGCTGAAAGGCCAGCTGACCTGGAGGTTTTGATCCTCCAGGAAGCCCAAGAGAGAATAGGACAACTCAGGAAAGGGGAGATCCCAAGTCCAAGTTGTCATAGCAATTATCAAGAGCAGAGAAGGATCATGAATCGGGAAACTGGATAGGACATGGAGGGACAGAAGATCAAGCAGAAAGGTTGAGGCAACGAGAGTCAGAGTGGACAAAGATGCAATGGGCAATCCACACCTGAGAAGTGGGGCTAGCAAGGGGCAGGCTGGAGGTCAGCCCCAACCAACCAGATGGGAAGCAGACAGAGTTCCATGCCAGATGCCAGAGACACAGCAGCTGGGAGCCAGACAGAGGGGACGCTTGGGGCAGCCAATGGAGCAGGCTGGGGAAGGGCTTACTGGACGTGTTCTGAGTTAGGAAGATGGACTCTCCCAGAAAGGTCTCAGCTCTCCAGCACTATGGCCGGGGTTAGACGCCCCTACCCAGACAAGAACAGTCCATTTACTGAGTGTCGGCACCATAGAAGCACAAGAATGGAGAGCATAGTCATTGCAGGGTTGGGATATAGCTCCATGGTAGAGTGCTCGCCTCCCATCTCTGGCCCTGCAAAATCAACAACAAAATAGTGGCTGCTCATTCAGAAGCAGGTAAGTACATGCATATCTAAATGCAAAGGATCTTAAGTGGCAGGAATGAAACAAGTCAGATTCACGGTGAAGAGCAGAGTGAGGAGACCATAGAGACAAGGGCTGGAGGAATGGAACAGAGGCTGACATCAAAGGCCCAGCAGTCCACTCCCCAGGGGGAAGTAGGCTGAGATGGAGTTACCCTGAAGAAGGTGCTTCATTGTTGTGCACTTCCCCACCTTGCTGGGTTTCCCTGTGGATTCGGCATTTATCAAGAATCATCTCGGGTCTGCCAAGATAGCTTGACAAATTTACTTTGCGGAGATAGAGCATGTTGCTACAACACTCAGGATACATTGAGTTCCAACAGTCAGGAGCAGAAAGGAGACTCCACTAAAATAGACCCATGGTGACAAGACTCAGCCCTGGACCAGAACTAAGATGGAAATAGTTCCCAGGATGGGCTATGTCCGTTTAGGCCAACCCACAGACATGGAGCTAGCAGGCCTTTCAGGTGTGCAGGGTTTTCTTTCCCAGCCTGTAGCAGCAGATTCTGTGATCCTTGTAGCAGCTCATGCAAGGAGAGGCAGGTGAGTCTCAAGGGGCCAGTTCTGAAAGAGAAAGCTCCTGGCTTCTAATGTTCCTTTGGATGGTGATGGCAGAGTCGCCCAGGAAAATGGAACAATTCAATGAATGCATGCAGTCATTCATTCATTCAAGAGATTCCTTTTTAGCGTTGGCCAGAAAAATGTCTGCCAAAGAGAGACTAGACTCTAGCCATAGCTCTGCCACTGAAAATGAGGTATCTGAGAAAAATCCACGTACGTATCATTGAGATTCTGGTCGCTTTCCCATACAATGCGATGTCTGTGGCTGCATATACAGGGCTGTGAGCCCTACCCCCAGCAGCAACAAACACCAGCTATAATAAGGGGGATGGAGAGATGGGTCAGTGTTTAGAGCACTTTCTACCCCTGCAGGGAACCTGGGTTTCCTTCCCAGCACCTACAGGAGCTGTAATTCCAGTTCCAGGGTTTCCAACGCTCTCTTCTGACTTCCACTGGTGTGGCATGCAGGTAGTGAATTTGCAGCCAAACATTCACACACACAAAGTAAAAACCTTTTAGGAAAGTGATATTCTATCCAGACTAGTTAGGCTTATTTTAATTGTGAGTAATAGACATTCACTTTAGCTAGCTTTCTAAAGAAAACGAGAAGGGTGGGCTGGGGCTGTAGTTTTTATTGATAGAGTGCTTGTCTAGCATGCATGAAGTCCTGAGAGCTACCCCGGCTTTGCATAAACCAGGACATAGGAGGATCAAGAGTTCAGAGGTCACAAAGGGCCTGTTCTATAGTCTTTGCGCTATTCTACCGGCACAACAGATCCGCTCCCACCATGCCTGATCTGGAGGCTGACGTGTCCTTGGCCCCGCGTGGTCAGATTGACGTAGGATGAAGTTGGAAAAGGTAGATAAGGTAGATTTAGGGCAGTGCTATTTTGACTAGGGTGAATTCTGGGCTTTTGAGAGCAGGTGCAGCCATGCTCAGGTCTAGTGCAGCCTTTATGGCTGGGATGTGCCAAGCCACATGTGAACACACCAGACAGAGTGTTGCTCCTGGCCTCTGTGGCATTGCTCTTCCATCCATGCCAGTCTGGTACACTGCCCCACACTCGTTTCTATTCACCGGGATGACCTGTGGGGAAAGGTGTGAATGGTGACATGGAGTCTGCATGGATCCCAAGGCTAGATCTCCAAGCCGTCATGGCTACGGCTGGCCTATCATGGCAGGAATCCTTCTGACTACAGCTGCTTTGCACACCCAGGATGGTAGTGGCCAGCTGAGAAATTTCAATGAGAGTCTGCCTCCACAGCTCTCACCTCTGTTGGCAGCTTCACTCCTCCACCCACCTCTTGGTGAGGGAGCCATCCTGCTTTCTTCAGGGAGCCACAGCCTTGAAAGAGCCCTGTGGATGGCCCTAGGGCCTTTCCAGCTCCCCGCGGTAGGTCCCTTGGGCAGTCTAGATGGGAGGCACCCCACTCCCTCCCAGTTCTTTTCTTTAAGCATCACAGAAGGCCACATACCAGCAGACCTGAAGGAGGCCAGGCAGAAATCCAGACAACCTGTTTCTTTTTGCATCTGTGAAATCAGGGAATCGGGAGGGCAAAGTGGGGCTTGGGGGAGTCTCCAATTATCTCCCTCCCCCTGCCTATCGGGGTGGGGGGCTTCACACTCCCCCCCCCCCCGCCACAGCTCTACACAGTCAACAGCTCTTGGAACCTGTTGAAATCTATTACCGACCTTTGGTCTCAGCCACCACAAAGGAGCTCTGCCCAGCGCGCAGGCAGATTAAACAGAAATGAATTGGCCAGGGGAGGCTTTGCGACCCTCTGTGTTCCTGCCTCCCTCTTCCTCTTTCTCTCCTTCTATCTCACTTTTATTATTATTTCCCCCCCCCCCCCGGGAAGCCAGCTGGGCAGAGCCAAGATAAGGCTGAAAAGATCCCGGAGGTCACAATCATCTGAACCGGATTCACTTTGTTCCTCCTGCAAAGTAGGGCATGGTGGCGCCTCTGCACGGGGCCTGTTAGTGTGGAATTCATCGCATCTAGCAAAAGTGAAAATAAAACAAAATGAAAAGCCCATAAAGTTGAACCGTTAAATATTTAGGGCTCGTGATGAACGGTGTGTCATAATATTTGTTGAATTGCATTTGCTATTCAATGCATCTTTACCACTTACAGCCCCAGTTTTCGGAGGTAGACCGAGGAAGCTAGAAGAATTAGGCTGAGTCAAAAATGAAACTCAGGCTTTAATTTAACCTCAAAAGATGAATCTGGCTGTCTGTATGCCCTGGGCTGCATAGCTGTTAGTGCTCTCGGGCAGGGGTCTTCGCCTCCCCTGGAGTCTGTCTCCGTGTTCCTCTGCTGCTCCCTCCGTGTGTAATTAAGCAGGTGCCCTTCGACGCTGGATTTAAATTATCAAATGTCAAGACACAACACTTTATTTGTGTATGTTTTCCTTGCTTAGCAATTCAGGCAGTGCCTGGGGAACAGGGATGTGTCTACTGGGCTCGCAGGAGGAGTTTCCTCCTGTGCCTCTGAGGTCTACAATTCCTCTCTTAGGAGGGGGTCGCTGGTACTTCTTCATGCCACCCTCCCCCTCCCCAGGAGAACGCACAGAGCCACCTGGACCTATCTGATCCGAGGGAGGGCCAGGATCTTTTCTGGAGATCAAAAAGGTGAGTTGAGTATAAAATCCTGGAAGTCTAAGCTTTGAGCTGTGTTCATGGCCCTAGAGACAATGTAAAAATGGGGGAGGAAAGAGAGACACAGGGGTAAGGAGAGGGAGGAAGAGAGAAGATGGAGGAGGAGGGAGGAAGGGATTGAGAGAAGAGGTGATGAGGAAGAGAAGGGAGAAGGAAAAGAAGGGAGGGAAAGAGAGGAAGAGGAAGGAGAGTGAAGGAGGAAGGGAAGAAGGAAGAAAGGGATAAAGGGGAACCCTGGTGTGTGCGTGAGCCCCCGTTGTGTCAACTGCCACAGTCTTCTAGGCCCTGAAGCCTGGGTCCTCTCCTTGCCGATCTTCTCTTCCCTGTGCTCTTTTCCATCTGTGCTCTCTGATGCTGACAGAATGATCATGACATTTGCTCCGAGGGGAGGTGTGCTGCCTTGTCAAGACCACCAGATAGGGGGCAAAGGGCAGAAGGCAGGGAGAGCCTTCTTAAAGGAGAAATAGGGCCCCAGGAATCTGAGAGTCACTGTGACCTTAGAGGTCATCAGAGAATGGTCTTGAGGATTTCTAGCTGACGACGTCTGAGATCCATATGCCATGTCTTAGGGTGCCAGAGGGCAGTGACCTTGAAAATTAATGCAAAACTGATGTGGGTAGAGCATTAATCTTAAATGACCTTGGGAACTAGGAGACAGTGACCTTGAAAATCAGTGCAGCGGTGGAGCTGAAGTGAGACTCCTGAGGGTTGGGAGTTCCGTATTTGCTGGGAGGCTGCAGGCCTGGCATAGATACCTAAATGGCCAGGCCAGTGGGGGCTGAGGAAGAGGAGGGTTGTTCAGGGGCCCTCTCCCAGATGCCCCCCTCAGCACGGAACACCCTCACTTCCTCAGGGCTGCCAGGACCCAAGTGCCCCAGAGAGCCTTAGCCAAATAGCCAAGGCTCTTAAGAAATTCAGATCCCAGAGCTGAACCTTCCCTTGGCTGAACTTGGCTTATGACAGTGCCACCCTGCCTGCGTCGTGGCAGCATAGCCCCAGCCTGTGGAAGGGGCACTCTGCTGGGCCAAGATGGAGCCAAGTTCTATTTCAGCGGCTTGTTTGTTGCCACACAACATCTGGGGCTTCCTGCCACCATCTGGACCTACTCCCCATCGGCGTCTCCCTCTCTGTGGCTGCCAGGAGCTGTCATAAGACGTCAGCTAAGGTAGTCAGACCAGAGGCTAGATAGCTTGGGCTCTGAGGATATGTTTGGGAGAGTGGACAGAGGGTCCAGATGCTGGGAGGGAGAGCTAGGGAGCAGACTGCTGTGGGCTTGTGGTGCAGGGACAGGACCATGTGCCTGAGAGAATACTTCAGTGAATTCACACGTGTGTGAGTCTAAGTCTATGCCTGTGAACATCAGCATACATGTGTCTGAGTGAGCAGATGTGTGTTGGTGTGCTCTTGGAGAGGATTCTGACGCATAATGACTGCTTCATATGTGAGGCAGCATGCTATCAGCCTGCGAGTGTGTGCCCATTTGCGTGTGTGCCCATTGTGTCCCTAGGATCTGCGTATATGGCTAGTAACTCTACTCCGTAGCCTGAGGCTGTGTGCTGGCATGCCTGCCCCCTGCGAATAGGTGTGCGTGCGTGCACTGGAGAGCCAGGCGCCTGCTAAATATTTGCTTTGCTGGGCCCTGGGGAGCGCAGTTGGCAGAGCTGCCAGCTCTGCATGCTGTGTTTTTGACAGCTCGAGCGCGGCCTCCGAATGTGTGAACTTTCTCAGGGTAAACAGCTAATGATACGGCCTCGCCGCTGACCCCCTAGCAGGCCCCCTTGCCGGCAGGGAGCTGTTAGGCGGCTATCAGCTGGTGCCGCCCTCCCTGTTCTCTCACGTGGAACCCCGGGCCAGAAAGGCCTGTGATAGGGTCGCAGGATTCAACATTCCCTCCCCTCCTCTCCTCCCAGCCAGCTGACTTAGTAGCAGAGAAAAACAGCTTTTCTTAGCCAATCCTTCCGTGCCCTCCGACATTAGCATCTACCACCTACTCCTGGGGGGGTGGGGCGGAAGCTACCAGAGCAGCCAGGCCTCTGCCCCTGCATTAGCACCCAGCATGGGCAGGCCCTCTGGGCCTGTGGGACTCCAGCCACTGCCGGTCTCTGGATCAAGGAAAGCCTTGGTTAGGATATGAATGCCTGGCTAATGAATGCAAAATCTCACTCTTGCTGGAATTGGGTCACAGCTTCCCCGAGCTCCTGAAACCCTGGCATAGAACTGTTCTTACTGAGGAGAAAACTGGCCCTTAGTCTGCCGTGTTAGCAGCTTCCTCTCTGTGCCCCTCAGCCCTAGCGCTGTCTCTTAAGTGCCCCCACTTGAGCATGCCATCCTCTGGTCCTTGCACCGTGGAGCGTCACCTTTGTACTCAGCTGGGTGGGACTCTGAGGTGTGTGTTTGGGCACAGCCTTGCTTGTGTTTGTACGTGGGCCTGGAAGAGTCAGTTAGAGCATAGGAATGTGTGTTCAACCAGCAGCTAGACTCTCATTAGTCTTTTCCTTTGCTTGTGTTTAAACAGACACTTCTCAGAGCCAGGCAAGGGAAGATGTGTGGGTACATACATCTCCTATGGGACTCAGCTGCTGCTAGGGTTAGCCAGAGGGTGAGGACAGGACAAACACCGGGTACTGAGAGTTAGAAGAGAACATTCAAGATGATCGTAGTCTCTTTTCCTTTTTGTAGATAAGGAAAGTGAGGCCTGCTGAGCAGACTGATTTTTAGTAAGTCACCAGGGACATGCCAGGCCTCAGTCTATAATGGCTCTCCGCAGGCACCTTTCTGTACCTGATCCAGGCCCTTGGTAGTGGGCACCTGCTTCTGCTTCAAGCCCCCTCTAGGCCTCCGGCAAAGCAAGAAGCTTTGAAGGGATCTCTGTCAGGCTCCAAGAAGCTCTTTGACCTCTTTGCCCCGCCCTGCCCAGAGCCAATCTAACAGAGGTCCCTTTAACAGACGGATCCCGGCATCCTGCCCCCAACTCCCTGCCGCTGAGCTAAAGAGAGCAAACTTCTCCAGACAGCCCCTGTCTGTGTCTCATTACAGAGAAACAGCCATATTCCATTAATTCCTCATTTGCTGTGGGCAAAGCGCTGATATGTACGTTTTTACCTGGGGTGGTTTTAATCAGTTAATTTAACCAGAAACATTAATAATGTATTTCTTTGCCACCCGACTGCCCATCTGTTGAACAACTTACCTGTTGGAGAGCTATGTCACCTCCTGTGACTCAGAGCCCTTGGCTGCCCAGGAACAAGATGAGATGTTGCATAGTTAATGGCTTCTCTGAGCAAGGGTGAGGGCCGGGGGGATGCCACGTGGGCTCCCAGGCTGCCGCTTGGAAGCATGGCTTCTCTCCACCCTGGGGCTCTGACTATGCTGCCTCCCACCTGTGCCTTTGATATCTGCTTTGTTGAGGGTTGTGGTTTAGGAGAGAAGATGGAAGACTTCTCACAGCTCAAGGAGGGGGAGCAGCTGGGGGAGGAGCTAGCTGCAAGGGTAGATCTGAGCTCTGGTATTTTATGTTGCTGGTCCTTGGCCACATAGCTCACCTGAATCCTTGTTGACCTCTTGGTGCGGGAGAATTATCTGTATTCTGTCAATCATGTATTTTAATAAAATGCTGATTGGCCAGGCAGGAAGTATAGGCGGGTTAACCAGACAGGAAGTAGAGGCGGGGCAATGAGAATAGGATAAGGCTAGGGAGGAGAAAGCTCCCTTAGCCATTCCTGTGCAGACCACCGAAGAGGCAGCATGTAACTTGCCCAACTGAGAAAGGTATGGAGCCATGTGCTAATATAGATAAGGATAATGGGGTAACATAAGTTATAAGAGCTAATAAGAAGCCTGACCTAATGGGCCAATCAGTTTATAACCTTATGGAGTCCTGTGTGTAATTTCCTCTTGTGGCTTGCCAGTTGTGGGGTACCGGGCGGGACAGAAACCCCAACAAGCCGGCCCCCTCATGTTACAACCTCTGGCTACTGGAAAGGTTCAGGAAGAAAGGCCATTTTGGCTTGATCTAGTGTAGGTGGAGACTGCTCGTTCATTTCCTGGCTGCCCAGACCCGAATAATCACACAGAAACTATATTAATTACAACACTGTTTGGCCAATAGCTTATGCATATTTCTAGCTAACTCTTGCAACTTAAATTAACCCATTTCTATTAATATGTGAATCACCACGAGGTTGTGGTCTACCAGTGAGGTTCTGGCTGGTGGCTCATGTCTTTCTCCTTCGGCAGCTACATGGCATCCTTTGACTCTGCCTACTTTTTATATCTCTGTTTGGATTTCCTGCCCGGCTTTACTAAGCCATTGGTCAAAACAGCTTCTTTAATAACCAATGGTAATAAAACATTCATAACATGCAGAGAGGAGTCCCACATCAATCTAGGAAAGGTTCCTTCCTTCATAAAACACTGTTGGCCCTACATCTTTGAGATCCATCCCGGGAGGGCTGCAAGTCTGAGTGGCTTTTGTGAACCAAGGGTTGTATTCAGTATGTGTAACCACCAGTTCAGAGGGTAGGAGCCTCAAGTACTCCACTCTCCACTCACATGGCCTGACACACTGGTCATTTAGTTCCTGGGTCAAGGGGTATTCAGAGAAAGGATTCATCAAGGGGGCGTTGAAGCAACTGTGGCAACAGAACTTTCGCAGGGAGGGTGGGGATAGTTAAGAAGCTGCTCGGTTAAAGAGTGTATGGACATCCACAACCTCCTTCACCTCTTCTCTCCTGGGGTACTCCTTGCTGACTTTCCCCAGAAGCCATGACACAACAAAGCTCTGGGGATTTGGGGGATTCCCCTTCCACTGCTAAACCCACTTTCCCACCAAATGACTGGGGACTGCTGGGCTGGGCCTCAGCCCACACGGCACTGCCATATTCTACAATCTGGTTCTATGGTCATGAGGCCCCGGGGATATCTGTGAATGTAATCAAGCTTCTCTCTGAAGGCTTCCAGTGTCCCTGAAGTGAGCGGAGGACTTGTCCTGCACAAGGTCCCTGGTGGGTACAGTATACTCAGGACACGACAGGTCAGGTCCTCTGTGGGAGCTACTCCTCCTGCCTGGGGCTGTTTTTGTTTCCTAAAGCCTGAGACATTGTCAGCAGTAAGCTCAGACTTTCATGTACTTCCCTAAGGAAAAAAAATGCCACCAATTAAACTATGACACGGTGCCTTCTTATCATCTATTGCAAGACCCATCTTGATTTCAGGGATGTTAAAATTGAAAAAAAAAGTGTGATGTGGGATCAGTGGAATATGGAAATGAAAATAGCATTGCACCGGGCACTCTGCTGATGGTGGCATCTCATTAGATTCTCGTGGAACCCTGTGGTCGGAGATATAGCTCAGTGAGGTCAAGCAGTGGTGGGGAGGTCAAAAGATAGTCCTCTGAGAGCTCTCAAGGATGATCATGGCCTCTCAAGATTGCTCCCTTCATCTTCAGTCAAGGATGATGAGGCTCACATAGCTTGCAGGTGGCAGAGGACTCCTTGGTTGACCATGCCACTGTTCTGTGATCAACAAGCAGGGACGGAGCTGGGCTTCCAAACCTACCCCATTTATCTGTAGCCTGTGCTCCAAAGAAAGAAAAGGCAGCAGGTGAAGTGGATTCTGTCTCTGGATCCCGCCATGGACCCGGTCATCTCTCAGGCCCTCCATTCCTCTACCGGCTGCCCCCTCTAAACAAGAATCACTTTCCCTTGCCAACTTCCTGGTGGAGGGTGATCCCCACCTCTCCTACCTCCTTCTGATTCTTAACAGCCAGGATATGCGAGCAGAGCAGCAGGCAGGCAAGGACGAAGCAGAAACTGAGAGCGAGAACTGCCGCTGAAAACTCACAAATTGGTCCCAGAGAGCAATGGAGCCTCTTTTTTGCCCATCAGCTCACTTCCCCAACCATTACCAGGCAGCTAGCATGAGGCCGGTGGCTGGAGCAAAAGCCAGGCGTGGGCAGGCACGGGGAATGGTACAGTGCATAGTGGCTGATTCCAGAGGAGCAGAACTGGGACTGGATCAGGGGAGCTGGTGCACTAGGGAGGCGGTACCAAGATGTACTTCAGCTAAATCTGCATGGACGCAGGAGATCAGGATCTACCTAAATGCCTAACCCGGGGCAGGTGGTGCCTTCTGGCTTCAGACATGGACAAAAGATAGAGTTGAATCCAGGACTTGCGAGTTTAGAGACCAGCCTTATTGTGAGCCTCGCGTGTGGGGTGGAAAGGAACGAGAGCCTGCAGCTGGCAAGGTGTAGCCGTTCTATGCCAGGCACACAGACATTTTCTTTTACCCTGCCCAGCAGTCTTGGAAGGTGAATTTATCATTTCACAGATGTAAAAATTAACTCGCATAGGGGATAAGTAACAGCTGGTGAGTAGCTGGGATGCAAAACTGCACCAAAGCAGCCAAGTGCCAGGCCACTATGTTCTGGTCCTTCTGGGGAAAATGAGGCATGAAACAGAGACGCCAGGCAGGGTGAGCTTCTGGAGGATGCCTGGTGAGAAGCCCGACCTCGGGGATGTGTTGGTTGCAGCTACTTCGCTCCATGAAGAGGCCGAGATGGGACATACCCTGCTGCTGAGAACTGGGAACCCTGGGTTACCCACTCAGCACTGGTGGCTGCAGTCAGCTGCCCAGCCGCGCGGGATGCCACCTCATTTCTCCCGCACCCTGTGCTCTTCTGAAGACCTTCAGATGCCCTGGCTACGGGAAGGGTCTGAGAGGCTACAACTCTCTTTGCAATACTCCCACCCCCTCTTGTGCTCACGTGCAGAGCCAGCACCCCTTAGAGGAGAGGTACCATTGCAGTGAGCTGGCTCTCAGACAGCATGGTCACACCGCGGGTGGGAACTGAGGTTCCAGAGGCAGAAAAGGATTCCTCTGAGGAGAGATGACTAGGCAGGGCATGATTTTCACACCCAGTTACGGTGTGCTCCCACTGCAGTTTCTCTCCTGCTCTGTCCACTTCTCGCCCTTAAAAGGCCTTGCCTACATCCTGTCTTCTGAGGAAACTCTTGGACCCTTGTCTCCATCTGTCTTCAGAGTATGGGATCCACAGCAGAGGGCCATCCTGTGGTTGGTGACTGCTGTATTTTACTACCTGCTCCCTGCCCGGTTAGGATGTGAGCGGTGTGTGGTGGACAGAAACACGTGCCCATTTGCCTACTGCCTGTAGTGCCGAGGGACTGGATACGTTTGCTGTGTCGAGTCTCTCCTGCCTCTCTCCAGAGCCTCCCCTTGCACACTCTCCTCCTAGCTCCTGGCACAAGAGGATGCCATCTTGAAAGCAGGGCCTGGCTCACTTAGCTCCAGGTTACATTTCACATGCTTAGAATAGGGTGGTATAGTGGGCATTTGGTGAATTTTCTGTTATCATTAAGGTAAGTTACAGACTGAGTCACCACACAGGGCCATTTACTCGCTCCTCCATCTGGAGTGAGCAGTTTATTCCTTGAGGCCTTTACTGTCAAGTGTGGGGACTGACATGGGCAGAGCCATGGGGCAAATACACAAGGTCTTTAACCACCAGTAAGTGGTGTCTAGGGGAAGGAGACACTTGGCACCTCTGGCTTCTAGGTGTGAGCCACGAGCGGGTTACAGCTCCGTTGGAACCTCAGCTTCTTCTGCCATGTCAGCTAGTGTCTAATACTTAGGGACATGGCCCAGATTAAGCAAGGCAATGTGTGTGAGGCATCTGGCATGATATCCGATATGTGGAAAGTGCTCCGATATGTTGTCACTACGAATAAACCGAAGCAAGGTCATGAGGAAGTGACAGCTGTTAGCCTGGCTGAGCAAAACTCTAGGGTGAAATCGCACACTGCATGAGAAGGCTGAAGGGGAGTAAGGCGGCGTGGGGGGTGGCAGCTAGATTCGTGAAGCCCCCAAGTCCTCTGGGGAGGGAGAGAGCAAGGGGAAGCTGGGGCAGGGAGGGTAGGGTGGGAGCTTGCAGATGGCAGGGCAGATCACAAAGCAAGGGATGGAGAGGGTGAGAATGACCCTGCTTTCCAGCTGGACTGTGGAAGGTCCTCCATGTCCTTGGATGGGAGGCCCAAGGGCAGAGTAGGTCTGGGAAGCAGGTCGGGCATTTGATCGTAGAAATGTGTTGGTGACAGTGAAGGACCTGAATGTACCCTGTAGTCTAGAGACCCTGCCCCTTGTTAGAGCCTGTCCCTCAGCCACAGCCCAGAGGTCACAACCTCCCATGGAAAGCCATACCTGTGTGGGAGAGGGGGAGCTGGACCAGGGACCACCCAAACACGGAAAAGTCACATTCTACAGTAGGCTGTCACCCAGCCTGTCCTTCTGGGGAAAGGTCTGCCTCTGATGTAGTCTCATGGCTCAATTGCTGGGAAATAGGTTTAGCTGCTGTTAATCGTAACCCTGTGAGGCGATGAAAGAATTCACTGGAAATGACTAGAATGAGAGCCACTTGTCAGGTACCATAGAAAGGATAGACTCGGAGCAGCCTCTGGCAGAGAACCTGAAGTTCTGAGGACCGCATGCTGCAGGGCTGACTTCCAGGGGACAGCCTTCCTCGGTGGGGCTTAGGAAAAGCTCACCGGGCCCTGGGATGGTCTTTTATCACCCATGGATCTGCGGAGCCCATGGGATTCCGTGCAGATTGCTGGCTTTGCTGAGCCTTCCTCCCTTCCTCTGCAAGCAGGGACACATGGTAGAACCCACCGCACAGGGCTGTCATGAGGACTACATGAAATGGTGATGGCAGGGATTCGGAAGGCGGGTTCAGTGGGTGCTACTGACGATTCTGTTTTGCTGGCTCTAGTATAGCCTTGGGGAGAGTCTCCCTGCTCAACCTATACCAGATGTAGATGCAGGAATCCCAGCCTTTGCGTTTTTTCAGCGTGCAGGTTTTAGGGGACTGCACCTGTAAACCTCAATTTTAAAAATTCGAAACTATCCATTTTCTCTGTTGCTGCTGATGTCCCATGCAAATTTGGAGGTCGCAACCTAGCTGCAGTCCTGCAGATGCACCTGCTGCCCTCCCTGTCGTGAATCGCCTTGGGCTCTCTGAGTGGGCATGATGAGGGAAGCTTAGGGATCTCTCTGGCTTTGGGCTAAAGGAGTTCAGCTTTCTGATCTTGATACTTCTATGAGGAGTCCCCACACCCTGCCCCATGCCATTGCTTAACCTTGTACAGTGTACAGTGTCCTCTTCTGCCACCCTGAGACAGAGCACTGATTCAAAACCGCTGTCCATTTCTTACCCTTCTGGAGATTTGCTGGCTAGCCATGGCATGCCTGCCTATACAGATTCGTATGTTTCATGCATAGTCATATATATATATGTATATATACATACATATATATACACACATATATACACATACATATATACATACATACATATATATATATATTTATTTAAAGAAGTGTTTATGGAATGAGCCCTCTGTGTTGTGGATAGACCAGACACATAGACTGATGGAGTTTATATTCCGTTGTGCAAGGTGGAGGACAGACAGACAGACAGAACAAAGTAACAAACAGATCTTTTCTATCATCATGAACTGGGAGGGCAGGGGGCTGGAAAGATGACGAAGCAGGTAAGGCTCTTGTAATACAGCTTGAGGACTTGAGTTTGATCCCTGGGACACATACCTGTGGAAGAACAGATCTGACTCCCACAAGCTGCCCTCTGGCCTCCACACGTGTGCTGTGGTGCACACACACAGTCAAGAAAGTAGCCTAATAGAAATGTTTGTGAGCAATTATCTGTGAAATATGTTATAGAGTAGGGGAATGAGCAAGAGGTGTGGAGTGGAGGTGTCCTCATCGCTCCCCACGTTCACAGCTGCGGCTCAGGTGCCTGACACCCGGTCTTGGCCTCGCTGAGTGTTCAGTGAGAGGCGAGCCGAATGGTTGAACGTCTCTATCACTGGCGTGGGTGGACGACAAGGTCGCTGGGGATTCCTTCGAACAGCCGCAAGCTGGTGAAGACTCAAGCCGCCCCATTTGCTAATGATCATAATTAAGTCAGAGTCTCTTATTTCAGACAAGGGCCCTGGGGAGAAAGGCACAAAGCATGAGGCTGATGAATTGGCTCCCCACGCTCTCCTCCCGGCTGGGCTTACACCTCGGCAAGACGTGCGCCCACACCTGCCTAGGTGTGCACACAGCGACACACTAATGAGAGCCCTGTGAGCACGCATTCCTCTAAGGCTGTATTTAAAGCCGCCAGCCACCTGGCTCCGGAAATCAGCCCAGGAGAGAGAGGGACCTGTCTCTCTAGGACCCCCTGGGGACAAGTAGACCCTTTACTTCATCTTTTCTGCATTCTGTCATGTTCCTCTCTGGTGCTCAGGGGCTGAGCACCGGGTGCATGGGGCAGACTGAGACGTGGAGAATATAGCCCTAGATTTCAAGTTCCTCTTGCCTCAGAAGCAAGGGGAAGGAAAACTTTTGCTCAAATCACTGGAACATAGCGATTCCCAAAGCGCGTTTCTGGCAAAAATGATCTGCCAGAAAAGGTTTCCGCGGTTGTCAAGTCGATGTGGCAGGGTTGCAGACCCCCGTCTTAGAGGTTCACTGCACAGTGAGTGGAGCAAAGGCACTGAAGAGCCCAGTCGTCTTTCCACTGCAGCTTCCGGGGTTGCAGTTCCATCAGCAAGCCAGATCTCTGCCCCGCAGGGTACACAGGTGGCGTAAGAGTCTGGGGTGGGATGAGAAGAGAAACCCAATGGACCCTGAGAAGAAGGGATGCGCCCTTTGTACCTTATAGGTTGTGTGCCCATTATGCAAGATACTTGGGACAAGCAGTGTGTCAGATCTCAGAGCGCTTCGTGATTTCGAAATCTTCCCCTGAATTGTCACAGAGCATCCCTAAATGCGAGATCTGGATGGCTTCAAACTCTGAGATTCTTGGAGCATCATAGCACAACTCAGAAAGTTTCATACTTGTGGATGTTTATTTCTTACTCCCATATAAAGGACCAGACGCTCTCGTCCCTGCCCTAGCAACACTGAGTTCATTGGCCTCTCAGGCAAGCCCCTCCCACACGAGCAGGTGGGGACTGAAGGGTGGAGGGCAGAGGGCAGGGAACGTTGGTGGATCCTGACTCAGAACAACTGCGCTGACATTTGTAGCATCACACTGTACGGGAACAGTTTGCAGGAGAGCCCTGCCCGGGGGTGGAGCTCCTCCCAATCAGAAACCCTGTTGGAGGAGGGGAGCGTGTTTGGATATCAAGTAGTAAAAACAGCATGTGTTTTTAGCTCCCCCAGGCCCGTTTCTGTCGCTCCAGCAGCATTGTCAGAAAAGAACAAAATAAAACAGAGAGTGGAAGTTGATTCTTTAATTAGTGTAGTTTCTTCACTGTTCATTCTCCATCTCCAGAGATCAATTAGCTTGCTTTTAAGCTAAAAGGCATCTGAATAAGTATTTAACCTGCATAGCAATTGATATTTAAAACAGACGAGGATAAGAGTGACTGCACCTCACACGGTTCTCTCCGCTGATCATACCCACCTCACTCTGCCCACTCCTGTTTGCTAGTGACCACTGGGGCAGCGCTCTTTCCCCGGTGCTAGCCGCTCTCTCCAGCAGATGCCTGTTTGGTGTAGAGATGTGTTACTCGGGTTATATAGAACAAGACCCTCAGCCACCAGGGATTAGCGGGGCCTCTCTTCAGCCACTTACCCATAGGTCAGTCAGTAGTCCGAGCACAGGAGGGTCAGGGTGACTTATCCTCAGCGGTCCTCAGCTAGTAATGACCAATCAGCGCTGGATAGGGGTGAGGGGCTGCAAGAACTGGGATCCTCCTGGCTGGGCGTCTTTATTGCTGGTAGCCCTGAGGGTATTTGTGTGTTGTCTGATTTGTCATGTAAATATCAAAGTCTGAATTGGAATTAGTTTCATAAAGCAAACAGTGTGTGTGTGTGTGTGTGTGTGTGTGTGTGTAAGCATTTACTTAACACGTCTCAACAGCCTCTGACTCTTGTGTTAAACCCTGAGAAAGATGGGGAAGCACTTGAAGGACAAAGGGACAGGTCCCACCCTGCAGATGATGGGTGACCACAGAGTAAATAGGGAGGGAGTGGAGTGGGAAACACACCCTGTCTTCACAGAGTGTCACCACATGGGTGAGACACCCTCAGAGCTCAGGAAAGGTGTCTGGGCTGGGAGGAACCCTAATTCAGACACAGGCAAGGATATGAAAGATGATTTAGGGGAAGACCCCAGGAAGCAGCACCCTGAGATGCAGGGAGACCAGAATAGGACAGAAAGAAAACCAGGAGGACTTATAGGTTGTGGAGGGGCACTAGGGATTCCTGCTAGGCACCATCTTGCTGGAACCTCAGAGCAACCGGGTAGTCTGTGTGTGGTAGACGAGGAAGTGCACGTCTGTTCACATCTTCCTCCCTCCGGTTGAAACTGCTGCGGGGTTGGTCACTGTCTGGCCCTTGTAGCCTGTCCCCTCACCAGCTTGTGCTTCTTAGAGAATGCCAAGGAATAGAGAGATAGGCTGTTAAGGGCTGCAGGTTTGCTGTGTGTAGATGGCCTCCAGGTGGGACAAAAGGAAGGCAGTGACTGCCATTCAAGCTCAGAAGAGAAATAGGAGCTGAAGTGTGTGTGTGGGGGGGTAAACTGTAAGACTGAGGGAAGTCATGAGCAGAAGAAAATTTGGGGGTGAGGATGGTGATGAGTCTGTACTGTACTAAAGGTTTGGGGCTAGAGAGGGGGTCTAAGCCATTCACGGGGGGGCTGAGCCTTTCAACTCCTTGCAAGCCTGCAGGAGGAAGGGCAGTGGGGATGTTCTGCATGTACGTAGAAGAGCAGATGCCCTGCTTGTCTCTAAGAGGCCTATGAGGTAGTTCTAGATCTCCGATCCTACTGCC
The DNA here is from genome assembly GCF_982192425.1 of Myodes glareolus. NCBI lineage: Eukaryota > Metazoa > Chordata > Mammalia > Rodentia > Cricetidae > Myodes > Myodes glareolus. The sequence continues at coordinate 69,022,315 of NC_142028.1, read as the reverse complement.
TTCTGGCAAGGACAATCCACTGCTCCCCAAGCACAGCCCTCTCCCCTGTAGCCAGGCTCTGACTCCTCCGCCTGATGACAGCCCATCCCTCATCAGGGTCTCTGGGAAGCTCAGGAGCCTGCGGCCATCCTCCTGACACGGTCAATGTCTCAGTATTTGACTTGCATGTCCCTGAGTTGTACAGACAAAGCTCCACATATCACCAGATCAATTAAAACAACTGCCACCAGGCCCCGGGACTCAATCAGGAGGCCCCCTTGGGACCTTAGGGGTGGGCACAGACCCTCCTCAGAACTGAAATGCTGCTTTTCTGGAAACCTGCATCTCAGGCAAAGGCCCTCAGCCCGCATGTAGCCCCCAAGTGTAATTACCCCTTCCTGAGACCTGACCAAGCCTGTTTGTGGATTTATGCTGCTAAAGCTTCAGGGTACCCTGTGTGGTAAACGCCACTGGTGTCCCCAATTCTGGCAAAGCAACAGAAGCATGGGGCCATAGAGAAAATTGATCAAGGTCATGTGGGTAGAGAAGTGGCATCAATGCCAGGCGACTTAACTGTGCAATGTCCTTGCTTAAGCCTTGGGGACATCATCCACTCATCTGTTTCCCCTTCGCAGAGCCCACTCAGCTCACCACTGGCCAGTCCTAGAATAGCAATCCTTGTAGCACGCACCTCCATCCTCCTTCCTTCTTACCAAGCACAAGTCCTGCTCATCGTGATAGACCATGGCCAGTCTCCTGCACCTGGCTGCCATGCTCCTTCCACAGCTGGGCTCAGGGCAGGTCACAGGTTGCCTCCCCTCTAATGTCCACAGCCTCATCTCTCCTGAGTCCGCAGCTGTTTCAAGTGATCTCATCACAGGAGAGTTGGAGCCCTTATAGTGTTTTTATTTACAGCCCACAGTCATTTCCTGCCTACGCCCTGAGCTCCTGCAGTGCCAGGATGCTTTTATGGCTCATACTCACCTGGTACCTGCTCTGTGCCCTCCTGCGCATAGTTGTGGTCAATAAGGAGCTGCGTGATGAATGAGTATGTGAATGGATGAATGAATGAGTGAGTGAAAAGAGAGACATGCATCTCCTGTCTCCTTTTCCAGAACACAGAACTGTGGAAAGCCCATCCCTGGGCCTCTCTGCTGGGTGCAGTTCAGCCTTCCTAACCCACATACAGTTGTTCCTCGACTTCCAATGAGGCCGTATCTTTCTAAACTCACCATAAGTACACACTGAAAATGCATCCAGCACACATGCAAGCCTCAAGCATTGAAGTTGAGTGCACAAGACACTGGTATGTCAAGCACTACCCTCTTGTCAGTGAGTGCAGCTGGCGGAGAACTGCCACCCATTGCTTCCAGCGTCACAGAAATATGATGCCATGTCCAGCTAGGCCAGGACAAGGTCAGAATCCCAAGGCAGTAACTGCTCAATATGCCTTGTTCTCATTCCATCGTAAACTTGACAAACTGTTGTAAGTCAGGATCATCTGTGCTGTGTCCAGCAGGGAAAGCTAGCCACCATAATCTTCTACCCACTACCCCTCCTCCCACAAAGACAAGGGCACAGAGAAGAAGCAAGTTCAGAGGTACACAGCCCCTCACCCCAACTCTGTGTGCACATCCAGGGCTGCCTGAGTGAGATCAGAGACCAGTTCTCCCAGGCCATGGTGATGCAAGGAGGCATGGGGGGCTTTGGCGGAAGAAGGGTATCTGAGAAAGGGCCTGAAAAAGAGGAGTTAGCAAAACTCTCACCGCTCAGCCGCGTCTCAGGTAATCTCTAGGACACCTGAGAAGCTTCAGAAAGAGAACAAAGTGGACTGACTAGAAAGAGCAGGGCTGTTGCCCGAGGACAGGCCAGTCCCAGGGCGGGTACTAGAAACATGAGCATCTCTCCTGGGTCTGGCTGCTAGACAGCTTGCTGCAGGCCATGCCCGCATCTCTCAGGCTCACTGCGTTCAGGGACCTGTTGGCTCGACTGCTTCTACCAGGACCAAATTAAAGAAGAACCTCAGCAAGGAGGCCAACTTTTCGTCCCACCTACCTGGAGACTCTCTGGGGCCATCTTGATGACAAGGATTTGGAGACAGGGAATGGTGAGCCTCCTCTTGGACCTGTAGTCTTGATGATAAAGTGTTCAGAGCCAACAGTCTTCTGTGGTGGTGTTTATAGTTATAGCCAACTTGACTAAGCTATCGTAGCATCTTCATGTGGAAGACAAGAGATTCTACCACATAGGTACATTCCTAGGGGTTTAAAAGCTTATCTTGAAAATTGAGGAACTGGGCTGGGGAGAGAGCTGGTCAGTAAAATGCCTGCCATGAAAACATGAGGAACTGAATATACCCCTCCAGAACCCATGTGAACAAACCAGGCCTGGTGGCATGTACTTACCATCCCAGTAATGGGGAGGCAGAGACCAGCAGATCCTTGATGCTGACTGGCCAGCCGAGCCCACTTGGTGAACTCCAGGCCAATGGAAGAGCCTTTCTCAACATGAATGGTGCTCCTAAGAAAGCCACCCAAGGCTGTCCTCTGGGCTCCAAATGTGCACACATGCATCTGCCCACATACCCACAAACATACACACACAAATCTAATCCATGATGCTTCTGAAAATACACTCTCATATGCTGAAGGAGAAACGAACAAGATCCATCAAAGTCTGATCCCTCCTTTCCCTCCTGCCCTGGGTCAGGTGTGAAAGGGAAGCAAGGCTTTGCCTGCTGTGCAGGTTGGAGCCCCTCGGAGGCTGTGACACCCTACTTTCTCAGAGCCCAGGCCATGAAAACACGTTTGAGTGGCATCCTGCCGATAAAGCACTGTCCACAGAGCAAGCTGCTTTGGTAGTTTCAGCTGATATCTGTGGTGTCAATTCTTTAGCTATGGCTGCCTTCAAGCACCCAGCAGCATAAGCACTGGCTTCAAAAGACCCTGAAGATTTAACTCCTGTCTCACAAGCTGACCCAGGTCAGCCCTTTGGTGGCAGAAGAGGATTTGGCCTTTAGTCATTCTCATGGTACACTGAGTGCTCACGGGCCTCTCTTTCCTCTTGTATAAAATGGGGCGCCATAGCTTCTCTCATGCAGTCTCTCAGGACTACAGAGTTTTGGGGGAGTGTGTGACAAGGGGGTTGGGACTAAACGTCTTCTTGAACAATCAGTTTCTGTCAGGTCCGTCGTTTGTTTTGCACGCTAGGCTTTCAGGAAAGGATTTGTTTGAAGAAAGTGTCCCAGCTGTGCCGCAAGCCACCAGCGCTCACATCTTGGGGACACCACACGCACAGAGACACACACACCCTATCCCATTTTCTTCGCAGCCCTGGTGTCGTTGCTCCATTTTATTAAAGCAGAAAGCAGTGACAATTATTTTCATAATGAACTGGCTCTTCAAATTAATGCCAATTACACTATGCAATCATGATTAAGATTGTGCATTAATCAACGGTGCCAACCTACTTATTAGCCTCTTTAAATACTGTTCATGAGGAATGTATGGGAAGGGGGAGAATGGAGATGAGCCAGGGGAATTGAGGAGCTGCCTCTAAGTGGGGCTGGAGCACTCTCCAGAAGCCAAAGCCCAAAGGAGCTCATGTTCCACAGTGGCGGGGCTCCATGGGGCGGGGCTCCACAGGGGCATTGTGTGTGTTCCTCTGGGGGTGCTGCATTTTGCAGAACCCAGGCCACGGGACACCTGGGCTTCTGAAACTGGGAGTTGTGCAGAGAGTGGGAAGACCAAGCATGGAAAGTAGAGGGGGACCCTTGACTGTTTATCAGTGGTTGAAGTTAGAGTTCTTTTTTCTCCCCCAACTAAAGTGTGGTTAGCACTTCCCCACAGGTATCACCAGTATCATAGGTCAGATCCCATGGATGCAGGTGTGTGGTGTTTTTAGAGAAGAGGGGTGAGAAAGGTAGGTTAGAGGAAAGGTTGGGGAAGGGGTGGATGAGGTAGCCTCAGCTAAGATTTGATGCCATGTCTGATGCCAGGTGGGAGTGGAGTGTAACATGATTGGGGCCTGCTTGTTTGTGTTTTCTGTCCCACCTGATTCCCACAGCTGTTTAGCCCCCAAAGAAAATCATATAGAGATCTCTATAAGTTATAAAGCTGATTGGCCCATTAGGTCAGGCTTCTTATTAGTTCTTGTAACTTATATTAACCCATTATTCTGATCTATTTTAGCCACCTGGCTCAGTACCTTTTTCAGTGGGGCAGATCATATCCTGTTGCTTCAGTGGTCTGGGCAGGAGTGGGAGGAATCAACTTCCTCCTTCCCAGAATTCTCCTGTTCTCATTGTATCATTTCTATTTCCTGTCTGGTTTTCCTGCCTATACTTCCTGCCTGGCCAATCAGCATTTATTTAAAACATGATTGACAAAATACAGACAATTCTCCCGCATCAGTGGAGGCAGGGCAGGAGGAGCTCTGGGATGTGTGCCTCAGAGCTATCCCGCCATGAGCAAGGAGGGCAGTTCAGAACAAGAATATCTTCCAGGTATTGGCTCAGAGCTGGCCCTGCGACCCTGTGAGCCATCTTCACTTCCAGACAACTGGGTTTCCCTCTGAGTTCTGTTATTCCAGAAATTTCCCAGAATTCCCTTCCCAGACCTATTGAGTGAGTTCTCTAGAGGAAGTTTTCAAGTGAGGTCTGCCTGAACCCAGAATCTAGTCTATGAACCTAAGGGACTGGAAGACAGGCAAACTTTTGGGGTCACGTTGCCCTTAAATGTTCACTCACAGGGGCCTCCAGCTTTGCCCTGTGGTCTATCTCTAGAATTCTCTACAGCAGTGGTTCTCACCTTCCTAATGCTACGACACTTTAATACATGGTGTGGTGACCTGCAGCCATAAAATGATTTACATTGCTACTTCATAACGAATTTTGCTGCTGTTATGAATTACAATGTGAAAATCTGATATGTAGGATAGCTGTATGCGACCCCTGTAAAAGATTGCGACCCGCTGGTTGAGCCCCATTGCTCTGGAGCATCCAGTGTCTGCTGGGTACCTCCTTCTCCAGTTTCTCTGCTGGGTTTCTGTCTCACCGTCCCCATCCCTGCTGCCCTGGTCCTTTTTCTGTGCTGATTCACCTATGCTGCATGTTTCCATCGTCTCCCAAAGAGCATGAGCTGGAGTCTGCTGTGGCCAGCATTTCTAATCGTAAGGCTCTGGAAGGGAAAATGGCCGAACACCAACTCTCCCTGCTCGAAATCACCAGACCTTGTGCTGCCCCAGGGGCCTCTCACCAGCCTCACCTCTTTTCTATATCCCTCCTTTCTCCCTCTTAGGTCCCTTCAAGTCCCTTCACTTCTATGGGACTGTCTCCATCTCTCTCGTGTCTTGTTGCCTTAAACACAGTATACTCTCTGTTTCTTTGGTACAATAATTTAAATATCACCTTAGCTGATTAACGGAAGTCCCAGTAGTGCTTTTCTTAAGGAAATAATCTCTCCAAGATGAAGGCCTTCCTTCCTGAAAATCAGGGTATAGACTGCAGCCCAATGGTGAAACTGGTGTACTGCTTTTGTCCATAAAGTTTTATTGAAACATCCATTGGTTTATATGTTATCTGTGGGTGCCTTCATTGTTACAATGGCAGAGTTGTTACAATGACAGAGTTGAGTCTGACCCAGTAGGGCAGAAATGTTGGCTCTCTGGATCTCTACAAGAAAAGGCTATTAGCACCTGCCCTGGAATATGGAGGCTGAAATTAATTTCATTTTTCTAAATCACACTGTTTCCTCCTGTAATGGCTGCCTTTTGAGGCCTCAACATGTCAACACTCTCAGCTTGCCTGGGGTAGTTCTTCCTCAGAGCAGTGAACCTTTGGATGTTGAGCCCACTCTGCACATGGAATTACGGAGGAGCTTCTGGTGGAGATAGCAGGGTTTGAACCAAGCCATGATGTCACGAAAGCCTGAGGGGGGACTCTTTCTACCGTTGTGTGTAAGGATGGAGCTGCACACTTGCCAGCACCCATTAGTTGTGATCAGCCAGCCTGCTGGGCTGAGCACCGTCAGAAAACAGGACCTATGCTGGTGAGGGTCCAGTGGCAGGTTGGCACAGGGCATGAGCTGAATGATGTAGGCTAAGTCTCAGCCTGTGTGCAGTCTCATGAAAAGGAACATGTCCATAGCCTTGGGATGTACAGGGGGAGTTCTCTTCAGATATGAAGCAACCAGACCCCAGGAGCTCTTGGTTTTATTTTGTTTTTATTTTTGATCTTTTTAATTTTCTTTCACATTTTTATTTGGCGTTCATCCATTCTTCGCTTTTGTATTTGGCATCCATGTGTGGGTGTGTGTTTAGAGGCTGAAAGAGGACTTCCTGTCCTGCCGTCAGTCTCTGCCTCGTTCCCTTGATACAGGCTTTCTCACCCAGCCTGGAGCAAGCTCTGGTGGTCTCCATCCTTGCAGCTCCCAACCCCCAGAGCACTGGGGCTGCAGACACAGCTGCTCCTAGCCTTTTACATGGATGCTGGGACTCACATTCCGGCCCTCACGCTTAATGTACTCTTACCCACCGAGTCAATGCACACACTTACAGACACACATTTTTACAAAATTATTTTGAAGTAACAGTACATATTTGCTATAAATAATTTGAGAAAAAAGCTCAAGGAAATATGAAGATCAAAGCAATCTATTAACCCCTTCTACTCAGACTTAATCTATAGTCACATTTGCATACAAAGCCTTCCAGTTTTTTTTTCCTGTAGCTATAAATAACCTTTTAAACCCCACTTTTCATTTGATAAACAAGGATCATATGATATTATTTGCAGCTTTTTGAGGAAAGAATATGGCTGCTTTCTGTGCTATTAAATATTCTTTAAGAGCATTTGAAAACCTCCTTTCCTTAACATGGAAGGCTGGTCAAACAACAGCAAAAGCACACGCTCCATTACATTTTTACTTTCTAGAAAGTACCACTAACATTTTGGTGTGTGTCCTTCTGCTGTGTCCTTTTTGATTTTAATTGGAATCACATTAAATTTATAAATTAATTTGAGGAGAGCTGACATCTTTACAATATTGAGCCAACCCTTCTGGGAGTAAGTTATGTCTCCCCATTTATTCAAGTCTTCTTTTATGTCCCCCAGTAAAGTTTTGTACTTGGCTTGATGGAGGAATTGCACGTTTATTGTAAAGCATTTTATTATTATTATTATTATTATTTTGCTGTGGCTTTTGTGAGTAGGGTCTCTTTTATTCTTTCAATTCCTTGCTGTTTATGGCTGATACGCAGGAAGGCTGTATGTTTGGGGTTATTTGTATGCTGGCCCTTGTGAGCTTCGGGCTAAGTTGCTTCTGTTTTCTTCTGATTCCCATGAGTTTTCAAGGGAATATTAATGAGCATCATCTGCAAGCAGAGTGTGTGTGTGTGTGCTCGCACGTGTGTGTGTGTGCGTGTGTGCATGAGAGAGGGGGCACAAGTGTGCACACGTGTGTTCATTAGTGCATGGAGGGCGCTCACTAAACCTGGAACTCGGGTTTTTTTGTTTTTTTTTTTTACTGTTTTGGCTGGGCTGGAGGTCAGCAAGCCTGAGCAATCCTACCATCTCCCTGCCCCCATCCCTCCGCCTCTGCTCCAGTGATGGGGTTACAGGTTGTGGTAGCTGGAATATAATTGGCCTTCATAAGCTCATAGAGAGTGGCACTATTAGGAGGTGTGGCTTTGTTGGAATGGGTGTGGCCTTGTTGGAGAAACTATGTCACTGTAGGGTGTTGTCCCGCCTGGTCCCACAGATGTTCAGTTCCAAAGAAACACACAGAAGTCTACATTAATCGTAAGCTGGTTAGCCTATTAGCTCAGGCTTCTTATTAACTCTTACATCCTACATTAACCCATAATTCTTGTCTGTGTCAGCCACGTGGCTTGATACCTTTTACCAGTGAGGCATTCTCATCTTGCTTCCTCTGTGTCTGGGTTACGACTGCCAACTGTGCCTTTTCTCTTCCCAGAATTCTCCTGTTCTCGTTGCCCCACCTATACTTCCTGCCTGGCCTCTCGCCAATCAGTGTTTTATTAAAGCAATACAAGTGATAAATCTTTACAGGGTACAAGATCATTGTCCCACAGCAGTAAGGATGGGCTTTCAGGTCTCATAGACGCCCAGGCCATACCCAGTACCTCAGTTTCCTTCCTGCGTATCCACATATGGCAGCTCCTTCTCCAGCACCATGTCTGCCTGCACACTACCATGCCCCACCATAATGACTGAACCTCTGAACTGTAAGCGAGCCACCACAGTTAAATGTTTTCCTTTATAAGAGTTGCCATGGTCATTTCTCTTCACAGCAATAGAAACCCGAACTAAGACACAAGTGAACAACACCATGCCTGTTTCTTCAAGCACAAGTGCCTGGAATCCAAACACGGGTCCTCATGCTTATACAGCACGTGCTGTCACCCACTGAGCCATCTCCTCGATCTCTGCAAATGATTTTAATTGCATCTTACTGATGGTGACTCCGAGTCTTTTGCTTTTTGTTCATACATGACCATCCCCAAGAGTTGTGTTATGAAGCTATATCACAGTTCTAGAGAGAACAATCGACTGTACCTCCATGCACTCCTCATGTGGACTGCCTCTCTGGACTCATGGTCTCTCCCGTCCTAGGCACACCCCTTCAGCTCCTCCTGTATTTTAAAGCAAATTCACTATATCTCATCATTCTTTATCCTCATTGCTATGCTCAGGACCTGTTTTACTGTGCAGGTGGGTTTTCATGTACCGAGTAATCTCATGCTGACCTCAAATTTACAGAGATTTGTCTGCCTTTGCCTCCCGAGTGCTGGGATTAAAGGCGTGCACCTCCATCCCCCGATTGAGAAGATTCTGTTTTTAATATTTAATAATTTTAATTTTTAATATTAAAGAGATCCTTAACACATAAATGGGTGTAGACATGGAGTTGCCATGTCATTCGGCATTTTGGTCATTTATCTCCCATTAAGCACGTAAGCACAGTGGTGTGATGACTCTTCTCATTAGAAACGGTGCACATGCTCAACGCAGAACTTTCTGGAGAGATGGAAGAACACAGAAAAGAAAATGAGTCATCCAGAGATGACCACTCAGAAAGAGTGACTCTTTACCATCTGACACATCCTTCTCATCTTGTTACATGTTTGTTTGAGAAGGTTTATGCACACCCACACAGGAGCACACACATGTGTACTCAGCTGTTACAGCTGGGCTAAAGCCCTCTGGGAAGGGATAGATTTTCTTTTTACTTTTTAACATATTCACTATTTCCCCCAATTTCTTTTTTCTTTAATTATTTTATCCTGTTTGTATTGTGTGTGTATGCATGCACACACATGTGCACATGCGCATGTTCGTGTACATGCATATGCCCATTCTTGTGTGTATATATGGAGGTCAGAAGACAAACTCAGGTGTTGTTCCTCGGGGGCTCTCCACCCTTGTTATGACTAGGTTTCTCACAGGCCTGGAATTCACTTAGTAGGCTGAGCTGGCTGGCTATGGAGCCCCATGAATCCTCCTATCTCTGCCTCTCCAAGACTGAGATTATAATAAGCACATACCATCATGTCTTTAGTTTGGAATGTAATTTTTGTTGTTTGTTACATGGCATTCAGGGATTGAACTCAGAGCCTCATGATTGCAAGGTAAGCATTTTACTGGCTCAACTATCCCTCTACCCCTTCATTTCTCTTTTTGACATACTTATTTTGAGGGTGGCAGTTTTAGGCTTGCAGCCGAAAGGAGCAAAAGGCATGGAGATTTCCCACAAGCCCTGCTCTTAGACACGTCGGTTGCCTCCTCCACTGTCATTGCCAGGCCCTAGAGTGGTGCATTCCTTACAAGCGCTGAACTTGCATCGACGCACTGTCTCCCAGTGAGCGATTTAGGGTGAGGCTCACTCTCAGTACTGAACATTCTATAGTTTCACAAATCCGCAGTGGCTAGAGTCATGCAGAGTGATCTCACTGCCCTAAGATGCCTCTGTGCTTCCTCCTGTGCTGCTCTCTTATCCCCAACCCCTGGGGACCACTGATCATGTTACTCTCCCTATGCTGTCCCTTCCCAGAATGCTGCTGGGATACCCAGTTTGTGGCCTTTTCTGCATGGCCTCTGTCTCTGTGTAAGATGCACCTATGCTTCCTCTGTATCTTTACAATCTTTGCAGAGTTTGATGCCTCATTTGTGTAAGCGTGGGCTAGAACCTCACTGTGTGGATGAACTGGTATGTTTGTCTGCTCACTTAGTGACAAGCATAACGATTGCCTACCAGTTTAAGCAATGTTAAATAAACCTGCAGTAAACACCTTTGTACGAAAGTCTAAGTGGGCTTATATCAGCAGCACCTTTGAGTAAGTTCCAAAGAGCACTGCCACTGGATTGAGTGGCAAGTAGTGATGAGGGATTCCCCTTTGTATGCTGTGAATATGTTTTATTACTATTTATGGCAGGACAGAATAGAGCTAGGCAGGAAAATTAAGCTGAATGCAGGGAGAAAGAAGGCAGAGTCAGGGAGACACCATGTAGCTGCCAAATGAGAAAGACCCTGGAACTTTACTGGTAGGCCACAGCCTCATGGTGATACATAGATCAATAGAAATGGGTTAATCTTAGATGTAAGAGCTAGCTAAGAATATGCCTGAACCACTGGCCAAACAGTATTGTAATTAGTTTTGTGTAATTATTTGGGTCTGGGTGGCCAGGAAACCGACGAGCAGTCTCTGCTTACAAAATGGTATATGTTTGGTTTCCTTGGGAAGCTAAGGCAGGAGGAGAGTTGGGGTGTTATGAGTTTGAGGCCAACCTGGGCTACATAGTGTGTTCCAGGCCAGTCTGGGCCATGAAGTAAGTCTGAAATAGTGCTGGAATCACAATTCTGCATTCCCACCAGCGGTGACTCATCTTCCTTGGCACTCGCTAGTGTCGTTGTGTTAGTTCCCTTCAGTGCCGTGATCAAACACCTGACAGGAAGCGACTTGAGGGAAGAAGGGCTTATCCTGGCTTGTGATCTGAGGAGATATAGTCCCTGTCGGCAGGGAAGGCACAGCAGTGGTATGAGATGGTTGGTTACTCTGCACCCACAGCCAGGAAGCAGAGAGATGATTGTTAGGGCTCAGCTCACTTCTCTCTTCTCTTTTTATTCTGTCTGGGTCTCCAGCCTAAAGATGGTGTCACCCACATTCAGGGCAGGTCTTCTGTTCTTAATGCCCTCTGGAAACACCATCGAAGGCACATCCAGAGGTGTGTCTCCTAGGTGATTCTAAATCCAGTCAAGTGACAGTGCAGATGAGCCACCCTGGTCAGTGTTGTCGATTTGGGCTGTTCTAATAGACACACCATTGTCTCAGTTTGCTTTGTAAGGACAATGTAGGACATGAAGAGTCTTTTTTTTTTTTTGCTTGTTTATCTTATCTTATGTGTATCTTCTGTGATGAGCTACTTGTTAATGTCTTTGGCCCACTCTTGTGTTTCTTCTTTTCTTACTTGAAATGTGTTTTGGATAGCAGCATTCCTTGACTAAAAGCATCTCAGCCCATAGCTTGTCTTCTCATTCTTCTTTTTTTTTAGATTTATTTATTTATTATGTATACAATATTCTGCCTGCATGTATGCCTGATCTCATTTTAGGTGGTTGTGAGCCACCATATGGTTGCTGGGAATCGAACTCAGGACCTCTGGAAGAGCAGTCAATGCTCTTAACCACTGAGCCATCTCTCCAGCCCCTCTTCTCATTCTTCTAAGCATCTCTTGCAGCACAAACATTTTAAATTAATCAAGTCCAGCTCATCAAGCCTTTGTTTTCTAGAGCCTGCCTTATACTAAAGTATATACTAATGTTATACTAAAAAGTCATTGCCAAAGCGAAGGTCTAAACTTGGTTCTTGTGACTTTCTAGGACATCACAGTTTACGTGATTCATCTTATTTGGTGAAAGATGAGGGATCCATGTTCAGATCTTTTTCTTTTGATTGTTGATATCCAGTTATTCTGTCCTCATCTGTTAGAGAAGCCTGTGCCTTCTCCATTGCCTTTGCGCCTCTGACAAAGTTCTGCTGGCCATACTTGAGATTCATCTATTTGGAGCTTCCCTGTGCTTTCTGAGCTATCCTCATGCCAAATACTGAGCTGTCTTGATTATTGTGGCTTTATTATGATGTGTGTGTACGTGTGTGTGTGTGTGTGTGTGTGTGTGTGTGTGTGTGTGTGACTGTAAGTGTGCATGTGCCACATTGCACGTGTGGAGGTCAGAGAACAACCATGGTTGCCAGTCCCCGCCATCCGGCTTGTTTGAGACAGGGCACCTACATTGTTTTCCCACTCTGTATGCCAGATTAGCTGACCCAGAAGCATCGGCAGGCTCCCAGTCTCTGCCTCCCATGTCCCCATAGCGGTGCTGGGATGACAGATGTTCACACTCTGCCTCCAGGGTTCTGGAGACTCACACTCGGATCTTCATACTTGCCCAGCAAGCACTGTTATCCACCATGCCATCTCCTCAGTCCTCCGTTGTCAGCTGTGAAGTGGAGTGGTGTCAGCCCTACAGCTCCGCCCTCTTCCAATGTGGGCTAGCCCCGTGGCACCTGCTTCACAGTGTCGTGGACCAGAGTGCGCACCGTTAAAAAGAATACCTCTCGTCTCTCCGAGCGCAGTGTGAAATCATCCTGCTAATAGCCACAAAATAGCTTGCTGTGGGATTTTGATTGAGACTGCATTGAACCTATAGATTAAGTCAGAAGCCCTGTAACAATATTGACTCTTCTAGCCAGGATCGCGGGACAGTTCTCCATTTTTAAATTACTTCTTTGATTTCTTTATCAGAGTCTTGTCATCTTCAGATAGATCCTATACAGCTATTTCTCGATTTATTAACTCTTCCTTTTCTCTGATTGCTAATGTGGGTAGTATTGTGGGATTTTTCTAATTTCTTCAAATCGCACTTGTTCTTTGCAGGTGAATTAGAAAGCAATAGGCTTCTTGGGCTAATATCACTTAGCATGATGTCCCCACTGTTTATCCATGCCATAACATGTGTCAGAATTTATTCCCTTCTTATAACTGAGTAGTGTTCTCTTGCATATATGAGCCACATTTTGTGTAATGTCTCATCTTTTGATGTACACTTTGGCTTACCCCTGTGTTATTGCCATTGTAAGGGAAAGAGCTATTCACATGGGTGTATAGATATCTGCCCTCTGTTCTGAGTATATTCCCATATATGTACATATTATATATCAATAGATATATTCAATATGATAATTCTATTTCTGATACACTGTTCTACAGAGTAGCTGGACTGTTTTGTATCTCTACCAAGAGGGGACATGAGCCCCAATTTTTCCAACCCTTCATCTACATTTTTGCATTAATTTTATTAGTATTATCATTCAACTTGCATTTAGAGATGTATTGTCTGTGTGGGGGAGGGTGTGTGTGCATGCCACAGTGCACATGCATAGACAACAGGCTTGGTGGCAAGGGTGTTTACCAACTGAGCCATTTCCCCAGACCACTTAGCAACATTTTAGTCGTATCTGTCTTAAGGAGTGTGAAGCAGCTATGTCACTGTCGTTTTCATTTGTATTTCCCTAAGGATTAGTGATGTTGAACATCTCCCAGGTACTTAATGACCATTTCTATACCTTCTTTGAAAAACAAAGTGCCTACTCAAGCCTCTTATATACTCTATTGGTCAGACTGTTTGTCCTTATTTATTAATAGATTTTTTTCTTTACCTTTTGAACCTTTATTTTTATTTTATATGTGCCATATAACTGGAGTTTCTATTGCTATGATTAAACACCATGACCAAAAGCAACTTGAGGAGGAAAGGGTTTATTTGACTTCCATAGCCTAAATCACGGCTCACTGAGAGAAGTCAAGGCAGAAACTCAAACAGGGCAGGAATGTGGATACAGAGGCCATGGAAGAGTGCTTCTTACTGGCTTGATCCTCATGGCTTGCTTAACCTGCTTTCTCTTAGAAGCAAGGACCATCAGCCCATGGTGGCATTACTCACAGTGAGCTGGGCCCTCCCCCATCAATCACTTATTAAGAAAATGCCCTCCAGGTGTGCTTGGAGCCTGATCTAAGGGAGGCATTTTCTTAATTGAGGTCCCCTCTTCTCAGATTACTATAACTTGTGTCAAACTGACATAAAACCTGCCAGGACAATGTGCATGGGTGTTCTGTCTTCATGTATGCACACTACATGCATGCAGTGCCCATGGAGGCCAGAGGAAGGCATTGACTCCCTGAGACTGGAGTGAAGACGGTTGTGAGCTATCATATGGGTGCTGGGAACCCAACCTGGACCCTCTGGAAGAACACCAGTGCTCTTAACCATTGCGCCATCTCTCTGGTCTCCTCTTGTCTGTCTTAAATGCCTAAGAGAAACACCTTAAAGAAGGAAGGAGTCATCTTGGCTCAGTTTTAGAGGGGTCCGTCTGTGGTTGGTTGGTTCCACTGCTGTGGACTTGAGGTGGCACTGAGCAGCTGGTGGTGGAGCAAAGCAGTTCCCTTCCTGGCTGACAGGAAGCAGAGTGGGGCCAGAAAGTATCAGAGGCAAGATGTAGCCCGAGGAACTATCCTAGTGATATTTATGCTACAGCAAGGCCACACCCCCTAAAGTTTTCATTAAGCTTCAACCCTATGAAGAGGGCAGAGGGGGGAGCAGGTAATATTAAAACCATACATCCAGGTTTTGTCTTGTTCTTTTGATTTTTTTTTAATTTGTTTGTTCGAGATAGGGTTTCTCTGTGTAACAGCCTTGGCTGTCCTGGAACTCACTCTGAAGACCAGAATAGCCTCAAACACACAGAGAGCTGCCTGCTTCTGCCTCTTGAGTGCTAGATTAAAGGCATGTACCACCGTCCCAGCCTAACATCCAAGTTTTAAAAAATGATTTATTTTATTTTGTATATGGGTGTTTTGCCTGCAGGTGTGTATGCACACCGCATGTGTGCTGCTGCCCCTCGAGGATGGAAAAGAGTATCTGATCTCTTGGAACTAGAGTTACATACAGATGGTTGTGAGCTGCCTTGTGGGTGCTGGGAATTGAACCCAGGTCCTTTGGAAGAGGAGTCAGTGCTCCTAACCACTGAACCACCCCCACACCATAAGACCCCTTTAAATTAGGTTTCTGTTACTGAGCTTTAGAAGTTCTCTGTATATCTTGGTTATTAATCTTTTGTCAGTTGTGGCCATACTCTCCATGCCCTAGATTACATTTTCTTACTCTTTAATTGGTCCTTGAACACACACTTAATTTTTTTTCATGAAGCCCAAATTGTCTGATTTTTTTTCTCTTGCTGATGCTTTTGACATTTGCATCAAGAAAACCACTGCCAAACCCTATGTTTTTGCCCTATTTTCTTCTATGAGTCTGTAGTTTTAGACATTATATTTAGTAAGTAGAAAGTTTGAAATTAGGAACTGAGAGTTTTCTAAATTTGTTCCTTTTCAAGATTGTTTTGATTATTCAAAGTTCAGTGAGCGTCTGTGTTGATTTTCTGTTTTAAAAAAAGGCATCAGGATTTTTACTAGATTACATTGACTCTGTAGATTGGAGCACTATTGATACCTTGATATCACGTTGTCCTACCCCTACCCATAGGATGTGTTTCCATTTATTTATGTATATTTTTAAAGATTCATTTTTCTAATCTGTCAGTGTTCTATCTGCAAGTATGACTTTATGCCAGAAGAAGACACCAGATCCCACTATTGATGGTTGCGAGCCAGTATGTAGTTGCTGGGAATTGAACTCGGGACCTCTGAAAGAGCAACCAGTGTTCTTAAGCACTGAGTAATCTCTCCAGCCCCTATTTACATTTTCTTTAACTTTGTTCAGCAATATTTGTTCAACAACTACAAAACATTTATCTCCTTGGTTAAGTTAAATTTTAAATATTACACTTCTTAAAATATGGGAACTGGAGAGATGACTTGGTGCTTAGGGCACGTATAACTTCTGCAGGGGGCTGGAGTTTGGTTCCTGTATCCATATGGGGTGTCGCACAACCTCCTGGGTCTCCAGCTCCAGGGGCTCTGACAACCTCTTCTGGGCGCTGCAGCCATCAGCACACGCGCGCACGCACGCACACACACCACATACACACATACACACATGCCTATCCATGTACACGTAATTAAAAACTTTTAAATCTTATTGATGCCTTTTCCTTCTCTTTGATGTTGTTATAAGTTGAGTTGTTTATTTTTATAGTTTTCTTCTTGGTTATTCATTACTAATGTATAGAAATATGATTGTATCATTTTGGCTTTGTATTCTACTTTACAAAACTTACTAGTTTTAAGGGTTTTTATGAACTATTAAAAATTTCTTACATACAGAATCATATCTGCAAATAGAGATAATCTTATTTTTCTTTTCTAGTCCAGGTGTCTATTTTTTTTTCCTGCTGAATGCTTTGGACGGAACTGTCACTAGCATGTTCAGTTCTAGAGGCAAAAGTCGGCATCTGTATTAGGTTGTTTTATAGTTGGCAAAATACCTGAGAAAAGTGAGCTAAGGTGGGTAGGTGTATTTGGTTTGTGGTTTAAGGGATTTCAAGTCCACCATGGCCAAGATGGTCCTGTGGCTGCAGTAGGGCAGTCTGTGGGGAGGAGCTTACTGCTGTGACTTACATGATCCTGACTAGGAAGACGAAGCAGTGCAAAGCAAGATATAACCCCTCAAATGCCTACTCCCATTGACCTACCTCCACCAGCCATGTGTCCCAACCCCAAAGGTCCCACTGTCTCTGAGCAGATGTTCAAACACATGAGCCAGTGATGGACATCCCATATCCATGACCCAGTGATGGACATCCCATATCCAGTGAGCCAATGGTGGGCATCCCATATCCAGTGAGCCAATGGTGGGCATCCCATAGCCAGTGAGACGGTGATGGACATCCCATATCCAGTGAGCCGGTGATGGACATCCCATATCCAGTTAGCCGGTGATGGACATCCCATATCCAGTCCACAATGGCCTCCTTGTCTTGTTCCCGGTCCTTGAGAGGAGCTTCCATTCTTTCACCGCTCACTATGTTTGCTGTGGGTTTTTCATATACAACTTTTACTTAATTCATAGTTTCTTACATATTTTTATTAGAAAAAAATGAGCTGAACTTTTCAAAAGCTTTCTCTTCAGGGCTTGAGGTTCCCTACTTCACTTCCTTAATCCAGTGTCCCACCTTGATCAGGTTTTGTGTTTTGAGCTGCCCTTGCATTCCAGCCGTGAATTCCACTGACCGTCGATCCATTCGCTCTTACTCTGCAAGCCTTCACTTCACGTACTTTCTTGTAGACAATAAGCACTTGCCTCTTACTGTCTTTTGTTCACTCTGTCAATGCCTTTTGTAGGTGCCTTTGAGCCATTGATGTTTGAAGCCAAATTTGGTAGATTTGGGTTTCTCATCGCTTTCTGCCCTTGTTGTCCTATTTCAATTTTCTACTCTTTCTCTGCCTTTTGCTTTAACCAAAAAGATTTTATGATTCCAGCACCTTCCATCTTTCAGTGTCAGGTGTACTTCTCCCTCTTTTGCAGTCGCCCCAAAGTTCATAAGGTCCATTTACAACTAAGCCAAGCCCTCCCCAGGTAGCATTACATCTCTCGCAAAGCAGGTCCCTTCTTGCGACAATTCTCCCTTCCGTCCTTGCACCTGTGATGTCATTGATTTGGCTTATAAATAACTGTGTGTGTGTGTGTGTGTGTGTGTGTGTTTAGCTATTATTTCAAACAAGCAGTTATTTGTTAAATCAATTCAGAATAAGAAAAACATAATTTTGCCTTCACTTAATTTCTTTCTAGTGTTTTTCATTTTCTGTTTTGGTTCCCATTTCTGACCTACATCATTTTCCTTCTCTCTAAATGTCTTTTTACATTTCGTGAAGTGCAGGTCCACAGTAAACAAATTTCTTCCATTTTTGTTGTTATTTCTCTTCACATTTGAAGGCTAGTTTCTCCAGATAAAGAGTTCTAGGTTAGTGCTTGTTTCCCACTGCCCTTCATACATTTCACACCACTCTCTCCGCAACAAGGTGGTCTGGAGAAGTCAGATACAATTCCCGACTGCGCTCGTCTGTAGAGAAGGTGTGTTTCTCTTTTCTTCCCAGAGGATTCTTTTTAATCTTTCGCTTTCTGCTGTTTGAAAATGTATGCTTAGATACAGCTGTGATGGGCACCCTACACAGTATCTTCCAAGCTTCCTAAACCTGCAGTGTGGTGTTTTACACTGATTTGGGAAACGTTTTCAGCAACTATTGTTCCCATCACTTCTCACGGCTCTCTTCTGCTCTTTAAAGTTCATTTTTAATTTGAAATAACCTGCAGCTCTCAGATATTGATATTATGTCCTGTTGCTTTCTCCTCCCCATCCATGCCCTGCGCCACCCACCCTGCTTCAGTTTTTGGTTTTGAAGATTTCTATTGAGATTTCCGTAAGCTTATGGTCCACCTGCTAGGAACCTGTCACTGGCTTCCTTCCTTCCTTCCTTCCTTCCTTCCTTCCTTCCTTCCTTCCTTCCTTCCTTCCTTCCTTCCTATTTATTTATTATGGATACAATGTTCTGCCTGCATGTATGCCTTCAGGTCAGTTTAGGGCACCAGATCTCATTACACATGGTTGTGATCTGGGAATTGAACTCAGGACCTCTGGAAGAGCAGCCAGTGCTCTTAACCTCTGAGCCATCTCTCCAGCCCCTGTCAGTGGCATTCTTTGTTTCTGTACAATGTTCTGCTCTCTAGAATTTCTTTTTATCTCTTTTTCTCAGAAGTTCATGGTCTTCTATGTTGTCCACTTTACCACGAGAGTGCTTAGCGCACTGACACCTTTGTTTTGAATTCCTAGTGGGACAATTCCAACGTACTTAAGATCTCTGTGTCTGAGTCTGATACCTGTATGTCTATATGTTTTGCTAGTGTGTGTGTATGAAAAAGAGATAGAGGCAGGAAGAGGGAGGGGAAGAGAGGGAGAGAACTGGATAAAGGAAATGATGTATATTATGTATGTATGTGTGGTGTATGTGTGTGTGTGTGTGTGTGTCTGTGTCTGTGTCTGTGTCTGTGTTGTGTGTAATGGTGTTCAGTCCTGTGGAGACTGAGGCTAATTTTTAAAGCCTGTCTCAAGCACTTATCTTAACGCCCGAGGCAGATTCCTTTAGTTGAACCAGAACTCACTGGCTCTGCCTGCCCAGCTTATTCCCGGGGTCTCTGTCTCTGCCTTCTAAGTGCTAGAATCGCAGGTGTCCTGCCGTAATCACGCTCTCGCGGATTGGGCTCTAGTCAGCTAATTTCTCTGAGACAGACCTTGTGAAGAAGAAAGCTCTCTGACATGCTTTTAAGTTAGTCCTGTTCCCTTCCTCTGTCGACTACACCCAGGGTCTGTCCTCCACAGTATTCACTCTGAGAACTTGGAAGGGCTGGGGAATGAATCCCAGAGATGCGGGTCCCTGATAAGTGCTACTCATGTCAGGGAGATCTCGTCCCGCGGGCTTATCTACACCGATTCTCCAGGAGCTTGCCAATTGCAGTTTGGGTTTTACTGCTGGATCCCATGATGGTTTCTGCTCCCAGGACTCTACTTCCACAGACTCTCCTCATAGATAGAACAAAATACCCAACAGAAATCACATCGTGGAAGAAGGCTGTGTTTTTGACTTAGGGTTTCACGGTGGATGAGGTTCAGCGTCTGGGACTCCATCTGCAGCAGCAGGAGCTGGTAGATGGCTCGTTGTGTTTTGGGTCTGGTTGGGAACCTGGAAGCTAAGACATCAGGCTGGAACTGGGGCCAGCTACAACCTTCTAGCCCTGTCCCTATGGTTGTATGCCTGATAGCTAGGCCCTATATCCAAAAGGTTCCGCAACATCTCCATCTGGGGACCAAGTGTTCAAACACATTAAGTCTGCATTTCTCATTAACAATTCCGGTATGCTGGGATTCTTCTGTTCTCTAGTTGCTCTGACCAGTTTGGGGGAAATGATTTTCCGTGGCTTCATGCTTACAGACTCAGGAAAAGTTGGTTTTCCAGTTGCCTCTTTGATGGAGCGATGACTTCTTTCAAGCTCTTCATATGGCAGACCGGAAACTGGAAACCACATTTTTTTTCTCAAATAATGAAAACAATCCAAATACCCTCAACTGGCATATGAATAAATGAAATGTAGCACATCTACGCACAGTAACGACAGTTACATATAAAACAGAACAAGGTACTCAGACATGCTACACATCGATAAGCCTCAGACCCGCTGAGCACAAGAAGCCAGACACAGAGCACCCAGTATGGGATTGGATTTGTATAAAATGCTCAGGGAAAAAAAATCTTTGGAAACAAAAAACAAATTAGTGGTTCCCTGGGGCTGCTGGTGGAAACAATGAAAGAGTCATGGGGGGTGTTATCGGAAGATGGAGAATTTCTAAAATCGGGTTGTGGTATGCTCACATGACTTCTTCACTTATTCAAAACCACCATATACATAAAACGGATCAATTTTGTGGAGCGCAAATAATCTCCCAAGAAAGCTCATTACTGAAGCTTTCTACAAACACATGACAGTATCAAATATGCAGTGGTCCCCCTTACCCCAGGGTCAAGCCCGTCCCCGCCCCACTTCATTCTTCTTTCTTTTCTTCATTTCTTCAAAATGGCGACAGCAAACAAAGCACATCATGGCCATTTCCCATATCATTGCCATTTTTAAAAATAGCCGCACGTGGTGGCGCATGCCTTTAGTTCCAGCTCTCGGGAGGCAGAGGCAGGTGGATCTCTGAGTTCAAGGCCAGCCTGGTCTGCAGAGTGAGTTCTAGGACAGCCAGGACTACATAGAGAAATCATGTCTCAAAAAGGGGGTGTGGATTTGTAATATAATTACATCATCTCCCCCTTCTCTTGCCTCCCTTCACCCCCTCCGATGTATTTCCTTTGCTCTTTTTCAAATTCATGGTCTCTCCTTTATTGTTGTTACACACACACTCCAAAACATAGAAATACAACCTGATCAGTCTACATAATATAATATATATGTTTCCAGGGATGGCCATTTGATATTGGATAACAAGTCTGTGTCCCCGTCCCTGGGGGGGAGCCTGTTCCTCCTTACATCCTTAGTTGCCAGTGGTTCTTGTTTATGGGTTGAGGCCTGGTGCCTTCTCCTTCCATGTTTGCATATCTGACAAGATGCCATCCTTGTTTGGGTCTTGTTTAGGTAGCCATGTTGGTGAGACTGCTTGGCTATAGCTTCTCTGACGTTTCTAGGAGACACACCCTTGCAGCAAACCTCCTGGTCCTCTGGCTCCTTCTGCCCTGCCTTCTGCAAGGATCCCTGAGCTTGAGGTACAGGAGTTGTGGTGAGGTTGTATCCATTGGGGCTGAGCTCCACGACTCTACATTTTGATCCGTTGTGGTTTTCTGTAATGGTCTCCATTGGTGTTGGCTGGTGTTGTGTGTCAACTTGACACAAGCTAGCATCATCAGAGGAAGGAACATCCGTTGAGGAAATTCTTTGATGAGATCCAACTCTAACGCATTTTCTCATTTGGTAGTCAATGGGCAAGGGCCTAGCTAACGGTGGGTAGTGACATCCCCAGGCTGGTAGTCCTGGGTTCTAGAAGCAGGCTGGTTGAGCAACCTAGGCAAAGCAAACCAGTAAGCAGCCCCTCTCCGTGACCTCTTCATCAGCTCCTGCCTCCAGGTTCTTGCCCTGCTTGAGTTCCTGTCCTGAGTTCCTTCAGTGATGGACTGTGATCTGGAAGTGTAAACCAGATAAACCCTTTCCCCCCAACTTGCTTTTTGGTCATGGTGTTTGATCACAGCCACAGAAGCCCTGGCTGAAACACCATCTGTTACAAAGAGAAGCTTCTCCGATGAGGAGTCATACCATTCTGTTTTGCAGTCCCATGGACATACATGGCTTACTATCCCCTGGCTAGGTTTCTAGATCTTCTCCACACATGGCCATTAGGAGAAGCCGTGTGTGCCATCTTCCCCATCTGCCGACAATGAAGCAGGCCCCCGGTGTTTTGTCCAGTCTTCTTCCTTTGCCCATCAGATGAGCTAAACCAGCATCTTCCTGTTGATTTCAGCTGAGTGTTTAGTCACAAGGAAAGCTGATGGCTCTCTCTGTCCACTGATAGCTTGTTTCCATTTTTGTTGCTGTCGTTAATGGAGCACCCACACTTTTCCTTTGCGCAGGCTTACACTGGGGTATCTGTCTTTTTTGCTGAGTCTAAGTGCCTTTTATAACATTAACTTTTATGCTGCGGTCTATGATGCAGCTATTTCAGGCTAGCCTCTTAGCAGTCCATGTTGTGTGTGGTGATTTGGTTGCATAGAAATCTCACGCTAACTTCTTTGGGGTTATCAGTCTTTTTCTAGCCCAATATTTTATACTGTTTGCCCTTATTTTCCATTTTTGGCAATTGTATAGTGTTCTCGTTCCCCTTCCTCTCGTTTTCTTGTTAATCTTTAATTCATCTGGAAATGATTGTGAGGCATGGAACAAGATTGAAATCTAGAGACCCAAGTATGTGTCTCAGTGGTAGAGCGCTTGCCTAACATGTATAAAACCCTGGATTCAATCCTTGTATCAAAAAAAAAACCAAACTAAAATCCCAAATAATAAAATAATTGTCAGGACACAATTAATGAATAATTCATTCTCTTGCCACTGCTGCGAAACATCTTCTCATTCATGTTTTAGATACTTGTCTCTGCTTGAGCCTCTTTCGACAGCTTTTTATCTCGTTCTCTTGATCTCCTGTGTTTTCAGACGCTATTACAACATGGTTTTAATTATTTGGGCTTAATGATATATTTTCAAATCTGATAATACAAGTCACCTTTCATCATTTCTGTAAAGACATTTTTTTCAGTCATTATCTCGTGCGTAGCTTTCACGTTTTGGAGTCATTTTTTCCAAGTAGAAGCGAAGTCCTTTGTGGCTTGATTGGAGCTGAATTAAACTGAAAAATGGCTGGAGATAACTGAAACCTGAAATTTTGCTTTCCCGGGGACAGCAGCATCGGAGCTGTGTGTGTCCGTCTCTTTGTCTCTGCCTCCTGCCAGGGAGTCACTAGGTAGCCCTGATGTGTCTGAAACTCCCGGAGATCCACCGCCTCTGCTCCTGGGTGCTGGGATTAAAGGCCTGCGCCACCACTCCTGGCTTGGCTGTCTCTCTTGCTTACGGTGTTTTATTTGTTTTCATTGTAAGCTATTGGAATTGTATGTTTGTATTTGGGTTATTATTTGTTGTTCAGTGTGTGTGTTGATGCTATAAAGGGGGACCTTTCGCTGTTAAGTTTCCTTATGAGTTCTCGCTGTTAGAGAGCGGCGTTGTCAATATGTGCTAACTACTTGTTTAACTCCTCCTAACCATTCTCACCTGTCTTCGTGGTTAGGGTTGATTTTTTTTTCCCCATTGCACCCACTGATGCAACAGTAGCACTGATGTTCCAGGAGTAACCAACCGATTCCTGATTGGATATAAGGTCTGCTCCACGGAAAGGAATGTGTGCTTGGTGCTATGAACTTGCTTAACAACCTATAGCTAGGGATAGACAGGCCTTACAGAGAAAATCTGCTGCTGATGATTTGATAAATGCTTGTGCAGTTAAGTTGCCTTCTAATTTTTTCTGTTTAAACCCATAGACTGGGGCAGCTTTGGTCAGAAAAACCTCTGTGGGCTGTATACGATGGTCAGAGCAGAGATGCATAATTGGTCAAAGTGCTAAGAATAAGTGTGTGTTGAGTATTCAGCCCTAACCGGGACATCCACATTAGCCCTTTGAGGCCCAGAGGAGGTGGGACGACAGTAAGAGCCTGAGACTGGGGAGGTGTGCCATGAGATGCTGACTTTTGGGTGTGGCGTGGCCACTGCAGTCGTGAGCAGACAGCGTCCGTGACCACCTGCACAAACCCCGTACGTGCACAATGAAAGAGAAAGTCATGAAGGTAGAGGGGACCTCGCCAGGAAGGAGCGGGAGGGAGGTAAGAGACATAGTGGGGAGTGAGGACGATCACAGCGTATTAGCAATTATCCCACGCGCAAATAAGAGTTTGCACCTTTGTGGTAGCCATTCCTCCTGTTCACTTTCTGTCTCGCCTTGCAGGTTAGTGGCGCAGTGTGAATCTTTACCAACACTTTTTAAATTTTTCCTTTGACAAGAACGCCTCCAGTGTTTCATTAGGTATTAGTCACTGTGATATTAAGGCTGATGTGAGCTAAAGTTGCTTGAAGGAAGTGTCTTTCCTGCCGCTGCCGTATTAGACGTTCTTTATGGCGGTAGACGCTGGATTTCATCAGATGCCTTCCTGAGTTTTGAGAGTTGATCATATTTTCATCCCCTTTGAGCTATCGATGTGGTGGAATTGTACTCACAGATTCCTTTATTGAACGGGTCTTGCATTCCTGAAATAAAACTGTGTGGTCATGGTATGTTAGCCCTGTAATATTCTGGTAGGTTCTACTTGCCAGAACTCTATTAAGAATTTTCATAGCAGTATTAAGTTGGTAATCTTATTTTGGCCTTTCAGATTTTGTTAGCAGGAATTTGCCAGCTGGGTAAAATGTATAATTTTTGAACATGGAAATTATCTAGGCTCTTATTGAACACTGGAGTGGGAAGACCCTGTCTATAGAACCTGTGTGGAGCATCCTTGCTCCTGCCCCATCCCTCCTGCCCACACACAGCTCTGGCATCTCTCACAGGAGGAATCTTTGAGTATGCGGACGGCCCCAACGCCCAGGTCATGAACGCCGAGGAGCATGCCTTTCGATTTTCTGCCAACATCATCAACAGGAACCGGACTCTGCTGCCCAACACAACCTTGACTTACGACATTCAGCGAATTCACTTCCATGACAGCTTCGAGGCCACCAAGAAGGGTGAGTATGTGGATCCTCACTGTGCACATCCAACTTGAAGCTGGGGCGGGGGTGAAGCCTTTTCCACTTGGTCTGGGGGGCCTGATTCTTTCTCTGTCTAGAGCAACCTGTGCCAATTTCCAAGGTGCAGGGGCAGGGGCTGCAAGGAAGTCTCAGGCTAGCCAGGCATGGTGCTATAGCCTATAATGCCAGCAGTCAGGAAGCTAAGGGAAGATCATCAACTCCAGGCCAATATGGGCTATGTGGCAAGTACAAGGTCAACCTGAATTATGTGCAAGACCCTGGAAAGCTATGAAGGGTGGTTGGTTAGCAGAGGAAAGGTAGGCAGAGCCTGGGATTGCCTGAAGGAACCACCGAAGGTTTCCAGGACCTATGAACCAACACAAACATTTTAAAACTTGAGTTTTCTTTTCTGTTAGTTTTATTTTTAACGGGCAAATATTATAATTATTTATGGTATAGGAAGTGCTGTTTGGATACATATGTGCCTTGCATATTGCTCAAATCAGGGAACCTCACCCACCCACCACATCTAGCATTTATAATTTCTTTATAGTAAGAACATTGAAGATCCCCTCTTTCAGCTATTTCAAAATATGCAATACATTATTATTAACCATAGTCTCCTTGCTATGGAACTTATTTTATCTTTCATTAGTATCCTACTCAAGTACCAATAGGTAGCATACATATAAAACAGATACCATATTAGCCTGAAAGCACACCATCTTCCTGCCATAAAAAGGCCTCATGAAAACGGCACGCTGCTCAGTTCCTGCAGCATCTTGACCCCAGAGGCTATAGCTGAGTCCTGAGTCTGACCCTTGTCCCATATTCAGTGTGTGTCTGTACTTTCTGTTGCCCGCGTTGTCATTAGAAAATCCTGGCTCACAATAGCAAGTTGTGGTAAGTCTATTTCGAGTGACTCCACACCAGAATTCTTAAAGATAAGATAAAAACAGTTTAAAAGAGAGTGAAATACCACTGTACACGAATTCTCTCTCTCTCTCTCTCTCTCTCTCTCTCTCTCTCTCACACACACACACACACACACACACACACACACTCACACACACACACACACACACACACACACACACACACACACACACACCAGTAACTAACTTCTCAGTACCTGGGTGAGTAGCCAGTTGTCAGTGTGTTATAAAGCACACCCAAGTGCCCAGTGGGTTTTGTTGTTGTTACTATGTCCTTTAAAGATTTGTTTACTTTTGTTTTATGTGTATGAGTGTTTGCCTGCATTTATATGGGTACCACATGTATGCAGTGCCTACAGAAGCCAGAAGAGGGTGTTGGATCCCTGTGGAAATGAAGTTGGATTATGAATTGCAGTGTGGGTGCTGGGAACTGAACTTGGCTCCTCTGCTAGAGCAACCAATGCTCTTAACCGCTGAGCCATCTCTCTAGCCCCATTTTAATGTCTTTTAAAAGACAGCTCGTATATATAAGCCTGTGCTTGTGTGCATGCACACAGTCAGCCCTCCAGGCCCATGGGTTCTATGGTTTCAGCAAATCATGGGCCAAAAACACCAGGAGGGAAAAAAGAATTTCTTCTGTACTAAACATATATAGACTTTGCTGTGTCATTTCCCCTGAACAATAAGCACAGTGCCTATTTACATAGCATTTGCATTGCATTGTGGGATGAGGCATCTTAAGACGATAGAGCATAAGGCGTAGTGTGTGGAAGAAATATGCAAATACCAAGCCCCTCAGTGCCAGGGACCCAGCATCTGCGAGTCTGATGTCTGCAGGGGGTCCTGGAACCAATTCCCTGCGGATCCTGAGGGAGACTGCATATCTGAACTATATTTTTACATATATATTTAATTCAAATTCAACTTAAAGGCTTAGATAACTGGAAATAGCTTCCATGGAACCTTAGATTTCCATGTAACCATTTAAAGATCTCGAGCCTAAGGAATCTCATTTCCAAAATGACTAGGTCATCCTTTCCGAAATATGATATCATAACCCATCAAAGCTCATATCACAATTTTTAGTAAAATCATTGGGTTTTTAATGTACTTTCTCTTCTCCCTCACATTACTGAAGGGAAGACTCTCTTGGTATTTGCTCTATTCCTGGGGCACCTGAAGGATAAGGAACTGTAGTAACTGCTCAGTGAAGTGATTGTTGACTGTATTGGTAAACAATGAGACCTAAGAGTCATTGTCTAGGACCCCGTAAACTGAGCTTAGGGGTCAGCATCATCCATGGTAGGCTGAGACTTGCCCAAAAGCTAGCCTTGTCTCTCTAAGGAGTTCCTGGTTTCTAAGCCATTTGACCTCCTGGGCTGCCAAGGGTGGAGCCGCCAGAATGTTACCTGCTCTGTTTTCCAAAGCCCCGCTG
The DNA here is from genome assembly GCF_982192425.1 of Myodes glareolus. NCBI lineage: Eukaryota > Metazoa > Chordata > Mammalia > Rodentia > Cricetidae > Myodes > Myodes glareolus. The sequence continues at coordinate 68,995,070 of NC_142028.1, read as the reverse complement.
TGGGTTAGCTTTTGAGGTCAGAGTCTGCAGAGCATGGAAGCTGGCATCCCTACCATCCTGACTTTAGCTATGCTGGACAGAGTGCCTCTGCTAAGTGCTTATGACGGTGTCTGGTTCTCTAATAAATAGGACTTTGCTCTGGGTACACTGGGCTCCCTGGCCCTCCACACACTAGGCCATTAAGGCGGGGCCTGACTCCCACAAGGGCTTTCCCTGCTGCCCCCCCCCCGTTTGTGCCTAAGGTAAGAGGCTCCATGAGATTGAGCTGTTGTGTCTGACATTCACGAGCCTCACTCCACCCTAGTTTAGTCCTGAACTCTACCTCCCTGAACTAGCCTTGATTGTTCCCAGCATACCCTGTGACCAGCACCAGGAAGCCAAGAATCCATTTCTCTGCCATGCTGATACCCACGTGCAAATGACTACACTGGATCAGGCCTAGCCCCAGAAATTTCAGGGTTCAGCAAATGCCTGGCGTCAGATCAGAGGCCCTCATAGGTCCAGCCAGCCCGAAGACTATGCTGTCTGACTAGTGATGCTTAGTAATCCCACATAGGCACCTTCCCCAACCTGGTGGAGCCTTCCCAGGGCTCTTCCTTCCAGGACTTACACTTCATATGCAACACTGCCAGGCTGTTCACAGAGACCAGAGGCAGAACCGCCCAGCAGTCAGCTATAGCCTTTCCTTCCATATCAGACCCCACGGCTCACTCCCCTGAAGCCTTAGATGGTGTGCCTCATCCTCAGGACATCCTTAAAGCCAGGCCTATCTAGCCCTACATCTTCCTGACTTCCTGTCACATCTGGACACCCAGTCCCTTAGACTCAGTTGTTTCTTCTAGCTCTACCTCCCTCCTCAGGGCTCTTGTACATTCTGTTCCCCTTGCTTCTAATTCCTTCAAATACGCACACTCTACCCACACCGAGCCTTGCTTGTATTGAGCTAACTTGTTCGTTTCCTTATATTCTCTCTAAGATAAGGTCAGGCCTCCTCACCTCTGTCTTGATAATCCTAGACTTTTCTTTTACAATCTCAACTCCTTGGTGTGTGTGTGTGTGTGTGTGTGTGTGTGTGTGTGTGGTGTGTTCACTAGACTGCAGTTCCTATTAACGTTTCATTACTGTACTGTATAACCTAGTGTCCTAGTTTGCTTTATGTTGCAATGATAAAGCACTGACCAGATCCAGTTTGGAGGAACGCCAAGGCAGGGACTGGAGGCCAGAACTGAAGCAGAGACCATGCCTTCTGCTTCTCTTTTCCTGCTTGTACTCAGCCTGCTTTCTTATACAACCCGGGACCACTTGCCAGGGGTGGTACCACCCACAGTAGCCTGGGCCCTCTTACATCCTCACTCAAGGCAACAGCCCACAAACATGCCCACAGGTCCATCTATCTGATGGGTACAATTCCTCAGTTGCAGTTTCTCCCTTCTGGGTGTCTCTAGTTTGTGTCAAGTTGGCAATACTAACCAGCGCACCTCATGGACCGGCACCCAGAGTGCACGAAGTCATTCCGGAGGGTTTGATCCGATGTACAAGTGAGAGACAGTGTGGACGAATTCCTGGTATGTTGAAGTCACTTTAAATTTAAATCTCCTGATAATTCTAGAGGGAGACAAAGCTTTGCCCCTCTACAGCTCACGTCCAAGATATTGGGAAGCTGGGTCATAAGACCGACAGCTACACTAGCCAGAGAATGATAACAAATCACACGCGTGCTGGCCCAGGCAGGAGGGTGTCCTGGAGTAGATGTCTCAGCTGTGTTCTGAAGGTCGGTGGGAAACAATAAGGACAAGGATAGCAAAACAGGCGGATCTGCAGGAGGACAGGAACGCACTTGAGCACCCCTGGGGAGCATCTGATGTGTGACAGAAGTCGGGGTCACAAGGTGAGAAAGGTGGAGGCAGAACTTCTGTTTATCATGGCTAGGACGGTGGCCCCAGGCCTGGGCACCACAGGGAATGATGGAGGAGAAGAGAGCCCAGCTTAGCCAGGGAGTACTCAGGAGAAACAAACCTGTCTAAGCCAGTTCAAGACAGTATCCCAGGGCCCAGATCAAGCCAGAGCGCAGGCAACCCTTCCAGGCCTCTGGGAGCCCCTGTGACCGTGCTCTCTGCTTGTCACTCCGGGCTGCTGTCATGCACTGCTTTGACCTGGCCTCAGGGGTCAGGAGGTTAGAATCACTCAACATCTCCTTTATGAAGTTAGCTCCTAGAACCCCACCTCCCATCCCTGAGAGTCCCCTGCAGTGTCAACTCTGGCAGTCCTCCCCAGTCCTGCACTCATGGGTCATCGTGACTGATGGCCCTGCCTTCTCACTCTCTGTGAGCCCTTGAGTCGCTCTCACTCGGGGCTTACTAGTGCAGTGTTTCTGTGAACGGCTGTGTGCTTGTCTCCAGGGGCACAGGTTCCCGGTTTTGTTGAGTTTGTTTTCAGGAGCTGAAGCGTAGGGTCACTGGGTTCAGCCAAACGGTCTCACAGGTGGTTGTGCAAATTTACACTCCCACAGCAGTGCACAAGGCTGGCAGGTGTTCTACATCTGTGCCGACATGCAGGAAGGTCACTTAGACTTTTTAAGGTGGTTTTTTTTTGGGGGGGGGTTTTAAGTGTTATGTTGATTTGTTAAGTGGTTGTCTTATTGTGGCTTCCTTTTGTGTTTATCAGATGTTTAGACAAGGAAAGTCCCTTTAAGTGCAGAAAGGCCTTGTAGGGCTCAGTGCAGGAGGAAGGACTAATTCAGCCAGAGCAGGTCGGGGAGGTGGTACCAGGTTTTGTCCTTCTGTGTTCCATTGCCCCATAAGATCTAACATGCCCCACGGTGCTAATTTGAATAGTGACTAGGTCCTTTGAATATTCTTTTTCTCTTTTTTGGAGTGCTTTTTTTTCGTAACCTTTCAATGACCTTTTAAAAATTGAGCTTCTTATCATTTCCTTGTTGATTTAAAAGAGTCCTTTATATATTCCAGTAAGAGTCATTTTGGGTGTGTACGTGAATATATACATTCCTAAATGTATTATATCCATTACATGTGGGGTTGTCTCAAATGTTCTCTTAGTACTTGTATCTCATGAGAAGCAAAGTCTTTAGTTGTCAGAAGTTCGATTTGTTAATAATTCCCATTGTGTGTCCTGGTTGAAAAGTCTTTGTCAAGCCTAAAGATAGTCTCCCCTGTTTTCTTCTAGGAGTTCTGTGGTTGTGTCTTTCACGGTTGGCTCTCTGACTGTCTCTGTGTGGTGAGACGTGACTGTTGAGATTTGTTTCTTGTCCGCAAGGCTGGTGGGGTAGGTTCAGGTTCACTACAGCATTGTTTGTGTGTGCTGTATGTCTTAGTTAGGGTCTCTGTTGCTATGCAGAGACACCATGACCTCAGCAACTCTTATAAAGGATAACATTTAACTGGGGCTGGCTTACAGTTTCAGAGGTTTAGTCCATTATCTTCATGGTGGGACATGGCAGCGTGCAGGCAGACATGGTGCTGGAGAAGGAGCTCAGAGTTCTACATCTTAATCCATAGGCAGCAGGACGTGAACTGTGTTCCACACGGGGTGTAGTTTGAGCATAGGAGAACTCAAAGCCCGCCCCCACTGTGACACACTTCCTCCAACAAGGCCACACCTACTCCAATAAGGCCACGCCTCCTAGTAGTGCCGCTCCCTATAGGGGCCCTTTTCGTTCAAACCACCACACTATATATCTACCAAGCCTTTTTGTATACAAAGATATTTGTATCTAGTCATTTTTGTTAACAACCAAAAGCTAGAAATGGATGAAAGGACCATCTACAAGAGAACAGACAGATTGACACATAATTAAACAATGGAATTTTAAGCAACCATAAAGGAACAGGCTCAGGAGTGTGGCCCAGTGGTAGAGAGCCTATCTGGCATACTCCTTGGGTTCCATCTCCAACACATGCGCACACAGATGCCGACAGGGGGCTTTAGTATATGGCACTGCATCTCAGGTTTTCAAACCTGGCAGGTAGCCTCCCTCTTCCACAGATGGAAGCAATGCTATCTGATCCTCCAGGCATTTCTTCTGCTGGGCTAGCTCCCACGGAACACCGACTCCCCCCACCAGGAGCTGCACACCCCCTGGTCTGTTCTCCTTTTGATCCTTGTTTCTCAAGCTGCGTTCCTCGGGAGCTTCGTTAGGACCCTTCCAAGGAGATGCACTTAGGCCCAATTCCTAGGACTCCAGTGATAGTTAATTGTTCCTAGATGGAAGTCAGCACTACTGTTTTCCTCCTGTGGCCTGGATCCGACCACCTTAGGTCATGTGGGGCAAAGGGACACAGGAACACAAAACCTGGCACCATCTACCCCACTGACTCTGGCTGAATTCGTTCTTCCTCCTGCTTGGGGCCCAGGGGGCCTTTCCCTATTAAAAGGGACTTTCACTGTTGCCTTTATTTTGAAGTGTTTTGTGGAAAATTAAAAGAAGAATGTGTGCCAAGCAAGATCTGAGCCAGCAGCCCAGAAAACACTGTGTTTTCTTCCAAGCCTGGCCAGAGCAGGCTGGAATCGACCCAGCACTCCCCAGGCTCCTCTGCCTGCACTTATTCTCTGGGTGGCTCAATTCCTTTTAAGACACAAATTGATTGGGATAATTTCAGCTATAACTACAATTGCCATGGAAGGGAGGGCGTATTCAGGCTGGGGACTCCTACAATGACTGTGAACCATCGAGTTACTGTAAAATGACCAGAAAATGGATTCAAAATTGAAGCCACAAATAATGTAATTACTGCAGTGTATGCACAGGACTGCCAGGACAAGGTTGGCTGCTGCCCTGGGAACATCTGGAAGTAAGGCTGCTGTTGCTGCTGCTGCTGCTGCTGTGACAACCTCTGTCCTGGGCTTTGTTGGTAGCAGAGTTCTTCCATCCTAGAAGAGTCTTAGAGAGTGGAAGAAACACGGGGGGACTAGAAAACAGGTGTAGAGAGGGGACAAGGGGGAAAAAAGAAGTGGAAGTCGGCCAGGAATGAGCCCAGGTAGGGTCCAGATCCTGCACCTTTGGGAGAATGGAGTCTAGCGTGACATTACCATCATCTGTCACCACCACAATTACTGTCGTCCCTATCCATGCTACCTCCATCCCTACCGCTACTGCCATCATATCCATCGTTGCTATGACAGCATCGTCATCACCACCAGTCTTGTCAACATCAACATAATCCCTCCTTCGGTCCTCAACACCATCATTTCCCTGACAACAGCATCTTTAGCAGCAGCAGCATCCCATGGGTACAGTGTTCCACAGAAGCCCATTTTTATTTCCTTTTCTCACTCCTCTCACATCTCTTGCCATCTCTTCTGGCTTCATCTCCGTGACTAAGATGCCACAACATCTTTATCACCAGCAATGTCCTCCACACCAGCATCAGCATCTCAGCAAGGTCGTCTGCATTGCACACCTTGTGTCTGTTCTACTGTCTCCTGTCTCAGTCACACATGATGCTCAGCCCTTGGTCCAGGATAGGAGCACCACATATAAGGCTGGCCATTGTGAGGATGGAAGGGATGTTAAATCCTTGGTTGCCTGTTTCAAGGTCAGAGAAAAGTGCTTTTGTGGGGGTTGGGGCAAGGGAATGACACAAGTTTGGTTTTGTTTGTTTGTTTGTTTGTTTGGTGTTTTTTTTTTCTTTTTTGTCTGTTTTTGGTTTTGTTTGGTTTTCAAGACAGGATTTCTCCGTAGTTTTGGAACCTGTCCTGGATCTAGCTCTTGTAGATCAGGCTGGCCTTGAATTCGCAGAGACCCCCCCACCCCCGTCTCTGACTCCCGAGTGCTGGGATTAAAGGCGTGCGCCACCACCACCCGGCTTCAGTCAAGATTTTAGCCTGAACACCCTAGCAGGAATGTCCAGTCTTTTAAAAATTATCACATCTGGTGTGTGTGTGTGTGCGTGCGCATGCATGTGCGTGCACACACGCACACACTCATTGATGCACACACACATACTTGTGCACACATGTGCGTGAAAGAGAATGGATGGACTGGGACTGGTGCAGCCATCAAGGTAGGAAGGGAAGACAGAATGTTTAACAATGTGTCAGCTTTCCCAATGGTTCAGTATTTAATCTTGAAGGCCTCCTTTCATGAATTTTTAAATAAAGTTTCTATGGGGAATGGAGCTTAGGGGGTGTGGGGGACCCGGAGCTGCTGTTGGGGGCGAGGCCATGATGGCTTCCCTAATAGGACCTGCAGATGCAGAGACATCCCCAGGCAGGGGATCCTAAACTGTCTAAGAGTAGAGAACTTGAACTGAGCACAAGCGAGCGAGTTTGCATATATCCATTTCTCTCTGCTCTTTAGTGGATGTGATGTGACTAGCTGTTTGAAGCCACTGCCCTGACTTCCCCACCAAGATGGACTGTTGCTTGGAACTGTGGACTAAAATAAGCCTATTCTCTCCTAAGTTGCTTTTAGGCTATTTTATCCCAGCCACAGAAATGAAGGTGGAACACAGGTCTGAGAGGCATCTTAAACATCCAGATGGTATCACCAAAAGAGAAGGGAGAGGTTCATGTCAGATCTTAGGGAGCAGGCCAGGACTGAAGGCAGAAGTTGGAGTCCCCAGTCAGTATATGTTTGCTTTCCTATTTGTCTGAAAGCTGGGATGCCACCTACAAAGGCATCATGGTTATATAGCATGCCTATAGGGTAAGGCTCTCCACAGCTGGGTTCACAATTGTTCCGTCTTACCTCTCTGGTGTTAGATAGAGGAGAGACTGTTACAACCCCATTGCTCAGATGTGGAAACTGAGACTTCATGAGTTGTCCCCTTCTCCTCCAGATTGCCTCTGGATCTTTTCCTCGTGTGTTTATGGAATTGTCAAAATCACTGCCACTCCCTGTGTGCATGGCCCCTCACTGACCCCTGATTCCCCCTCCACTCTGTTTCAGCCTGTGACCAGCTGGCACTGGGTGTAGTAGCCATCTTCGGGCCCTCACAGGGCTCCTGCACCAATGCTGTTCAGTCCATCTGCAACGCCTTGGAGGTGCCCCACATCCAACTGCGCTGGAAGCACCATCCCCTGGACAACAAGGATACCTTCTACGTGAACCTGTACCCTGACTATGCCTCTCTCAGCCACGCCATCCTCGACTTGGTCCAGTCCCTCAAGTGGCGGTCAGCTACCGTGGTCTATGACGACAGCACAGGTGGGTGGTTAGGCCTGTGGAGCCCCAAGATTAGGGCTGTCTGTTTGTCTAGCATCGCTACCTCTGAGGAGAAGGTCACATCTTACCCAAGACACCAACAGAAGCCAGTTACGCTGACACTTTTCCCTAGGGTCTCTCACACCCATGCACGCCAACCTCACAAATACCTTATTCAACTCTAGCCTGGATCACACCCGACTCTCCCCTCCCCAGCATGCCTGCATCATCTTCTGCAGCTGAGTGCTGAGATCTGTGATTGACACTCGCCACGCATTGCCCCGTGCTCATACTCCGATGGCCACCCATCACTGGCCTGCGCTCCTATACCTGTACCCTGCCACCTGCAGGAGGCGTGTCCCCATATATTCGCCACATCCGTTAACAGCTGACTTGCTGCGTGGCCTGGTGTGCAGGGTGTTTGTGCTGTGTGTAAATCCCTGCTCTCCTGCCTGCTGGCTAGGCTGCTGCCGTTCCGTGCCTTCACCTCCTCGTGGGGAGGCTCCAGATCAAGAGGGAAGAGTATATATAGAAACCTGGTTCTCAGTGCAGGGGAGGTTAGCTCCTGATCATCCTGACACCTGCGCCCAGCAGCACCCTTCCCCCGTTTCTTTGCCTACTCTCAGGCACCCTTGTTCATGCCCCGCTGTGCTCAGATACCAGCTTCCTCCCTCCTTAGGTGACTGCTGACCCCAGCCAATGCCAGGTCCATAGAAATGAGCTCTGGGCTTGGGTCTCTTCCTCCAGTGAGGAGGAAGGAAAAGCCTGGGCTCCGAGTTTCAGCTGAGGCTGGACGCCCCTGGGGCAGAGGTGCCCTTCCTGCACTCTTGCCTTGCCCAGCTGGAATCACATCAACATTCATTTGTCTGCAGAGGGCTTGCTTAGCCCCGTCCTGCCCAGCCACCCAACTCTATCATGGTGCTCACCTTCCAGAACCCTCTCAAGATAGTGGGTGACCCTTTACTTCCCAAGTCCCAGACCCCTTGGTATAGGCCTAGAGCAGAGAGACACTGAGGGCTCCAGCAAACATTCTGGATCTTTCCTTTGGACCTTGTGATCTGTGACAAGTCTGCAGCTATCGTCTTGGCAAAGTGTGTGTTATGGGTGAGCAGAGAGAGGGTCAGGAGGGGAGGGGAAAAAAGAACGCCTGCCAGACCCTGCCTTCAGCTTCAGCTTCCCTTAGGAGGTTCGCTCTCTGGAGACAGAGCAGGCATTCCTCCTGATGAGCGCACAGGAGAGACCACTGTGTGCACCATGAGTGAGCAGCACCGGGAGAGCCTCATTTAATTCCACAAGTCTCTCTGTGACTCTGTGGGGTGGTAAATCAGACACAAGGCAACAAGCAGATACGGCAAGGTAACAGACCTCACCCACTGTCAACAGCCAGTATCACAGCCCGCACCCTCCCGCGGGCCTGTCTGAGCCCAAGGCCACGACTATTAGCTAGCATGGAGCTGGGTCCCCTTTCTTTCCAAAGACTTGAATCTCAAGACAATTCTTAATCCAGCCTCTTCTGCGACAGTGACCTTGGCGAGTCATTTAACCCACCTGGCCTGGCTCTCCCCACGTGTGTGGAGAGGTGGAGCATCCAGCCTTGAGAAGCCCTCTGGCTCTCAGCTACCTGCTTTCCATGTCAGCTCTTGATTGCTTCCAAATGGGGGGCGGGAATGGCAGGATGGGAGGCCGCAGACAAGGGGATCGGGATGCTGTTTATCCGTCTCAGAGTTCTGTAAACAGCTACTGTGCTTCATGTTACCAGCAGTCCTTAAAAGCCATCCGTGAGATCCCAGCATGAGGCTCTGTCCCCATGGGACACTCCATGGTGCTCTGTCCCCTCTAGCGGCTCTGCAACTTGGTGGTCCTACCTTTCTAAACCAGTGATTCTCAACCTTCCCAATGCTGCTGCCCTTTAATACAGTTCCTCATGTGGTGGTCATTTCCCCCAACCATACAATTATTTTTCTTGCTACTTCATAACTGTAATTTTGCTACTGTTATGAATTGTAATTTAAATATCTGATATTTGAGCTATCTGATATATGACCCCTGTGGGGGGGGGTCATGGCCCACAGGTTAAGGCTTCTGTAAAAACATCTGTCTGTGATGTGAGCCCATTTCTGCTTCCAGATTTCTGCCTCTGGGACTCAGCACAAGGCTTGGTACAATGTGGACATTTTTAAAGCATTGGTTAAACTGACTTGGGGTGAGTTGAAAATCATGTTGACTTAAACTCAGATGCCAGCTTCACCCCTACTTAGGTGACTGCTGACCCCAGCCAATGCCAGGTCCATAGAAATGAGCTCTGGGCTTGAGTCTCTTCCTCCAGTGAGGAGGAAGGAAAAGCCTGGGCTCCAAGTTTCAGCTGAGGCTTTCAGGAAAGGACATAAGGGTTCAGGAATGAAGAAACCCCTACCCTATCTTTTGAGAAGTTAATCATATTCTAGGAGCGCAGGTGCCTGGCTATGGGGCACTGGTAATTCTTGGCCGTCAGAACTGAGAATCAAGTCACAAAGACAGGTAGTCAGAGTTTCAGGTACCTGGGTGGAAGAGAGAGTTTGGTGGCCTTGGCTAACGTGTGCTGTTTTACCAGAAGAGGACAGAGATTTGCCCTGGGCTTGAAGATAGAGAAACAGAAGGACAGAATAGGGCATGTCGTGGGCATAACAGGCGGAGGGAGCAATGTAAGCAGAGGAGAGGCGATGGGGCAGGGTGGGCAGTGTTATGGAGCTGCCAGCCAGGCCAGGAAGAGGATTGAGTGTGGAGTGTGAGCAGGGCAAGGGAGACAGACGGGATTCGCCTGGCTGTGCAGGTCTGACATGCAGCCTCAGGCTTCAGATTTTCTGTTGTGTGTAACAGAGCCCTGCCGGGTGCTGTCGAGCGTAGCCTTGGAATAATGAAAGCCGGGTTTCAGTAGACGCCCCCGAGAGCCGAATGTGAGAAGGTTTGGAAGGAAAGCAGAAAGCTGGGGGACTGGATGGTCCCCATAGGAACAAAGGAAGCTAGACATCATATCAAGGGGTTGCCTGGAAGAGAACTTTGGAGCAGAATGGAAGAGACTAAACAGTATGGGCAGAATGACTGGAGTGTCACAGGAACGTGGGCAGAGCGGATCCCGGCTTGAACCATTGTTCAGGGGTGCAGGCCTCCAGGCTGGGATCTGCCAGGATGGTAGGCACCATGCTAGTGGGACTGCTTGGAGCTGATGCTTAAGTCTGTAGCTTCCTGTCTTTGAGCCCTAGGTCCACCCACAAATCCATGTAGCTTGATCCTTGGCTCTGACGGCCTGGGATTGCCAGTGACCTCCAGACAGTACCATTCTCCCCACTTCTATTTTGTACAAGATGCTAGAAATCAAACCCATGGCCTTGTGTATTCTAGGCCAGCGCTTTACCACTGAGATACACTCCCAGCACCCCGATTCTCCTATAATCTGATTAACCATTCCAAAAATATGTAATAACCACGCCTTCTTTTCTTCACCTTCCTGGTGCCTGATGTACTCTTTGTTGAAATATTTCATTAATGTTTAATTCACTTTGATTTTCATCTTGTCTCATTTTAGTTCAGTTTAAAAGGTACTTATAGTGGAGGCAATGAGGATAGGGTTTGGTCAAGAAAACAGTGGGTCCTAGGATTCAGATCTGCATTGAACAGTAATATAGTGTTGAAAATTGGTTACGGGAAGCCATACTTCTCTAAGACACTCACCAGGCTGGGCCACCACCCGATGGGAAGCACAGTGTATTTAACAGGCTCTGACTGTGTATGACAGGGCTATGTCCAGTAGCACGTTTTCGCTGACGGGACGACCCAATTCAAATCAACACAAGTAACTGCCATTTAGTTTTCTTGTGGGTAGACGTTATGAGCTGGGCCTTCCTCGGTGTCATTTAGCAGCTCGACAGGGTCAGAGTGCTGTGTGGCTATTGTTACACCCTCTTGACCTTCCCTTCCTGGGCCCAGTAGTGTGGCTGCAGCTCCAGACAACACCAGATGCTGACACTCCATGCAGGAAAGAGACAAAGGAATTTGTCTTAGTGTGACTCATAACCCTCATCAACCTTCTAGAAGGCAGTATTCTACAGTTCATGGAGCCTATGCCTACTACTCCTAGGCACTGTCAAAGGGAAGTAAGGTTGACACTGACTGACTCCTAACAGCCATGAGGACTGGCACATTGCCACACTCCTTTTGGCATGCCAGCCGAGGATGCATCTGTTAGCTCTTTCTATAATAAGCTGTGTAACAAACCACCCCCCAAAATCCGGTGACCTAAAACAACAAACATTGCTTTAGCTCCTGAGCCCACCGGGTCAGTGGCTTACGGGGCCCAGTCAGCTGCTTCTTTGATTTCAGCTGGCTTGCCTGCCTGCCTGCTGGTAGCTCTAGGCTGCCCTTGGCTCTCTTCCATGTGTTTCTGTCCTCCAGCAGGCTAACCCAGCCATTGTTGTCCTAACTATGGCCAAGAAGCAAGAGAATCAGCCAGTGTGGAGTTCCATCATGCTTATTAATATCCTGCCGAACAAACCAAATGACAGTGTAGAGCCCGGTAGGCGGGCATTGCCCAGCTCCGTGCAAAGGGTATGAATCTAGGGAGGGGTGAGGAGTTTGGCTTATCCTTTTCACAGCGGTAGCCTCAAGGAGAGTGGCTGTGCAGGAGGTGACCTTTGAGCTGTGCCATGTTTCCACCTTCCTAATCCAATCTGTGCACAAACTCCTGCCAGGGCTGAAAGGAAAAGATTGAGGGAGGAGGAACGTCTTAGGATGGAGAAAAAGGTCTCTGCCTAGAAGGCAAAACACCGCTCCTCCAAAGCTGATCCTCTTTGTGGCGTGGTTCAGAATTAAGGGAGGTCCCTTCACCTCTGTGGCCCTCCAACTCCTTATCTGTTCCACCAGCATGAAGGTGCCTGTTCTGCATGCCTGCCAGGATCCAGAGATGGTTAAACAATGCTACGAGCACAGAAGTGCTTCGTAAGTGAAAAACGCCATCCCGACCGCCGTGATTCTGTGCAGATATTCTGGGAGGGATTGATTAAGGAGCCAGGCAAAGGAAAGCTCGGTCTCAGGCAAACATAGACAGCCCGGTCCAGAAGGAGCCTCAGTCTCTTTGGGGACTACACTGATGGGAAGAGAGTCTGACATTTGCTGCTGGAGAATGTGGGTCGTTGTGCATTACACGGGGTGTTGTGCTTGGCTGACAAGGCAGCCCTGGTGGCTTCCACTCCAGCATCCATCCTGTCCCCATCATCATGATCTGGGTCTCCAGAGCCCACAGGCCTGCTAATGCTGGACAGGAGTCAGAAAAACAAGTGGGCAGGAATGAGGTGGACTTAGAGGGCCTTCAGTAACAGATATAAGAGACCAGCAGTAGCAGTGGAAGAACCCAGAATGCCTGGAGAAGATGGAGTTTTGGGTGTGACAGGGGTAGCTTGTGGCTCCTCGTTTGCTGAAGTCTGCTGCTTCCTTCCCCTCCTTTATCTACTGTGGTGTGGGGATCTCAGAGGCCTATTTAAAGCAGCGTTCTTCTACCTGTGTATCCAGAACCCATGAAAGCTTTGGAGCCCTTTGGGAAGTTTGGTTACAGCCTCTCGGGCACAGGAGGCTGATGGAAGCAAACACCCAGGAATGGGAGAACTAGATAGACTGACTCTGGTTACTGGGGGTTGCTTTGGAAACTGGGATTCCATTAGAAAGATCCTAGAGTTGAATGATAGAGTAGAGAGATGCTGTCCAGATAGGAAACACTGCAATAGGTGACCATGAAGTTTATTTCAGTGCACGTGAGCTTAAGAAACAGGCACGTGCTTGCGTGTGTGTGTGTGTGTGTGTGTGTGTGTGTGTGTGTGTGTTTAGAATCAACATTTTGTTGTTTGTTTTTTTGAGACAGGATTTCTCTGTGTAGCTCTGGCACTAGCTAGCTCTGTAGACAACGCTGACCTCGAGCTCACAAGTGCTAGGATCAAAGGCGTGCACCACCACCGCCCGAGCTCACAAGTGCTAGGATCAAAGGCGTGCACCACCACTGCCCGGGCTCCTGTGTATGTGGTTCTTATTGGTAGCCTTTTACTCAGATTTTGGAGGACAGCATCAGTTTGCAGTACTGTTTGACCCAGAGGTTAAAATAGGTACCACTGGGATATGTTTCCTCCCCTTTTCATCTTCTCTGCTGTTCTCTGATGTCTGCCCCAGTGGATCCTATCTTTGGTTATATGTGATGACCCCCTCCTTGCTTGCATAAAAAGGGTTGTTTCTTACCTGCCACTAATTAATCACAGAACCCCTGTGCTCCTATTCCCAGTGAATGTGCTGATTGGTCAGGTTGGAGCCATGCACTTTGTTCCCTGAGCTGGGGTGGATCCTTCCTGGGTATATGAACGTGGGGTGGGGAGGAGGTGCTTCCCCAAGGAGAGTTGCAATAAGTGAGCCGGACAGAAGGTGGGTGTGTGAACCTGTGCAGCTGCTGAGCCCGAGCTGAGGGCACAATGCAGGAAGGGAGCGTGCACCTCCGGCTCAGGCCTCCTTCAGTGGGCTTGGCTTGGGGCAGTGGAGAGCGTCTAGCAGCCTCCCTCCCAGAATCCACAGAGGAGTCAGCAAGAATGGTGCTTGAAATAGGGAAGGAAATGAACTTAATTAGACCTAAGCAAGCCATTTGTCTCCAGGAAGTGGCATTCCGTTTTCCGTGGAAGTCCCCAGATTAAGTGGTTTTACAAAATGCCAAGGAGGAGGATAGATTTTTCAGTGTGGGGAGAAGAAAACAGTAAGTCAATCCAATTACAGGAATGTTGTTTGAGTACTCCCTAAGTGTCACGGCCCTGGGCCAGGTGCTCTGGGGCGCTAGTCGTGGCAGAATGAGGAGGGGATGGGGTAGGCAGAGGAGACTATGGGAAGAGCCCTCTAAGCTGGTGTGGATATGGGGGGTGGTAAGAGTAGGGAACCCTTTCTGAACAGAGAAAACAAGGAATGCTCGTGGAGGTATCCAAGTAGATGCCTGCAATGTTTGATGCATGCATGTACATGCGTGTCTTCTGTGTCCTGGGCCCCCCCAGGTCTCATCCGGCTGCAGGAACTCATCATGGCCCCATCTAGGTACAACATTCGCCTGAAGATCCGCCAGCTCCCCATCGACTCGGATGACTCACGCCCCTTACTCAAGGAGATGAAGCGGGGCCGGGAGTTCCGCATCATCTTCGATTGCAGCCACACCATGGCAGCCCAGATCCTCAAGCAGGTGGGTGAGCGCTATCCAAGCTGAGGGGTTAGGGTGGCCTGTCATGGCTCTACCTCCTTTATTCCAGGTACAGAACTTGACGACCTCAGTGAGCATCCTAGCTGTCTCTCTGGCTGCCTGTGTGACCTTGGGGACCACTACGACTCTGCCTCAGTAGCACCAGCAGTACGATGGTTCCTTCACTCCAGCTGTGTTAAAGATGTATAATCGGCCCCATGGCACGTCTTAGTATTCAGAGTGCCCCAGCATAAACACCACCTGCTAGCCCCCCTCCACCAGGCTGCCAGGAGGCCTGAGAACTGCCCTGGTGGAGTGTGCAGGGTGCACAGAGGGCCTCAGCTGCTCAGCACAGTCCCCAGACGCTTCGCTGCCTCTCCCAGTGCCTAGGGCTGGGAGGTTGCTCTTTAGACAATCTGCTGGGCTTTACAATGAAGGAGGAAGAGGAGATGGTTCTCCAGCCTGGATGGTCCTCCATTCCCAAACAGGACTCATGCTGGCAATGAAAGCCAAGCTCCGCCAGCCACTTATGAAAGTAACCACAGCTGCGCATGGTGGCGTATGCCTTTAATACCAGCACTCTGGGGGCAGAGGCAGGCAGATCTCTGAGTTTGAAACCAGCCTGGTCTATGAAGTGAGTTCTAGTATAGCCTGAGCTACAGAGAGAAACTGTCTCAAGAAGGAGGGAAAGGAGGGAAGGAGGGAGGCAGGCAGGCAGGCAAGCACAAAAGAGCATACCACCTACTCCAGGCCACCAGAGTGAAACAAAACCCAGACATTTGATCCAAGCCTATGCTTTATGTAAAAGGCCATTAGTTATTCCTTCAAATGTTCTGGTGACTGGAGGGACTTTGACACTTGGTCAAGAAAAACACAAGTGTCAAAGACACAAGGTGATGCGAGTCTTTCAAGAAAAGGGGTTAGCAAGCAGGGTCTAGGACATTTTTAAAGCCCTGAGGGGCTCAACCACCACCCTTCATTTGGAGTACCCATCCTGACTGGCAGCCTCCATATCTGTGCCCTACAAAGGAAGCAGAGACAAGAGGGTCATGGCTTAAGGTCAGCCTGGGCTACATAGTGATGTGTGGTGTTAGGAGAGAGACAGAGACTATCTGAGGCCTGGAGATATTGCTCAGTCGGTAGAGTACTTACTTATAATACACAAGACCCCAGGTTCAGTCCCCTGTACTACATAAGCCATGTGTGGCGTGACACATGTCTGTAGTCTCAGCAGTAAGGACGTAGAGACAAGAGCATCAGAAATTCAACGCCATCCTTAGCCATCCTGCAAGTCCAAGGTCAGTTTGGGATACAGGCAAATATTCCTGCCTAGGGGGAAGATATTTTCCTGTTGTCCTGCCTCTAACCCTTCCATGTTACATGAGGAAGTCATCACCATCATTACCACCTCCTTCGCTGTGGGCAGAGTTCATCCGTATCTCTCCTGAAACAACTCTGGGGGTGTCGGTGAGACAGGACGGCAGAAATGGGAGTTCTGGTGTTGGGTCTGGAGAGGCTCTAGGGTCCCCGTGGGGGATACCTGCGCAAAAATCCTGTAACCTACGCTGTCCTAGGACGTCCCCTCTCTTCCCTGCAAGTGTGACAGAATGACACTCAGAGGATTGGTTGTCAGAGAGTCACTCAGCAGGTATTTGTCCTTCCTCATTGACCCTGGAAGCCGGGGATTATTATTACAGCCTTGACAGGTGAAGAGACCAAAGCTGAAGGAAAGGCAGCCAGCCTGAGGTCATCCAACTAGGAATTCAGATTAATCCCGGGGCTGGCTGCCTGCAAAACATCTAGAGTTACAGATGAGGACCCTGGGCTGAGCTAAAAGTGGATTAAAGGGGGTTGAGGCCTTTCCCGGCTGCTTGGCCTCCTCCTAGCCCTCCCAGCGTGATCGCGGTGACAGAGAACACGCGGCAGTTCAAGGTCTATTTGACCCTGTGACATTTTCCTCCAGAGCCCGTGGTGGGCCCTGCTTTCTGAGGAACTCTGTAGAAAATGCATTACAGTCATTAGTGTTATAGATTACAGGCTTCTAATAAAACACACAAGATACATCACAGAGAGACCTCGTGCGGCTCTGCACTAAGAATCCCAGAGGAGCCTGTGGTATGTCTTGTGGCCTGATGGGATCAGGGAAGCATGGAGGTTTCATTGCTCCTGGGGGACACTCTTGCTAAGGACATTCCCCTCGAGCCTGGCTGACTGGGAGAGCCCCGCCATGTAGAGCCAGGCTCTTGAGGCTGCTCAAGCTTCTGTCAGGATGTCTGAGTGAGAGGCCCCGAGACACTGACTGAAAACCCAGAGAGCTGGGCATCTCCCTGCTGCCCTGCAGAACTGGGGACTTTTGGGAGAATGTGGCCCCAAATCCCAGCCTGGAAACTCCTGCAGGTGATTTGGTTACACACCGCAGTGGGAAACTGCTGCAGTCTGTCAGCCGATCTACATCTTAATCCCAAGGTCTCAGTGGATACCCCGCCCCTGGCAAGTGAAGGGCTGCCAGAGTGTCCCGTGAGCCCGGCTAACACTCTGCTTCCCTGCAGGCCATGGCCATGGGCATGATGACGGAGTACTACCACTTCATCTTCACCACGCTGGTAATGTACCGCTGGGTCCTGGGAGGAGGGGTGGGACCTCCCTGAATGAAGGGGCCTGGGCCAGCCTGCTGGGGACAGGGCCCTAGCTGGAGCAGACCCAAACCTTCTTAAGGCTGTAGATGGCACTCCAGGTGAGGCCAGCATGATATCTCTGTGATCTGCCCACTTTTGAAGAGTCATGGGCATGGTCTCTGGAGCCAGAATGGTGAACAAGCCCTCTGCTGACTAGTGTGGGAACCCTGAGTAAGTCACCAGACCTCCTGTGCCTCAGTTTCTTCCTCTGCAAAATGGACTTCTACCTCTTTGGGAGGCCTAGTAATCTGATCGGGCCCAGGGGTGAGCGCAGAACTTGGTTGGTTTAGCGCTAGGAAGAGTGGCCATTAGCACTCTTTAGACTGCCCTCCCATCCACACCTGTCAAATGTCTCCCGTCACACCTGGATGACCACCTTGGATCCTGCACCATCCATTCTGAAGTCAGCCCCTTGCTGTCACTGGGGCCAGCCCACCTGTTGGCTCCAGATGAGTCCTGTCCAAACTCTGAGAACATGTAGGGCCATTTAAACCCATTAGAATAATTAGTTGTGATCTGAGATCAGCGGAATCATGGTGTCCTGTGCCAAAGAGGGCACCACTGCTGAGCAGCCTGGCCATGGCTCCAGCCGCACCCTGCCCTTCCCCATTCAGGGACCTGTAGCCCCACCCCTGCAGCCATACAATCCTCTAGATGATTTCTTCATTTGTAGAGCTCCAGTCCCCCATCTTTACCCAGCATCTTGGCTAAGCCTGAGACCTTCCAATCTGTTTTCCTCTATATATCTGTCTCTGATACAGCTGACCTTTGATCTCAGGCGGACAGCCATAGGTCACAGCACAAGCAGATGTTAGGAGTTGTATAGCTGGTAACAGGTGGAAAGTTTGAGGCAGACTTTCTCAAAAAAGCAGGTGCTTGAGTTAGGCCGTGACAGCTCACTAGGAGCTCACGAACAGATGGGGGAGACAGGAAGGGTATTCTGCATAAAAGCAACTACGTGAGCAAAGGCCAAGAGGCAGGTTAGCTCTTGAGGGATGTGTTGGAGTTGGCTCGCGCTCGAGTTGGAGAATCAGCCATGTTCTCACAGATCCATGCTGTATTCTTAGCTTGCAATCAGTCACGTGAGCACTTATACCACAACCGTGGTCCCCTGCTGTCAGCATGGGGTTGTCACCAGCACGGGGTAGTCGCCAGCACACCCTGATTGTCACACAGCTTCCATTCACAACACCCCGTGCCCATGAAGAGCTCAGGACCCATCGTGCCGAATATAAATCAAACCTGGGCCCCTGATGAAAATGCGGTGGAGAGACAGGGACCCTGAGGACTGGGGGCTGAGACCGGGCACCTTCTCCCTAAGGGTTAACCTCACCCCAGTCTCTGTCTGCCATTCTGTGTCCTAGAAAGTCACCAGGAGCTTAGGGCAAGGTGCTCAATCGCTGGCAGCATTCTGGGCCAAGACTAGAGATAGCAACGCCTTGGCCCCAATGTCTTCTGCAGTAATGCCATTTTCCATGGAGGCCAAGGTCAAAGGTCTCAGCAACCGCGTTCTAACATCCCAGACCTCTCCTCCAGCCCCACACAGTGCCCGTTTGTACTATACCTGGCTTCCTTGATGTGACTGTTCATCTTTTCATTTACCCATCCACGAATGCTGAGATCCCTGGCTCAGAGCTGGGAGGATGCACAGAGACGGACCCGACACAAAGCTCACACACAGGCTCTGAGACTTCCTTCTGTAAGCAAGGCTGTCTGTCTGTAATGCCCATGGAGTGCCTGACCCGCAGCAGGTGCTCGGTGACGCCCGAGTGGGAGATGAGTGGATCCACGTGATTGGTACTCAGCATCCCTTGCCACAGGCAGTTAAGACCATGGACTCCGGTGTGTCTGATTAGGATTAAGATAGTTCATTGTTTCAGATGAAGGAGTGGGAGATGGCTCAGGGGTTAAGAGCACTTGATGCTCGAGCATGGGAACTGAGTTCCAATATCCAGAACCCACATTAAAAAGCTGGGTGTGGCAGTGGCTGTGGCAGGTGGGGGCAGAAGGTCCCTGTGGCTTCCTGACCTCCAGCCTGGTTCCAAGTTCAGTGAAAGACCAAGCGCCAAAGGTAGAGATAATAGAGCAGGTCACCCAACATCTTCCTCTGGTCTCTGCACAAACGTGTGTACACACCACATATATACCACTCATACACACTCACACTCACACACCAGCACCACCACAAAGATGCCTCACTTCCTTAAACAAGATACCTCCTTCTTTTTGCTTCATGCCTGTATCTATAAAGCGATGGCAATAACCGTGTTACTTGATAGGGCCAGTGTTCAAAGCATTGACAGTGGCGAGGGCTAGAACAACACTTGGTACTTACTATCATGTAAGTGTCAAAATAAACCCATGAAGCCCCTCCTGCTTTTGTTTCCTGTGTGCCCTCCTCCATCCCTCAAACAAGCATCTGTAGGAAATGTGACTCTCCCGTTTCCCCCCCACAAAAAAAATGGAAACTGAGTCTCAGAGAGGTGACTCGGCAACAAGCAGACGGCAGGCATTCGTCCAGCACCAGCTTTCCAGCTGCCAAGCGCTCTGCCGACAACTGTCGCCACAGTGTCCCTGGCCTTCTCCAGCAGATAGACTTTTCGTGATGCCTGGCCATAATGGTCCAGCGCGGTGATTGACACTAATGGGGTAAACAGAGCCTTCACAAATCCCAGCAGCGCCCACACTTTTGTCATTTGCCTGCGTCCTCTGATTTTCCCTCCGAGGCCACAAGGGGAAGTGTGTTTTCTGCTCCACACCAAGAGAGATGGCATGACTCGCCCCGAGTCCCACCACATCAGTGATACTGGCGTAGGCTCCCACTCCGGCTCTTGCCTGTGGCTGCTCCGGAGCGCTGTTCTTCCTTCTGCCGCTTTCAGAGGTATAGGAGACTCTTCCAGGAAGATGAGGCCTCCGTAATGCAAATAGCTTCATGGCGGAATATGTTCGGGTGTCCTCCAGGTCAATCCCAGTAGCCCCCACGTGTCAGAGCATCCCCTGAGCCTCCCTCAGTCCTCTTCCCTGGCCACAGCCTGTTGCCAGCTTCAGGCGCTTCCTTCCAGCCCTGTTGGCTCAGGGCTCTGCCTCGTGACTCTCTCTTTCATGCCCATTGGTCAGTGGTGGCTGTATTGGGAAGGGGAAGGGCATTTGGCATTTGTCTTAGGAAAGGCACATCATCAACCCTTCCTCTCAAAAAATTTCTCCAAAGTCGCTTCTCCCATGCAGAAGACGTTTTAATTACCCCAGCTGCCATTATCGGTGTCAGCCAGCTTTGAGCCATTCCCAGATAACCCTGTGCTAATCAGCCCCAGCTGAGCCCCTGGTGCATGTCATGTGTAGGTAAGAGCCTGGAGGTGGGAAAAAAAGAGAATTATAATAAATTAATAGATAAGCAATCACAATTAATGCCACTTCCCGGCAATAACAGTTACATCATGGGAAAGATATTTTCATCTGTCGTTCCTTGAGGCCATGTTTTCCGAGCCTCGGCTTCTTCCCATTCAGACCCATGGGGTGCTAATGAATTAGTCTATTATGTTATGCTGAATGTTTCTAAAAGGTCCCCAGTCGACACTGAATTCAGTGTGTCAACATTTGGCATCGGAAATGCAACTTTTTGCCAAGCTGCAAAGTTGCCCACAGTTCACCGTGTTGAGCACTTAGGGTCTTGGCCCAGGGCAGTTTGAACAGAAAAACAGTAACAGGAGCTGGAAAAAGAGGCCTCTTCACCAGCTCCTCGCTGTCACTGCCGTCTCGTCACATGGATGGGGGTATTCAGCATCGCTAGCCCTCGGAGGCTTTGCAGGACAGCCCAGACCAGAGAATGCCGCGAAGGAAAGTGACTCCAGCCTTGCTGCCCAGGAGAACCCGCTATGATCTCAATTAGAATGTCCCCTGAGCAGCTCAGCTCATGCCTTGGATACTTGTTCCATAGCTGGGGACAGTATTCTTGGAGACTCTAGGACCTTTTCTAGGAGGTGGAGCAGGCTGCTAGAAACAGGTACTTCAAAGTCATACCCAGCCCCTGGTTCTAGCCATCCTTTCTGCTTCTGGGTCTACCATGGTGTAAACAGTTGTTGAAAGACACTCCCACCTCTGTGATGTCGACTGCTTTTCCGTCCATTCTCCTGACTGGGATGGGATGGGGCTGCCTGAAACCATGAATTGAAATAAACCTTTCTTCCCTCGATTTTGTCACAGCTATAGGGGGGAAAAAGCAACTAGCAAGCCCTCCCCGGCTGTGGCTGTCTTGTCAGATCAATGCTGCAGCTAGGGACCAGGGAGGGCAGCTTCAATAGCACACAATCCTCCCTACCACAGCAGAAACACCATCCTTCACACTGAATTAGGTTGGCTTCGGGGCCCAGGGCTGGGTAAAGTAAGTCAGAGGCCCTGGGAAGGCTACCGTGTTAGCATCTACCACGTCTTAGACGAAGGCTGAGCCCTATGTCGAGAAGGGTGAGGATGGCGACCATCGGTGCATGGTCCCAGCAGCTCAGCTCCGGCCCCAAACTTGCATACACCACTGCAAAGTAAAATCGGCCTAGCTCGCCAGACCTTTCTGGAAAGGTCTCTGAGGCCTGGATCTTGAAGCAAACAACCATTGGGGCTCCTCTTCCTTCCCAGGCAATTCACCAAGCTATTCCCAACTTACCTCCTCACAGAGAGCTTGCTCTGAAGGGGAGGTAAATACTTAAACACCCAGGAAGTTACTAGCCAGACTGATGGTTCTTCCCACAACAGGAATCAGAATGCCCATAGAGCCAGACCTTAACTGTTGCTGCCTGCAAAGGTGAATGCCTGAAAATCCCAGCATCAGAGCTGGATCTCTGATAGACCTTGTGTGTATGTAAAGAAACAACCGGGGGGGGGGCCTTTAGGGAAGCAGTGATGCTTGTCTGAATCTAAGAGAGTGGCTCACAGGCACTGTGAGCTCCATGTGTCTGGTGACTGGGGTGTCTACAACATGTCTGACTTAGGTTGAGAAGCTAGGGTAGTTAGGACAAGGCAGAGGTAGTTCAGTCTTCTTGAAGTGAAAACTGGGGATGGGTACAGGAAAACGGGATACAGGAGTAGTTTCTGATCTATGCTAAGGAGTTCATACTTTTTTTTTTATGTGACAGAATACCATAGTCTGTGTGAGCCACAAACAATAAGACTTTCTCTAGCTCACAGTTCTTTGAACTGGGAAGTCCAGGAACATGGTGCTGACCTCTCGTGAGGACCTTTAGACTTCATCATAGTATGGTGAATGAGTCATTGAACATGGAACCAGGAACTTGGTTTTTAGAAGCAAGCCTCCCTCTCTCATGTAACCCACTGCCTCTGGAAGCATTGCTAAGGGCAGAGATTTTGTGACTTAATTACCTCTTCTGCAAGTCACCCCCAACCCAGGGCTCTTTCCTCACCTATAAAATGAGAAAGGAAGTTACTGTGAAAGCTAAAATAGTACGATGGTCCCCACACTCACTCTCCACTGAGGTCGGTACCATTCAGACACTCTGACCACCTTAGTGTGAACTCCCTTCCCTACAGCCTCCTGCTCTTACCCAGCGTCCTCCCCATCCTAAACACTGACCTGGAAGCGGGTCCACATAGTGAGTTGTTCCGTGAGGGTCATAATATTCACAAGGGGATGGCTCCAGGACCTCCTTGGATGGTAACTTCCGTAGATGCCCGACCTGGTCAGGGTTTCTATTGCTGCTGTGAAACACTCTGGCCAAAAGCGACTTGGGGAGAAGCTTACACTTCCACATCCAGCCCAATGTGGAAAGAAGTCATGGCAAGGACTCAAACAGGGCCGGAACTTAGGCAGAGGACAGAAAGGAGTGCTACTTACTGGCTTGTTTTCTCAAGACATACTCCGTCTGCTTTCTTATACACCCCCGGACTACCTGCCAAAGGGCGGCCTCACTTGCTGTGAGCTGGGCCCTCCCACATCAGTCATTAATCCTGACAATACCTCATAGAGTTACCTACAGGCCAATCTTAGGGAGGCATTTTCTCAATTGTGGTTCTTTCTTCTCAGATAATTCTAGCTTGTGTCAAGTTGACATCAAACTAGCCAGCACAATGCTCAAGCCTCTTGTATACAATTGCATTGTATTTACATATTGCTAATACATGCTCTTATCTCCCTTAAGTCAACTCCAGATAACTTACAGTACCCAGTGTGATGTAAATGCTGTGTAGTGCATGATTTTGTTGAGGAATTGTGGGGAGAAAGAAAGTCTTCATGTTCAGTATAGATGGGCAATTAAAATAAATTACACACACACACACACACACAGTCGGTTGAATTCATAGATGCACAGTCTTAGAAGACTGGACGTATTTGTTTGGGCAGGTTTAGATGAGACTTGCCTGGACTCCAAGCCCTCCTCTTCTCTGCAAAGGGGACATGACTGCACACAGTGCCTTTCAGAAAGGGTCCACCTGGGAATGCAGGAAGGGCAGGAGTTTAGCACCAAGGAGTGTCGTGAAGCCCGCAGGATGCCCAAGCATTGCATCAGATCTGCTCTATGGGCTCCAGTCTGTGCCCTTTTTTATTACCTAAGGCCGGCACCAGGGTGGGGTAGAGGTGGGGTGGGCTTCTGGTTCAAGGTAGAAGGCGACTCGGTGAGGATAAGTGGGAAGGTACAGAAAAAGGACTTGGTTTCCCCAGTCCTGGCTTGCAGCCAGCCTAACGTTGTCCACGTTATTTATTTTTGAAAATCAAAGTAGCAGTCTGAAGTGTAGATCTGAACGTGTTTCTAAGTCTGGAGGGAACAGTCCTGTGGCGAAGCAGGGTATTTGAGGAATGGGGCAAGTAGCAGGGCCTTAACGGGGAGGGGACATAGAGTGGAACAGCCGGGTTCCACACAAAATAGATTAATCTCCTGCAAGGCAATAAAACTTCAGCCGTAGGGATGACCTTTTGTGCTGAACACAAATCTCATGTTAAGCAGAAGTTTGGGCATTAACAGCAGTTCCTGACCCAGCGGAGTTAAGAAGCCCCCAGTGATCCGTAAGCAGCCATTCCCTGTATTGAAAGCACATGATGTTTCTCTGGTGTCTCCTTGAGTTTGGAGGCATTTTGAACCTGCGGTGCTCTGCTCGGCTCCTATGAAGGCTAACTACCCCCTCCATACACTGTCTTCTCTACTAAAGGGCAGCTGGCTATTTCCACTGCCTTACCTCTTGGCTCCTTGCCTCACCAACCCATTGGCCTGAGCTGGGGTTGCAAAAGAGGCCAGGGCTGGTTGGGCTTTAATATCCTGTTCTCCTGGGCTGTCAGCCAAGGCCTGCCCATCCACCAGGCTGCGTGGGACCTGGCCATGGAGAGTCCTCTAGACAACTATCCTAGGAGGCAGCGTGAAAAGGCCCTGCCTGGGACTTCCGGAAGAGTCAGGAGAGAAGGTAGTGGATTTCTTGGGTCCCCATTTGGACCCCTCTGTGAAAGGAAAACAAAATACTCTGGTCTTTCTGCCTCCTTCAGTGTCACTTGAAGATGCCCAGGCCCAGCACCCTTCATCCTCCCAAAGTGGGAGGGTTCTTCTGGGTCCTGTAAAATGATCCCCATTTTGTAGACAAAGAAACAGGGTGACAGCGCCCTTAGTCAGCATGTAAGGGTCAGTATCAGAGACCCAAGGGGTGGCCTCTGCTCAGTCTGTCTGTGGGTACTCCAGCCAACTTTCATTCAGAGGGCTCTTCAGGGAGCCAGAGCTCAGGCCCAGGGGTGCCCAGGTCCGGAGGATGAGGGAGGGGGATGGGGCCAGCCCTTGACCTCATCAGGCTCTCTCTCTTCAGGATCTCTACGCTCTCGACCTGGAGCCCTACCGCTACTCGGGGGTGAACCTGACCGGGTTCCGCATCCTCAACGTGGACAACCCCCATGTCTCAGCCATCGTGGAGAAGTGGTCCATGGAGCGGCTCCAGGCGGCTCCCCGGGCAGAATCTGGCCTGCTGGATGGAGTGATGATGGTACCGTGGGCAGACGGGTGGATGGGCGCCAGGGGCTCTCTCCTCTCTTCCTCCCTCTCTCTCTTCGTCCCTCCCTCCCTCCCTCCTTCTTTCTCAACCCGCTTTCCTTTCTTCCTTCTCTCCTTCCTTCCATCTCCCCACACAACACGTCTTTTTGTAAGATCTGCCATATATCAGTTAGAGCCCCGGGGACAACCGTCCCACCCCAAGGGCCACCAATGATGGAGCCAGCGGATTACATAAAAAAAGAGCTAAAGACTGTGGGGACTTAGGGTGTGACTGGCAGGTGTGAGACTGAGGAGACAAGAAAGGAGTAAGAAGTGGGTGGGATTAGGTAATGGCTTGGGCAGAGGGTCCAGAGAGAGTCTGAGCTGCAGAAAAGAGCGTGGCGCTGGGGTCGCCATAGACTCATAGTGCCACTGAGGTACCACATAGGCCACTGAGATAAAAGGACAAGGCTCCCTCTGGGCCTGCGGACCTGCTCCCTCCCAGGACACCGTGAGCTTGTAGTGGTAGAGGGGCGGGTGGGGCAGGAGCCGAGGTGCAGCAGCCTCAGCCCTCAGGCAGGCCTGTGCCCTCTGCAGACCGACGCGGCCCTGCTCTACGATGCTGTCCACATCGTGTCCGTGTGCTACCAGCGAGCGCCACAGATGACCGTGAACTCCCTGCAGTGCCATCGGCATAAGGCCTGGCGCTTCGGCGGCCGATTCATGAACTTCATCAAGGAGGTGAGTCCCGTGCCCTCCCCGGGATGCCCCTGTGGCCAGCAAATAGCAGAGAGCTGGAGTGCTCAGGTGTGGGAGTCAGAGCCAGTGGTTTCTGTTGCATACAGACTCGGGCAGGTCGCTTCACATCTCTAAGCCGCAGTTTCCCCAGTGTCACAGGGGATTGAGAAGCCGGGGAGAGCAAAGGATCCTCTCTCATCACTGTCCTTGCTGCTGTCACTCTGGATGCAGGGTCTCTGGCTCCCATTTACAGACAGATGTACTCAATCCGGGCCTTGGGTGCCAGTGCACTGCAGCTGGCTAAGTGGCTTGGTGGGATGACCACCTCTCCAATCCTCAGTTCACGATTGTTGGGAAGACAGTAACACGCAGAGTCTGACCAGCATCTCGTCTCTGTTCCTAGCAAGACACGGCTAAAGGATGAGCTCAAGGCAGGGCTATCCTGGGCTACAGTGAGTGGGTGAGTGGACCATGACCAACACCAAGGGGCTCAGGTGGAGCCCTCTAGGAAGGTTCAGATTCTCTCTCTCTCTCTCTCTCTCTCTCGCTCTCTCTCTTTCTCTCTGTGCCTATGCGTGTGTGTGTGTGTGTGTGTGTGTGTGTGTGTGTGTGTGTGTGTGTGTCTGTGTGTATGTGTTCAGAGACTAGAACAGAAAGAAGCAAGCTAATTTCTTGGAGTTCCTTCATCTCCTGACAGCCATGGCTGAGGGTTGATCTCAGAGCTGTGCCCTCCCTGAGACAGCAGGTGTCAGTCACTCGAAGTTCCTTTCGGATAGTGGGTTCCAGTCAAAGGTCTGCAGCCCACACTGCTTCTGGGACCCCACATCTTCACCCCTTGCTCCTTGGAAAGCACGAGGCTCAGCCATGAATGCCCAAGGGGAGCAGATTACCCACTGCCTAGCTTAGAAAGAGAAGTCCCATTCCCCTCTGGGAGCTCTCCTACCCAGGCTGGGACGGACACTCCCGTGCCTTACAGAACTCCTTCTGCTCTCCGTAGGGCCCTGCGGGGGCAGCCAAGAGTAGCCAGGAAATGCTCCTGGTCTGTAGCTGGCCACTTCCAGAACCCAGGTACCCTGCAGAGTCCAGTCTTCCCTTTGTCCATTTCCAAGTTGCCCATCTCCCTGTCTGACTGCGTGACAGTAAATCATTTTAAAGACTTGGCATTTCTGAGAGGAGCTGGAAAATACCAGGCCGGAGTTCAGAGCGTGTGAAGCATCTTTCATTTAGCAAGGCCTGAGAGGCTGCTAAAGGGGGCGGGTGGGCAGGGAAATGTCACGGGGAGGAGCTGCCCGTGGCTTCCTGCCCTGCCCCTGCCCACCCGCCCACAGACAGGCCGCACCTGCTGGCATTTAATTCCTCTGCCACTGACAGGGAGGAAGGCCTCTTCTGTAGGAGCAAGGCAGCTGAAGGCACCTGCTGAGATTTCCCTGGGGGCCAGCAGATAGCCAGAGGGTGTGGGCTGCCACAGAGAGATGGAAGCCAGAGGGATGGGAGAGCCAGCCTGAGGGAAGCCCGGCCTCCCTGTGAAGTCATAAACAGAGCTGTTCACCTTCTCTGATGTGGTTTTTAATCTCTGTCCCCTTGGCTCCTAGCTTCCCAGGCTTTCGTGTGTGTGTGTGTGTGTGTGTGTGTGTGTGTGTGTGTGTGTGTGTGTGTGTGTAAAGACACACGCATTGTGCCTGCAACTGTACATTCATATGTGTGTAAGGACACACACATGTGTGCCTGTGATTGCGCATTTGTGTGTGTGTGTGTGTGTGTGTGTGTGTACATTTACATGGAGACAGAGGTAGATGTCAGGTATCTTCCTCTATAATTCTACCTTGGTTGGTTTTTTGAGCCTGGCTCTCACTGAACCTGGCATTCACTGTTTCGGTGGGCTAGCTGACCAGTGAGCCCTGAGATCCACTCACCTACACCCCACCCACACCCAGGCTAGGGTTCCTGATGCCTGCAAGCACACCTGACATTTTTATGTGAGCACTAGGTATCCGACTCAGTACCTCATGCTTCTGTGTCAGACATTGTACTAACTGAACTATCTCCTCGGTGCCTCGGTCCATCTTTGAACCCAGTATTCTCATCTGGGAAGTAGAGACAAAGATGAGCCCACTTTGCAAGGTCACAGTGGAAGTTCAGTGGACTCCCTAAGGGTGGGATTGTAACTCTCTGCTCTAAGTTCCCTCCTTGAGCCTGGCTGTGGCCAAAGTCCTTCTCTTCCTCCTTTGAGGACCAGCTACATTTCCAGGAGACCCTGAGGCTCCAGAACCCACAAAGGAAAAGTGATAACCCGTAACACTTGTCATGATCGTATGATCATACACACAGGCCTGGTACTGGGCACTCCACCCGCCTATTTAAGGAGCTGCCCACCAGTGGGTTGTTATATAGATTGAACCTCTTTTGTTCTGTGGCCTTCTGGGACTCCAGGATGCTGCCTCTGAGTTAGGATACCTTTTGTCCATCTACTCTTTTGGGGGCGGGCAGAGAAGTGCTTGAGACAGAACCCCAGTAAGTAGCCCAGTTTACAATCCTCCTACCTCTAACCCAACTATCATCTACCATTATTTGTGTAAGGGTACAAGGACTTCGAGTTGTCCATGAACAGGGAGACCTTCTAAGTCTTTAGGTGGGTTCCAAAGCTAAGATTCTGGGCCTAGAAACTTGAGAAGTGGTCATTTGGTGGGTGCTGGTATCCATTCCAGGGAGAGGCTAGGAGCCCAACTCAGAATAGAGGGTGAACAGGAACCTGTTATGTCCAAACCAGCACTCGGCCACATTACCAGAATTTTCAGACCTCCTGCTGTGCACACCTCTCCTCTGGGTACCTAATTCCTCCTCTCCACTCACTTCTCTGACTAAGGACCCCCCCCACACTGGCTGTTTCCCTCCTAAGACCCCAGGATGGATGGTGGGTCTTCTTCTCCCAGATGCAGAAATTTAACTGTAAAATACCCACCAACATCAGCCCCAAGGAGAAAAAAGAGGGAAGGGGTCCAAACCAAGTGATGAGGTCCTGGGACCAGGGGTCTAGCTTGGCTCTGCCTATTGTGTAGTCCAAACTTTGGGGCCCCCAATACCCTCTCCCTCCAGGTCTATAACATGGGAATCATGATCCTCATTGGGCCAACTCTCAAGGCTGCTGGGGAAGCTAAGTGACACCAGTTATGGGGTCGTGTCTTATGGCATCATCTCTCTGGCTAGGGCCGTGACTTCACTCGTGAAGGGCCTGCTACCAAGCATGAGAATCAAAGCTGAAGTTCCCAGCTCCTGCATATGAGTCTGGCACAGTGTAGATCTGTAATTCCAGTGCTGAGAAGGCAGACAGATGGGTGCATAGGCCTCCCCATATGGGTGGGAATGACTGTAGGTTTATCACCTCTTCACAGGCACAGACCATGGCCAGACTGGCCCACCCTGGCCTAGAAGATAGTCTGCAATAAGTTACACCAGCCTCTCTCTGCGTTAATGGCAGAAGTTATCCAGGGCCTGCGTTAGGCCACGTTCTCCTCTCTGCTTTTCCTGGCTTATTTCACACTCATATTTTGAAAATATGGATACCACAACTAATTCCATTTTATAGTCAAGGAAACTAAGACAGAGAGTACTCTAGGTCACAGAGATAGTGGAGCTGAACCCAGCAGTTGGACCCCAGAGTTCTCAACTGTGGCAGCAGGTTGAGGGACTTTGTAAACAGAGCCTGCTGGGCCTGTGAGCATTCCTATGTCTTGGTGGGTCTTACGTGCTCCAGCTCTGCTCACCTGTCTCCCTGGCCCTCTCTGGGGATCTGACACGGGCTTCCCCTTCCCAGGGCTCCGAGGCGGGGGCTCGTTTGAGCGCATCCGAGATCGATGTTGTACACGAGAAGGGGCAGATGTAGAGCTGGCTAAAGAGTGTAATAGAATTTATGGAAATCGCTGGCTCGCACCACAGCCCGAGCAATGATGGAGGTGATTATTAATTAATCATGGTCTTGGGGGAACAGTATCAGTGCAAGGAGTAATTAAAATGAAGCATTGTACAGTTGTACCGAATGATGATTTATGAGCCCGAGGAATTGCCGCTCTGCCCTCTCCCCTCCGCAGGCTCAATGGGAAGGATTAACTGGACGGATTGTTTTCAACAAAACCAGTGGCTTGCGGACTGATTTTGATCTGGACATCATCAGCCTGAAGGAGGATGGCCTGGAGAAGGTGCGTAGGCGCTGGCGGAGGCTCAGCAGAGGACCGGGGATGTTGGGAGTGCCTTCCACAAGCTCTTAGCAGAGCAGCAGATCCACTGCAGGCATCCCCTTGAGATTCAAGCGACCCAGCATGGCCTCTGCAGAGCTGGGGGCTAGAGAAGACCCGAAGGGCCTGTTACGCTTGAGTGTACTGAGTTCAGTGGCCTAGCTAGACAGACACCTGTGCCATCGCTCTATGAGCTAGGCCTGTCAAGAAAACACAATCAAAGACTTACGGCACAAGCTGACTGTCTCTAAGGTCCTGCAGGGTTGGGTCATCAATAAGGACATATATATTCTTAAGATAAACCTTCTAGCCTCCACAGGTTGCCTGGCTTGGGGTAATAAGCTCACAATTCCTGGAGGCAGTTAAGCAAATATGGAGAGATTGCTTGTCTGGGAAACTAAGAAAATCCTTACCTCTAAAGGATGTTGGGATCTTTGGGATCTGCTCCCCTCCACTGACTCCAGCTTCTCAGACCTCTGATTCCAGCGTTTGGTACAAGAAAGCAATCCTGTCTGGATTTGGGGGCCTCTCATCTAGCCAACATGGAAATGTTCTACTGAAGCCGTCCCAGATCTGCCCTGCCGATGGCTCCCCAATTCCAAGTCAGTATGCTACAGCCCTTCATCGGGTCTGCTTAGACGCTGAGTTTCCTCAGCTGGCCTCCCCGCCCAGCCCAGTCTCTTCTGCTCCCTGAAATGTCCTCCAAAACTTCTGAGTGTTACCCCACCCCGCCCCCTGGCTGTAAAAGCACTCCCAAGCATGGACCTGGTTCTACGTGGCCTCAAGTGGAACATTATACACATGGCCATGGCTCCCTGATTCTTTTCTGAATACTCCCACTCAATGTACAAGGAGGGGTGGCCAGGAATCCTCACAGTCCGTCCACAGCTACTTCATGCCGTGTGTGGCATTAATTCCCAAGGTCAGGGGCTGAGGCCTCTGTTCCTGAGATCGCCTGAGGGCCACTGTTTTAGCCCCAGGTATACTCCGCAAGTTCCTGTCCGTCTTTGTTTAAGGTCCCCAGTGCTAGGGAACAGTCTCCCTTGTGGGCAGCAGCACAGCTGACATGGCGCTCACAGGTGGCTTGTCCTAACTTTGCTTCCCCAGCCTCTCAGCTCTAGGGACAGCATCAGGTTCTAGGGATAGTAGATAGATGGCACACGTGCCATCGCTTTCCGCTCCTGTGCCCGTGGCAGGCATCAGTAATTGATCACTGGAGCACTCTTTCATCTGAGCCCACCCTAACAGCATCTATCTCCCAACAGCCCTCCAGGCAGCTGGTACAAATTGACCGTAGCTAATACTCAAGGAAAACTCTATTATCCCTGGATGGAGGTTGGCCTGCAGGGTGCCCACCAGAGGCTCCCAGTCATAGCCACCTGGGCCTGTGAGCAGACAGCCTCTTTACTCCCATCCTTTCATTCCCATTACGCCTGGCATCTATCGGGGCTTCAAAGAGCTTGCCGGCCTGAAGCTCCCTGCTGCTCACCCGCCTCTGGACAGACGTTTGTCGAGTGCCTCCTGCACCTAGCCCTCTTGCTCAGCACCCAACCCTCTGCTCAACATCTCCACACTGAACTTGGCCCACTTTAGAGAAGAGCCTCTCCAGTCCCATCTGCCTGCCTGTCAACTCTTCTTGTGGCCCCAGTGGTCCACACAGGCAGAGAGAGTGCTGAACCCCTGCGGCAGCCACAGCCTCTCATTGCCTCGTTCTGTTTGCTAAGCTGGGTCAGAGCTGATCTAGCTAGCTCCAGCCGGTGGCTTTGGGAGGATTAAGGCAGAATTACCCAAGCATAATTACGTATCTTCCCGCTATCTGTTGTGTACAGCTCTCTGAGTGGGATGTTTGCTCTTGGCCTCTCTGTTTAATTGATTAGGCTTTCTGAGTACCCCCAACTGGGCCAAGGACAGAGTGGGGCGTGCCGATGCCTTCCCTGAGAGAGGAGCCAAGATGAGGCCCAGCTGGGCAGTTTGCTCAGACTGCACCTGCAAGAGGCCCGGGGCTTTAGAATGACTTATAAAAAATTTATTGTGTTTATTTATTCATTGTGTGTGCATGTATGAAATCACACCACTGTGCACCTGTGAGGACCAGAGGACAACTTTCAGGAGTCAGCTCTCTTCTACCATGGGTCCTAGGGATCGAACTCAGGTCATCAGGCTTAGCAGCAAGTGCCTTTACCTGCCGAGCCTTCTCATCACCCTGGGATGACATTTAAACCCTGCTCCTCCTTCTTTGACTCTAGCCTCTGACTTGATATTGGTGAAGATGCCATGAGGTGTTTCCCATGGTGACCAGGATATATTTTAGAGGGGAAACCACAAAGCCAAGTGCCTTCAACCTTTGTGTAGTTCTTGGAGTGACTTACGTTGTCTCCCCAAACAGCTTCCAAGGCTGGCCTGCTGCCTGTTCACCCACAGTTCTTCCTTCCCCTTAGTCCTCACATGTGGAGCACTTCCCCCTCATCCCAATGGGAGCGTCGCCTTCATTCCAGGGTGAGCTGGGCTTTGCAGATGTCTGCCCTGGAAGAGACCCATTGAGTAAGCAGCTGTGTGCCCAGTGTCTTGTCAGGAGGTGGCTCCGGCCCAGCCCGGGACCCCTGGCCCTTCTATCCCTGCTGGGTATCTACTGTAGCTCCCTGCAGCTCCTCTGTATTTCTCCCTCAGCTGAGACTTTGTCAGCAAGAGGAGAAGGAAAAAATTCACACCTTGAAGTCTCCTCAGACAAGGGAGGGCAGCAGGGTTGTCATCAGAATCATCCACTCGGAACACACAGTTGCGGTGATAGCAGCGTTGGCTGCGATGACTGGAAGCAGGTGGCCTTGCTGACGTGGAGAAAGGAAAGACTCAGCACCTGCCTTTTGTCTCTCTGTCCATCCAGGTTGGGGTGTGGAGTCCAGCTGACGGTCTCAACATCACTGAGGTTGCCAAAGGCCGAGGTCCTAATGTCACCGACTCTCTGACCAACAGGTCGCTTATTGTCACCACTGTGCTGGTAAGAACCTCAGGCCCTGCTGGAAGGGCTGTCTGGCCTAGAGGTGGGCTGACCATCTGACCTAAGAGACCCCTCCATCCCCCACCTGTCACATCTTGGGTACCCCTTAGGAGGCTCCCAGGAGACAGTGGCAAAGTGGGTCACGGGAAAGTGGAAACTTCTAGGAAGGTTCAGAAAGCTTGAGAGGGAGGTTGGAACCCGGAAGCTCTCTCCATCCCCCAAGAGAAGCCTCTGCTTGCCGTCTCACCCACCTGCACATCAGAGTCCCTGCTTCCTCAGTAGGCCCACGAAAGAGCGACTGCTCAACGCAACTCTCCCACTTCAAGACCCAGGGCCAAGGCCCTAGAGCCCCTCCGGCTGTGGCAGATGCTAGGGCCACACCAGAGAGCCCCGGGAGCCTGTGCACACCTGCACTGCACAAGGTTTATAGATCCCAAGAGCTGGAGGCTGTGACCTCTCACCTTAAAGAAGGCCACATCCCATCCCCTGTTTGTGATGAGTCGGGGTAGCTCCTACCTACCTGCCTCCCCAGCCGAGGCAGTTTAGCCAGGCACCTTCTCCATGCCTTCAATTCCCCTCCTGCCCTTGCTCTCTAGATCCACTTCAACCAGGAAGTGGCTCGTGGACTCTCCCAAGCTCCCTGCCCTTGGCAGCTGGCAGCCACTGCCCTCCCCTTACTGACGGGTGCTGTACCCGTTCTTCATGTGTGACTGCCTCCTGGAAGGCTGCAAAGACAAACAGAGACTCAGAGCAGACCCTCACCGTGTCACAGTGTCACAGCCCTGCTCTTAGGGACAGTTCCCCACTTACTCCAGGGCCACCCTAGGAGCAGGGAGCCTCACCACAACCAAGCAGAAGCTGACGCCTTTGAGAACAACTCGTCAACCTTTTAGAATATAGTAACCAAATCTGTAAGACCCATACCTGCATACCTGGCCTTGTTCCTCTACACAAAAGCAAAAGTGGGGCTGTTAGGATTAGGGGAGCCTTCCATGGGGGAAGCCTGGACCCAAATACTGGGAGCTTTCCGTGGTGCTTGGCTGGAGGTGGCTTCCCTGACATCCCCCACTGAGGCGGTTCAGCCAGGTCAAACTAAACCATCCTCCCCTCTAGTGTCATGGTGCCCACTAGGCACATCGTCAGTGGCTGGGTGGTTGGTGGGCACCATGAAAGAGTTAGGGAAGCAGTTATAAAATACTCGCATTCTTCTAGGAATCTCAAGGACACTGGAACACTATATGTTGAGGGGAATTTTAGCCAGTGGGTCTCATCTCCAGCCTCCAGGGCCATAGTCCTAAGAGATCCCCTTAAAGCCCACAGGAAGAGAACCAGGGAGGTGGCATTCCACCTTTGGCTGTGTGGGGAAGGGGGAGACTGGCACGGGTGAGAACTCCAGGCATCTTCCAAATAATCACATGCCCTTCTAGTCTTTAGGGATCCACTTTTTATTAAGGAGAGAAGTACTAACGCCGTAGGTCAAAGCTGTAAGCAACAGGAACAGAAGCAAAACGAATGTAAAAGATAAATGATAAAAATAAACAAAAAGCACCCAGGGACTTCCGGGAGACTGATGAGCAATTAAAGGAATATGGATGCGGATAAAAATAGGAAGATAAAGGGCAACAAAAGGAGAGCTAAGTAGAAAGGTTGAGGGGGGATAATGAAGGTAAGGAGAGAGATAAAAAGGGAAGATATTAAGAAAGACGAAAAATTAAATAATTCACAGTGCTGGCTAGACAAGGTAAAAAATGCTCAAGAAAAAAAAATGTCCAAAAGCAAAGGGATGAGAGTGTGGCAGCGCTAAAATATAAAAGGGTAAAAATAAAATAATAAAAAGGTGGTAAAAGATTAAAAGCAGAATTGCATGAAATGTGAGATATAAATAAAACACTTTTTGCAAGGCAAGATTAAAACGAGGTGAGAGAAATATGCCTTAAGAGAGGCAGAGGAGAGATGATTACAGGAGCTGAGGAGATGCAGCCCTCCTCTCAGCTCCTGATGGAGCTGACTCCAAACAGAGTGCAAACGGAGGACTCCCCAACAGGATGCAAAACGCAGCCACCTTGAAAGGCCACTGGGTCACATCTCACTGAAATGGCAGCCGCCCTGTTCCAAGGGTGTGGAACTGGCTGGGGCTTGGTGGTGCATGCACTCAGGAGGCAGAGGCATCTGGTTCAAGGTCATCTTGGTCTACATATGAGTTCCAGGATAACCGCTCACTGCCCACTCCCCACCCCTAGCTCCCAAAAGAACATATTCTGCAGAGGCACAGGTTTGTTTTTTTTTTAGAATTGAATCAGGCAAACAAACCATTGACCTGCCAATCTTCACCATAGTGGCACTGGACCCCAACCTGCTGGGCTCACTATATCACCAAAGGTCCCATCCCCAGAACTGGCTGGCTCCCAGGAACCCCAGGAGGATATGGGGCGAAATAAGTCCCTCTTTAGTTTTGGCTTATAGCCCGGACACAGCTTCATCTGTCCTGCTGCCCCTTTCCTCACATCAGCTGGGTAGAAATGTCCCAACTGCTCTTTGGCACCCGTAGGGACAGGGGATGAGCAGTAGCTAAGAGCCCAGACTTTGGGGTTGCGTCCTGGCTTCTGTTGATATAATGTGTGGGCCTGAGACATGACTTTCCTACTTTATACCTGTGGCCTCTCTGATAAGGAATACATGGGAGCGATCACACCTACTTCCTGGAGTTGAGAGGGTGGATGTCGATAAACTCATGGTGGGGTGAGAGCAGTTATTGTAATGGATTGCTATTGATCCGGGATCCAGTGAGCTCAGGTTGGTCATACACCAACCATGTATGGCTGCTGTCAGATCCCTGAACTTCGACAAAGACCCAGCACAGTTGGAGTGGCGATTCCTGGCATTGAGGCACAGTTGCAAACTTCCAGTCCTCACTGGAACATTTTTCAAGCCCAGTGAGCTCTCCTGGGCCTCCCTCCCATCTCCCCACTGCTCCATACTCTGCTACATACTTTTAAGACTATATAATCTTGTCACCTCCACCCAGGACCTTCCCAGAGCTCTGGCCTCTCAGAGAGACATAACATTCCAGGTCGGCTCCTATGCCCTCCCCTCCCTTGGGTATAGTCTGAGCTCCTGACCCTAGGATCAGGCTAATCACCTATCCCTGGGACAGCTACACACGTCATAGGGAGTGACTCAGCCTGGCACTGGCTGAGCTGTCCTGACTGAAAACTCAGCACTTTGCTTGGTTTGCCTATAAGCAGGGCCAGCACCTCCTGCTGAGAGCACAGGCTTGCCTTGGCGTTGTCAAGGCAACCACATTTGAGTGATAGGCAGGTACAGGATCGGAACATCAAACTGTTCTGCCCCAGGGAACCAGGGCCTAGAGGTGAGAACCCTGATGAGAAGGGCGGCTATCTTTCTGAGATGTGGCAGGCCACAGCAGCCTGTGTGAGCTCACCAACCCTATCTTCCACTCTCACTGTGCTAAACCTCTGGGGTTAGGTACTCAGGGTGCCTTCCCTGAACACCAATGGACAGGAGCCTGACTGTGCCCTCTGGCCACTCAGAGCACTGGGCAGATTCCTATTCCAAAGCTGGAAGCCTACCCCACCACCCTCCCTGCAGGCCCGGCCTCTCTTCTGGCTCTGCTGTTCACAGTCTCATGAAAAATTCATGTACCCAAACCTCCGCTCACACCAAGAAAGCTCACGCCATGTGCTCCTGGGGCCCTGCTTTTGAAGGTTCGAGGTTCTTTCGGCTGTGGATGTGACTGGTAATCGGGGTGCGTGTGGGCGGATGTGAATTTTGGGATGTGCCACAAATGGCCTCTGGATACACACCACTACAGCGTGCACACTGTGACCCACATCGATGCAGCTGCCAAGCAAGCTGACCCCCAGCACCTAGTAGCAGGAGCAGGGGAAAGCCAAGGCCAGAATGTGGGTAGGGGCCATTCTGGATCCACCCACTAGAGACATGTGACTCTGAATGCCCTGTCTTGTTCTAGCTGCAAATAGCCAGCTTCAGGTCTAGGTTCTTAATCTGTGTGTCCAAGCAGGGTCAGATTGGCAGCATACAGAAACATGTGGGCCGTTTTACCAGTGTGCATACATGTGCACATGTGCATGGATGTGAGGAGACATAGCCTAAGTCAGGGCACTCAGGGGCCTCGCTTTGGGGTGGCCAATCCCTGAACCCTTCTCTTCTGGGGATTGCCCGCTCCCTGCCTCCTCTTTCAACCTTCTGGCCCTGTGTCTGGCAGAAGCTTAGCTCTAGGTCTGGCTTTTCTATTGCTAAGTGATTGTAGCGAGTCCAGATGGAGAGCCTTGTGACAGAAAGTGGGGAAAGGTTATTTTTCTGGACCCCTGTTTTCAGTAACTTGTTGAGGAGAAATATTACCCCTGGTCCCACGGCTCTTCTCCCGGAGCAATAGGAGAGCGTGAAGTTATGAAATTGAGGGCACCTTCACTGAGCAATCGATTAGCAGCTGAGGGAGCCGGTGAACTGGCTGTCTGGACATTTCCAGTAATAAATTGTGAAATAGTCCATGAATAAGTAGTCTCGGAGTTGAGAATTACCCCCTAGGAAATGTTGCTGGGCTGGAGACGCATTACTAAGGCGAGCACCATTTTAATGCCCTGGGCTTCAGCTGTTAAATATGTATGCCATCCGCAAAGCACTTCCCGAAATTAATGGCATTTTGCAGCTGCTCCGAAGGCAGCGTATTTAGAAGGAGATGTATAGATTCTGGGGCTGTGGTGGCTTCACAAATGAAGTGCTAATTTTAGAGGCGAAGGCCAAGAAGAGGCATGGAGGGGGCAGGTCAGGAAGGGAGCAGTCTTAGGGGCTTTTCCCAAAAGATTCCCTCCACTTCCCCTGGTAACCGTGATCGTTGCCATTTGGTGACATTGGGTGTGGTCTCTACGAGGGAAAGGTCACTGAAGTAACGGGCCCGTATGTACACAGGAAGAAGGAGTGTGTATAAATAGTAATAATAAGAACAATATTATAATATTGGCAGCTGACACTTGCCAGGCACTGAGGGCTTCTCCCTGGTGAGTTCATTTTTCCCCTTACTCCTATTAGGATAAGTCTGTTGAAATCTCCATTCTACAGAAGGGAGTGGGCATCTCTCCCTGTCCAGGTAATTTCCCTGAGAAGGATGATACCTTTTCTCTAATTCTTTCCCTAGGCTAAATAAGGTCAGGGCCACCAGGTTCAGTGGAGAAGCTTGGCTACAGCACAAGAGTATCCATCAAAGGGGTCAGTGGATTGACAGCCCACCCAAGCCCCATTCCCAGGGTGTCGGGGCAGTATTACCTGGGGAAAGTTCAGTGTTCGATTAACCTCCATTCAACCTGACCCACGCCCACATGGGCTTCCCTTCCCATTCTGAACTGCTTGCCTGGTTCCTGGCAAGAGGCCTTGAAGTCTAGGGTAGGACTAACCCAAAGATCCACGTTCCTGTGTAATTCGACTGGAAAACATTGTCCTCAGAGTTACCAGATGGTCAAGAACCCATGCAGACACCCTCTGCCTCTTCCTCAGAAGTCCCTGAAGGACTCCTGAAAGCTTGGGTAGACCCATGTCATGAGGTGGGGTGGCATAGTGGGAGAGACCAGGGCAGAACACAGCCCACCTGCCACAGCAGGAGCCTGGATTAGGCACTGATGGATCCAGCAATGGTCACCAGAGGCTTCCTCTTCCCACCCTTTCCCAGGGGAGTCAGGGGGTCAAGAAAAGTGCCCTGCCAGTGGGGAGAACAATGAGACACCCCTCTAAGTAAGTACTTGTGTTATGGGGAGCATGTGTTCTGTCACTGAATGGCTCTCTGGTAGGAGCAGAGACATTTAGACGGTAGGTGTGTGGGAAGGTGGCTAGCAGGCCAGGGGAAAGGATGGGTCAGGACTGAGGTCCAAGAGACCCAAGCAGGTGAAGGTATAGCAGCTCTCAGCCTGAGTTCAGGACCTGCAGGACCAGGTGAAGCCAGGAGGGTCTGGGCCTAGGGAACAGACAGGAGAGGAGCTGGGTGAAGAAGGGTGCTGATTGTCTTTGTCTATCAGAAATTGAACTCCTCTAAACTATTTATTGTCAACTGCTGTGTGGCTTTGGGTTATGTAATTACCATCTCTGAGACTTTTTCTTCATGTATCAAATGGGAGTTTGACCATCTATTTTGCATGCTGGTAAGACTTAAACAAAACGGGCACACATCGAAAATGGTGCCTGGTACACAGTAGTAATTCAGCAAATGTGGAGTTTGCAAATGGGGCGGGGATTCAGCTCAACCATCCCCAGATTTCACCATCGGGAATTGTGGGTGGAGATGGGTGCTTAAGGCCCACAGAATCATGGATGTTTTCCTGGGTTCTGGGGGTCTGGATCTTGCCACATCCGAGCATCTCCGACTGGATGTTGTCAGTTCAGTCCTCCCCACGGGCTTCCTGCCTCTCCCCATAGTTTTACATTTGTGGTGTAGCCCCGGGCTGTGCTTCTCAAGAGTCAGACAATGCTAAGCCTTACTCTGTGACTTCCAGTGGCTTCCCATCCCCTGACACAGGACAGGCATGCCTGCACCCACAAACTGCCTTCCTGAGGACCAACTGATCCCTGGGAGAGGCACAGCCACTTGCTGATAACGCTTGCTGACTCACTGCCAGGTCCTGACTTGGGCCACTGAGGGGACCTTGGGAACAGAGCAGTGTTGGGAGGGGCGTCTGATCTGGAACAGGTCAGGAAGGCACCATAGCTGATGAAGGGCTCGCCCACAGCTTCTGCCTCAGTGGGTCTAGTAGAAAGACCAAGAGCGCATTCCTCAGAGATTCTAAGGTCAGGCTGTTGCTGGCCTGGGATACAGCACAGCAGAAAACCTGTGCTTTGGAATCAGGTCGCTCCTGCCCCACCACTTCCTAGCTCTGGGGTCATTGGAACTTAAGTCGGTCAGCACCAGCAGGGCCCTGTTCCTTTGTGCTGGGACTGTCCCTGCAGGTGCCATCGCAAGACACCCAGTTGGCTTTCAGAAAATAGATTTGTCCTCTCCTTGGTTCAAGCCATTTGCGATGTTTTCGGCCAAAGAAAACTCTGGAGCCTGAGGAGATGGACGGCTGTCAGCACAGTGCTTTGTGGGGCCAGCGGGAAGCCTGCATGTTAGCCTTAGGATCGCAGAAAAAGCCAGGTGTTGTGGCTCCTACTTGAAATCCCAGTGCTCGGGAGGCACAGACAGGCGGATCCCAGGGCTCTATGGCTAGCCAGGCTAGCTTACTCAAGTGGGTTCCAGGCCATTGAGAGACCCCGTCACGAAACCAGGGTATATGGCAGTCTGTGGTAGCCATTCCACCCCACTAAAGCAAAGTGAACTTCAAGTGGTTAATTCTGGTTACATGAATACATGTAATTTTCTTTTCAAAGGGATTTTTCTTTTTTAAACAGGGTCTCACTATTGTCATCCTGCCAGGCCTGGAACTCTGTGTAGGCTAAGCGGCTTCAAACTCAGAGATCCTCCTGTCTCTGCCACCGGAGTGCTAAGATCATTCTATCTGGCCAGGGGGGGGAATATTTAAAAATATTTTCTACATTTAATGCATGTTAGTTTTATTATTATTATTATTAAGATGGAAGCAATAAAAAACATTAATGATACTTGAACAATGACACCCAAGTTTGGCCTCTGGCCTCCACATGTACTTGCACACATAGGTACATGTACCCATACACACAAATGTACCCAGTGAATATATGTGTGTGCGTGTGCGTGTGTGTGTATGTGTGAATGTCCAAGAGCCTAGGCCAGAGGTGAGGCACATGCCTGTAATTTCAGCATCTGGGAGGTGGAGGCAGGAAGATCAGAGGTTCTAGGTCATCCTTAGTGACTTAGAGATGTCAAGGTCAGCCTGAGCTACAGCGCCTATGCCCACCCCAACCACTTAGCCTAGCATCCTGTCTCC
Organism: Myodes glareolus; assembly: GCF_982192425.1. Taxonomy (NCBI): domain Eukaryota; kingdom Metazoa; phylum Chordata; class Mammalia; order Rodentia; family Cricetidae; genus Myodes; species Myodes glareolus. The sequence goes on along the minus strand of NC_142028.1, from coordinate 68,954,169 downwards.
CTTCTGTCCACACAGGAGGAGCCCTTTGTCATGTTCCGCAAGTCCGACAGGACCCTTTATGGCAATGACCGGTTTGAGGGCTACTGCATCGACTTGCTTAAGGAGCTGGCGCATATCCTGGGCTTCTCCTACGAGATCCGGCTGGTGGAAGACGGCAAGTACGGGGCACAGGACGACAAGGGCCAGTGGAACGGCATGGTCAAGGAGCTCATTGACCACGTAAGCCAGGGCTTGGGCATGGAGGCTGGGGAAAGGACAGGGTGGGATGTTCTAGTGATGTGCCATTTGAACCTCTGGGCATCCCAGCAGGTGAAGGTCTAAGGACTAGGGAGATGGAGGTGAAAGTTGTATTCTTGCAGACTGATCAAGATCCACAAGAAGTGTGCCCAGCTCTGCTGGACCTGCCTGGCTTAGGCTGTCCACCTCCAAACATCCCCACTACATGCACAGATCGGCCCCTCTGATGCTGTGTCTTCCTGAGGCATCTTTGGTGAGGTTGCTATGGAGAGAAATCTTGCATCTTCTCTGCCTTTTGGTCCTTGAAAGATGTCTCAGCCCTGGGACTGAGGAACCTAAACAAACATACTCTCCAGCTCAGGGGCATGAAAACAGATCTGTCACTCCTAGTCACTGCGGGTTCATTGATGAAGCAGATGGCTCAAGGATTGGCCTTAGGGCTGAAATGGAGGGATGGGTAAGACTGCACTGGGAAGCACCAAGAACTTCGCACCCTTCCTGGGACAGGGAAAACCTGGGGAATAAGGAGCCATGCAGGCAGGGTGAAGTGGGAGAAGCCCATGGGAGGAGCCTGGGTTTGTAGAAAATAAGGAAAAAGACAAGAATTTGTAGGCCAAGAGAGGAATTGGGGCCCTCAGCTATGGGCACAGACACAAGTTACCCAGCTTGTGAGCAGCTTCCTTCTCGGTGAAATGTGAAGGTCACCTATCTCGCATCACCACCAGGAGTACTGGGACAGCGATGCAGAACCACAGGTACCTGTGTGATGCTAACTGCAAACGCACGCTCCCTCTTGAAGTCCAGGCTCATAATCAGCAGATCTGGGGGTCAAAAACCAGCTTTTAGGTTTAGCATATGTATGACCTAGAAAGTTCTTTGGCATACACACACACACACACACACACACACACACACACCAGCTCCGTGTCATCCTTTTCACTACAGGAGTAGTTAGCACTACCAAAGCCTCTAAGGAAGGTGTGGGAACATAACCAGGTACTGTTTGCCAGGCTCACAGGGCACAGATGAAATATTCCCCCACCTTCCATCTCAGGGTCCTCAGCAGTACCTACCTGAAAGAAACGCTACATGCAATTAAAGGTGGTGAGGACCAGATCTGTCCTGGATGCCCTAGGCCTGCTGTCTCCCGTCCTTAGAGTAGCCCACTGAGGCAGTTACAGAGACTGCGGCAGGAGTGGCAGGGAGATCCGAGCCAGGCCTCAGATATCGAGTGGTGGGCTGGATTCAAAGCCGGGGAGTCTTTAAAGGCTATGTGCTTAAGTGGCCCTGGGCTTTGATCTCCCTGGAGAGACCACGCTGGCCCAGAGCCAGGTCAGAAGCACATTCATGGCTGACACAGTCTTCCAGGCCCCATAGTCCCAGTCAGTGTCTGGGTTCCTCACTGCTGTGCATCTCCAGGTAGAGGCAGCTGTACCAGCCTTTGACAGATGTCCTGCCCCACCACCCCGGATGTTGGGAAGGTGCTGTATGGAAGCCTCAGAGGCAAGCGGTGGGGACGAAAGTTGAAGCCTAAGAGTCAGAGAGAGAATGACGTGGTAGACCTGTGCCCTGGCCTGGCAAACATAGCCTGTATGGATACCTGGTGAGAGAGGGCATCGTTGAAGAGCCTGTACTGATGCTGCCACTCGGTAGCGGGGTGTCCTTGGACAGACTGAATGTGTCTGTCCCCTCACCTGCAGAAGGGGAGTGACACGCACGGAACTCGCCTCCCAGGGGTGCTGTGAGGACTCTGTTAGCAGGTGTGCTGGTGTCATTGGCGGAGCCTCAGGCCGTGATGTCATTGTTTTTATTTTTATCCTCCCAGTTGTTCCTTGGAGACTGAGGAGGGAGTTGTTCCGGACTCGTTTTGTGTCCCCGAGCTCCAGTTTCCTGCCTCCACAATGAGAAAGATGATAACTGTCTCCACTTTCCCCTGCCTACTGTGAGGCTAGGAAGAGACAATGGATGGGAAGGGGTTTCTGAGCTACAGGCTTCCATGTAAATGGGGAGCTGTGTTGTCACTGTTATTAGTAATAACTGTAATTATTATGGAAATGAGCCAGCAGGACCGGATGCGCCTCCTCCTACCCGCTCCCCCAAGCCTGTGAGTTGGACTTTGGAGCCTGGCATTTGAGACGGAATGGGAATGGAGAGGGCAGAGCTCCTGTAAGAAGGATAGCCAAGACCACGTGTAGAAGGGGAAGGACAGTCAGTCCTGCCGCCACTGTGTCTCGGTGGCCCACAAACTTTGAAGAGCTGACTTCCTAGTGGGACATAATGAGAAGGGCCAGCAGCAAGCAGCCCCTCACTGCCCCTCTGCTGGGGAACCACAGGGAACCTCATCCGCAGCCTCTGTGCTGCTGGGCAGTGCTTTGGAGGTCTGGTACCCATCGAGGCCAGCCTGGATGGGGCATGCGGGGGACCTTGTTAAACCCGATTCTCTACAATTGATGAGCCTGTTAATCCTAGCTTGGTGCCATTTTTAATAACATCATAACCATTTATTAGTGTCGTCAGATAATTAGTCTTCTCACTAGCTCATGGAGAGCGTGGTAAAGACTTGGCAATATTATTACTTCCTTATTAGGGATCCGAATGGAGGCGTAAAGATGTTGGATTCCCACCTCTGGAAGTATCTGCCCCCTGAGGTCTATTTGGAGATACTGAGCAGACCCTCCAACCAACAGAACTTAAGACGTCCTTCCCTGACACTCTGCTAGCTGCTGGTCCATGCCACATGGCTGTTCAAGGAGCTAATTCTATGGGCGGTGGGCACCTAGAGGAAGCAAACCCCTCCCGCAGACACACTCACCTTCCCCAAGTTGCTGTTAACAACACAGCAGCAAACACTCTTTAATCCCAGCCTCTCCCGACCTCTCTCCATCACTGTTGCCTGCTCTCTCAACCCCTCCCGGGTGTCTCTGCTCACCTCCCTGCCTTCAGTCTTCCCATGAGTCCTGGCAACTCTAGAGTCCAATGGAAATAGATTCAGATTCAGGCTGAGCATTTCAGCTGACACGAGAGGAGTCCTGCAACCTGTCTGGCTTCCGTTCCCCCGCCCCCACTGTTGCAAATGATAACAGAGCCTCAGTTTTGGTTCATGTTCAGTGAGCATCGATATGCAAGAGGCGTCTACTCAGTACTAGCTGTGTCCAGTGCAGCCCCCCTCCTCCACCAAAGTAGTCTATCAGCCTGCTAGGCAATATGTAACCGAGGACTGACCGGGACCCCAACCCTCCCTACCTGACTCTAAATAGACAGCCTTGAAGGCTGGCCCACGTTCATCCAATTCATAGGAAACTGAGGCACACACTAGAGTAACTCCCTGCTTGGCACATTGGTGGTTTTTTACACCAAGAACCCCCACCTGCCATCTAGAGCATCCATGCCCTGCCACTGGTACCCAGAAACCTAGTTAGGAAGTGTGAAGAAAAAGCCCCAAGAGGGGAGAACCTGAAGCCAATGGAGGATCACAGATGAAGAGAAAGATGAGGTATTAGCCTTAAGAACTGAGTTATTTAATTTTTTTTCATCCCGCAGGTGGTTCCTAGGGCCTTGCACAAGCTAGGCAAATATTCTTTCACTGAGCTACATACCCAGCCAAAATATTTAATTTTAGTATTGAGAGCTACAGAGCACCTGTAGAGGAGGTGGAGCCAGAGGGTAACATCAGCCTGGCTCTAGAGGAAAAGTTCTCCACTTTTGAGTCAAACTGGAGCCGGCCTGGGGTGTGGCTAAGGTCCGGGTGAGAGGGGAGGGTGCCGTGGGAAAGGAGGAAACTGAGGGCCCATCGAGGAGACATGAAGGCTGCAGGCTGGTGATGGGTGAATGGAGGGGTTGGGGAAGGGCAGTGATGGAGGACCAGACAGAGAAGTCCGACATGGACCTCTAGGGAGATGCTGGTTCTTTCCCCAAGTTTCAGGCCCCCTGAGAAGTCACTTGAGGCATGTTTGAACTATTCTCAGCTTGAGTCACAGGCAATGAGGAGGGAGCCAGATCAGGGTGAAGGATGAGACTGCCCAGGATGCCCAGCCTGGCGAGGAGGAGAATGAGGAGAGTGTGGGTAGGGAGGCCACTAAGGCCAGGCTCATACCTGAGATGTACGGCCTAGAGTTTTCCCTGGTTTCTAAAAAGCTTGCAACAAGATACAGGACAAAGAATGGTCACAGGTAACCTTGATATGTCACCCTTCCTTCGTGGAGGAAATAGCCATGACCAAACATCTCTTCTACCCCCCATCACAGAGTCCAGCCAAGGAAAGTGGCACAGCCAGGAAGGACCGTGTCCTCTGCTGGACTCTTCTTCTAGACGGAAGTCTCCGATGCACTTAGCTTGGCCATTGCCCAGCACTTGGATGCAAAGCAGGCATTAGTGAAAGAAAGACTCATAAATGGGCATGGACTTTTCACCCTGCGCAAAAAGACATGGCTGTGGGTCATGACTCAGCCTCACATCCAAAATATATGTGCGAAAGGTCTGATGTCAAAGCTGTGACCTCCTCACCTAATGGGTCCACTGCTTTCCTTCCATAAGCCAGTTGCTCCTCTGGCCTGCATGCACTAACGTTGGACCCAAGCCCTATTCTTTTGCCCAGAAGAAGCTCTGTCCAGGCTACCTCGTTCAGGCTGGGCAGGTGCCCTTGAATACAAACCATGCTGGGAGCTCTCCTGGCTCTCAGGTCAGGATGCTTCAGGGGCAGGGCCGTTAGGGCAGGGGATGCAGACTGCTGTTGTCAGGGCAGCAGATTGCCCAGAGCTAGACCTGAAGAGTGTTGGAGAGTTCGAGAGGTCATCAGCACAAATATGGGAAGGACCAAGAGAGTGGTCATGTGGGAGAGACAGGAAGGACATAGTACCCCACAGAGATTTCCCATTTGACTATCAGCTCTAGAACTCAGCCTGCAAAAGGGGTCAGAAAGACAGGTGCCAAGGAGGACCGGACACACGAGAACTTCCTAGTCAGAGGAAAACAGGTCCAGTGGCTGGGCCAGGCAAGCTCCCCTGCAAGGGGTCATGGTCCTATTATCCACCCAAAAGATCTTAAGCACCACTGTCACCTTAAGCTCAGTAGCGCGCAGAGCCACAAAACAGCTTGTCATTGGGGGAGGGTGACACCAAGGAAGAAGGAGTCAGACAAGACTGTGTCATTTATTTTTCTCATTGTTGTAACGAAACACCTGATCCAGGGGCCCTAACAAGGGAAAGGTTCGTTTGGGCTCATAGTTTGAAGGTGTTGTCCCCCGTGGCAGGAACAACATGGCATCGGGAGCTTGAGGCAGCTGGCACACTGCATACACAGCCAAGAAACAGAGAGACGTGGATGCGGCGTTCAGCCTGCTTTTTCCTTTTTGCTCATTCCAGGACCCCAGCCCCTGGGATGTGCTGCCCACACTCAGGGCAGCTCTTCCTGCCACAGATAACCCAGTCGAGAAGCTCGCCCACAAACATGCCCAGAGTTTTGTCCCCTAGGTGATGCTAGATCCTGTCAAGTTGATAGTACTGATCAGCACAGTGACGAGTGGGTCAGTCTGTGACTCTGCACCTGAGAAAAGCCCTATAACACCTTGAGACATTATACATGTCCGTGTGGTAAGGAGAGGCAGAGACAGGCTCACACATTGGCCCTGGCATTTGTGCAGCCTGGCTGAACTTGGTGATATGAGAACAGTCCAGAACCTTGCAGCAGTGTGCACCAGAGCCCTGGAACTGGGGTGAGATGCTTCTAGACCATACCTGCCTGAGATGGGCCTCAGCCAGAGGTTTGAACTGGTGTGGGAAGGTGTCAGAACCCGGCCCTGACCAACAGTATGCTGGCTGGGGTGCAGTGTCACTGGGTGCAGGTGTGACCAGGCCAGTAAGAAGCAATGAATCAGACAAGTGAAATGTCATCATGACTTTGGCCACTGATGCAAAAGGAATATGGGGATGCCTGGAGGAGACTAAAACAGAGGATAATGACTTAGATTTGCCTGATCTGTGGCTTGGAAAAGGAGGAAGTGCACAGTTTTGCACAGTGTGCATAAGAGGTGCCAAGTTTTACTGAGGTGACCACAGTCAAGATTGCAAAGTCTCCCACAGTTGAGGCCTGGCTGAGGCTATAGCTGGGTGCTTGGAGGTCGTCAGTGCAGGCAGCTCAGAAGGCCTTGGGGATCTTCACCCTGTGTACACAAGGGGGTGAGAAAAGAAGGATTTTTGGGGGAATGATAGAGCAGGGTATGTGCCATGCCTCGGGGAAACCTGTCCAGCCAGCCACCCTCTGAGTCAGACACAGTGCCCTCCCTGGGGACTTAGGAATCACACAGCTGTCCCAGGCATAGGCGAGGCCACTGCCGGGCATCCTCCGCTCAGGTAGCTTATGCATGCACCACGGATGGAGGACTTGACGGTTGACATTTGGGGATTTTCCAGAACCTGTCCCCCATCTAGTTAGATTTATGTGAACTGTTCAGCATGCCGGTTCTGGGGCTACCGGGGGCTGCAGTGCTCACTGTCAACATTGGCAGATGGCTCAGGGTGTCACAGCGGATAGCATCCACAACTCAGTGCACTCCTGAGAGCATTGTTGCATCTCAGGAGGGGCTTTCTGGGTGGCATTTTTGAAGCCTTCCACTGTTCGCAGTGGTCAAGAAATTCAGTAAATCTATCACCTGAGGCCTCATGCCGGATGCTGTGGATACAGGGGTAATATAGGTAAGGTCCTCCCCCACCCCCCGCCACAGCCTCAGGATCTTGCATCTAGCATAGGAATGGGTAGTAGACTATGAATCGATAACTGGATGTACATCTCCAGCCACAGTAAGCGTTCATCTCTAAGCAGGAGGTTGGGTTGAGTCTCCAGCCAGGCTGATGGTCAGGCAGCTGTTTGGGAGAGCTGCTCTGGCTTCCAGACAGGGCCTGTAGACTAAGAGTTGTGAGTTGCTATGACCCATCCCAGAAAGTCCTAAAACAGTGGTTCTCAACCTTCTTGATCCTGCAACCCTTTAATACATCTCCTCATGTTAGGGTGACACCCCCCAACCATAAAATTATTTTCTTTGCTACTTCATAACTGTAATTTTGCTACTGTTATGAATCATGATGTAAGCAATAGAGGCTTGCCAATGGGGGTTGCAGCCCACAGTTTGAGAATCACTGCCCAAGAGGAAGGTCTGAGAGACTCATGCAAGGCAGACGGAGATCACTGCTGTCCTCTTGATCAGTAGCAGTTTGATTAACCCGAGGAGGACATGAGGTCACTTCTGGTCCCTGATGCACAGACTATGGCAATGAATATGGCAAAGGAACAGAGGACACGGGAAGCTATACTCTGCAGAAGTCACGGCTGCAGGGCTGCGAGCATTGGTCTCCCAGCCTCCAGGTGTGACGGGGTAACAACTGTCAGAGACAACACCCTTACTGCTTGTACTGTATGCTGTCCCTTCCCTCCCCAGAACCAGACCTTGCTTCTGGTCCATGTGCCTGAGTCCCAAGCCATGTTTGCAAGGCCAAACCATGTTTCCAAGGCCAGGGAGGGCTCTACCCAAGTCTGTTCCCAGCCCTGAACCAGCACTTCAAAGGGAGTCATGATGGACACTCACGTAGGGGCGGGACAGGGACATGTGGGAGCCAGGGTCGGCGGGTGAGAGGGGGGACAGACAACACTGGACAGCATTGCCCCCAGGCAGTGACATGGTGCTCTGAGGAACTGAAGATGACCCCAGACTGTCCCAAGGTGAGCTTGAGAGCCGGTGGAGACGTCTGTGCTGGAATCCACTGAGTGTTCAGGGGAGAGGAGCAAAGTGTAGGTTCGCCCATCAGGGCCAGCACGCCGGCAGCAGTTCCTACTCTGAGAAGATACAGGTCAAATGGTCAGAGTCTGTTTGACTTCAGGAAAGCATGCTGAGTAGGGAAACTGAGACCAGGATCAACCCCTTAGGCAGGGGAAAGGCAAAGTAGGACCTTTGGCAGGTAGGCCTTTCATTATTTTTCTTACAATGAGAAAGGAGAGAGAGAGAGAGAGAGAGAGAGAGAGAGAGAGAGAGAGAGAGAGAGAGAGAGAGAGAGAGAAACGCAGCAAGTGTGTAGAGGTCAGAAGACAATTTGTGGGAGTCAGTTCTCTTCTACCACGTGGGTCCTGTGGATCAAACTCAGTTTTGGTGGGTGTTCTAATGTTCGCTTTTCCAATACAATGTCCTGGAGCCTCCACATTATGTCGGGCCTTGCACTAATCCTGAGAGGACCATAGGTAAGGGGAACAAGCTTAATCCTTGTCTTCTTGGAGCTCATATACTGACAGGGAAACCAGAGATTAAACAATAGCTTGCATTTGATGGCATAGATCACAACCATCCTGTTGTGATCAGAGCAGCAAGGAGCAGTGTGGGGAACAGAGCTATCGGGTGTATAATGGGAGCCAGACTTGCTTCAAAGAGGTGGGGTCACAGCTCCATCCTTCTCGGGCTCTGCTATGGCAGGTCCCATCCCGTCTGGGTTGATCACTATCAGCACTTGTGGAGTTTGGGGAGAGGACTCAAGGTGACAGAAGATGGGTCATCTATTCCAGGCACTAATGACTGTGAGGCAGATTGGACCTGCCATTCTTCCTGATAGACCCTGACACAGGATGGAGCCTGCAGGGAAGTAGGAGTGGGGCCTTTCCCCAGGCCTGGGGATGGTACTCACACCCTTGCTCAGCCAGTCTTCAAGGCTGCTGTAGTTCCAAAGGTGACCAGGTGGGTCATGGAGGCTGGTCTGGCCGCTCTCTGGGACTCTACAGATATGTCAGAACTCAGGAGATGTTTTGTCTTCAAGAGGTACCTTGTTTGCTCAGCCTGGATAGAAGACACCTAGCTAAGAGAAACAGCACTTGGGAGAAAGTGTGGAAGCTGAATTCTGAGGATGCCCTGTGTGAATCAAGTTTTAAAAGAGAAACACATTTCTTTAAAAACCTGTGTGTGTGTGTAAATGAGCGTGCATGCGTGAATGCGGCTAGCATTCTCCAACTATCTGTGTGCATGTGGCGGTCAGAGGACAACCTTGGATTCTGGTCCCACCTTCCGCTTTGTTTAAGACTGTCTCTTGTTCACTGCTGAACACACTCAGCTGGCCCACGTACTTCCCATGGTTCCCCTGTCTCTCCATCCCATCTCACGGGAGGAGCACAGGGATTGTGAGTGGGGGGGGGGGTACTGTGCCTGACTTCCTGTGGGCTGTGGGGCTTCAAACTCAAGTCCTCATGCTCGCATGTCAAGTGCCTGAGAGAAACACTTGAAGGGGGGATTAGTATTGGCTCATGGTTTCAGAAGTTTCAGCAGCTTGGTCGGCTTGCCCCACTGCTGCTTGTCTGTGGCGAGGCAGGACATCTTGGCGCAAAAGCATGGAGCAGAGACAGAAAGCTAAACAGAAAACAGAGACAAAACACCCTTCATAGGCACACCCCAGCCACCCACTTCCCTCAAGGTCTCCCTTTGTAATAACGCTATTAAAGGGTGGATCGATCAGCAAATTGATCCATTGGTAGGTTCAAGGTACTCATTATCCAGTCATGAGGGATCTCAGTGACCAGATCCACCAACTGGGGAAAAGTCTTCAACCCATGAACCTTTTGGGTGATCCTTCATGTCCAAGCCATAACACAATACCAGAGACATGGGAGAGACGGAGCAGACAGAGCTCCTGGGATGAGTCAAGTCCCTACATGGTTACCAGGAAACGACTTGGCCATGGGTGGTTTTCTTGGGCACTGTAGAGGCAGAAGAGGGATCAAGAATGATTTAGGACTCCAAACCCCACTAAGTGTTACAAATGGAATCCCAGTGAAGCCCTAGTGGCAGGCATGGTCAGAGGCCAAGGTGAAATTCAGGTGTCTGGGAATACTGCAGGGGACTCAGCATGAGGCCCCGTGAGCACAGAGTACAGGGCCGAGAGATGATAGAAGGAGCTCTGTTCTCCACACCATCTCGAAGTGGAGGGTGTGTTTGTTTTCTTGGGCTGCTATAACAAATGATGGCCAACCAGGTGCCGTAAAGCACAAGAATTTATCCTCTATGGGAGAGTAGTGAGAAATCGAATGTCAGCAGTGTTGATTCACTTCCAGAGTATCTGAAGGTGGATGGGCTCCATCCTCCCAGGTTCTGATGTGACTAGCAGCCCTTGGTGCTCCTTGACTTGTGTTTGGGCTGTCCCCACCTCTGTTTCCATTGTCACACCCTTCTCTGTATATATTTGTGTCTCCTCTTAAAAGGGCACCAATTGTTGGGAGGGGCTACCCTAATTTAGAATGGTGCCATCTTAACTTGGTGACTTTGTTCTGCATGAATATTATCTGCAAGACCTTATTCTGAATTAGCTCACAGTCAGAGAACTGGAATGTAATTAAGGCTATATGCCTCTGCCACATTATCCCACTATACTTGGCTTGTACAACAGTGTGGTAAAATGTTGGGTTTTTAAGCCATAATGAATCGAGTACTAGAACTGGCTCAGCCACTCACCAGCTTGAACAAGCATCCTGTCTGCTCTAGACACCAAATCCCTCATCTAAAATGTGGGGATGTCTGTTGCCCCCTGGGGTTCTAGGGAGGCTTTCATGAGGCACTTGACGATGCTTGGCCTGTAGGCAGCGTCCTGTAATGATGGCAGCTCTTAATATTGTTTTAATATATCAGTTGACTATCTGGGCAGACAGGCACACTGGGAGAACACAGAGATATGGAATCCAGGGGTGAATACTGGAGAATCCAACAGGAAGTGTCAACAGAACACCAAACCCAGTGAGTGAGCAGGTCTTGTCCTAAGGAAAGAACAGTTGGTGACAAGTTGCCAGAACTAAGACTGTGAGATCTACCCCATTATTAGCCTGATGGGAGCTGGCACAGGTTTTATTATAGGAATAAGTTCAGGGGCCTATAAAAGGGTCCAGGCTAAAGTCAGGACAACTAACTATCAAGAGCCAAAATACAGAACTAGAGTTGAGTAAGTACTTCTTATCCATGTAGGATCTGGGCTGGAACCAACATGGCTTCATGCATGGAGGCGGGGGAGGGTTGAGCAGGGCTGGACTGTGTGCCTTTCAACACCTACTTATAGCGGAAACCTACTTATAGGGATAAAACAATGCCTTCAGAAGGCATCCTGCCTGGCTGAGAAATTCAGAATATATACAGAAAGAAACTTAGCGAGACAGGAGACAAACAATGTCACCTATAGAGAGTGAAGGTATAGGGGGACAGGTCAAAATACTGTTTGGTTTTGTTCAAGGTCATAATTTTTGTAACGTGAGAAGAAAGAACAAACTTCTCCAAGCCTCAGTTTCCCTCTGTACTAAAATGTGGGGTTGGAGCAGATGTTCCTGAAGGCCTCTCGTCCAGCTCTGACAGCCTGTGATTTCGTGAATCACACTGGAAGAAGTATGCATGAGTGGGAAGAGCCGCCAAGACTGGGCCTTTCATTCTGAGTAATGAACCGAAACCGCGAAGGCTTGACATCTGTTCCAGTCTTTCAAGGGAAGTTGGACAAAATAATGCCTTTTTCAGGGAAATCGTTACCAACAGTGAAATATAGTATTTTCTGCCTAAGCCAAAAATGAAGTAGAGAATGCCAGCTTTCTTGAAGCCCAAGGGAGAACGCTCGTCTGAACTCCCAGAGAAGGTCACGTTGGCCAATTACCTTGCTGCTGTAGGCACATAACGCCATGGATGCAACTGCTGCCCAAGCCCATTAGAGCCAGAAAGCAGGAAGAGTGGAAGGGAGGTGCTGAGGCCCTGGGAAAGAGGCTGCTCTGGGGCCTGTGCCTGGCTTCCTCTACAGCCCCTAGGACCTTCTTGCTGAATAAACATTATGCACAAACACCTTGATCTCCTGCAGCTTGCTGTCAAGAGTCCACGGAGGACTCTCTGCCACTGACTTGGAAGTTCTGTCTAAGAAGCCGCTGCAAACCCAGAGGCCGTTCTCAGAGACCAAGGCATTCTACCTTTGGAGTCAAACAGAGCATCCCCAGGGTCTGTTTGGAACTGAAGGAACTGGGCCAAGGGAGGCAGGAATCTAGACTCAGATACCACTAGATATCTCTCACCTTCCATCATTATAGAAGATCCTAGAACTTCAGGACTGAAGGAGACCTTCAGGGTACTCACCTCAACTATTCTGCTACCCAGGAATTACATCTATGCCTAAAGCAGGGACTCGCTGTAACAGGTCTCTGGTTTGTTCTTGTGTCCCAACTAGGCCAGTGTCTGGGCATAGTATGTCTTGATCAAGTGTGTATTAGACGGTCTTTATTGTCCCTGAGCCTTCTTCCCCCATCCATTTGTTCATGCTCTTAATTGAGAGGGGTCCAGGAGCTAATGCAGCTGCCCTGTCCCTCTTTCTGTACCTTTAAAGCCAGGTAAGTTCTAACTCACGCACTCAAAAAATCTATAAAAAGAGGAGGCTTCAGTGTACTGAACCTTTTCCTTAGCCTTACCTCCCCATATTCCCTGGGGTTGATTTGTTTCACATTTATTTGTTTATTTGTTCATCGCATACATGCATGTGGGTACATGCTCATGTATACACGTCATGTCTCACATTTGGAGTTTAGAGGACAACTTTTGGAACCTGGTTCCCTCCTTCCACCATATAGGTAGGTTCTAGGGATCCAGCTCAGCCTATCATCAATCTTGGTGACAGGTGCCTTGTACTCCATGGACCATCTTGCTGGCATTTTCCTGGATTTTGAAGTTTACCAAATCTTTGGTCCCTGAATATCCATGTTGGGGAGTAGAGGTAGCGTTAGAAGGAGAAACACTGGGGATACCAGTATCAGAGTATCTCCTAGTTTCCCCTCCTGCACCAAGCATGAAATACTCACCAAGTGGTCTATCCTGGGATTTCACGCATATTAGCCTTATCTCCTGACGTGATTTCTATTGAAGTGCTTGTTCCTATTCTGAGATAAGTGGTGTCTGAGTTAGTACTGATATGATGAACACTTTGATTGGCACACATGTCTCCTACTAAACCTTCAGAGCCATGAGAGCAGAACTCATACCTGTTAGTGACAGCTCTGTCTCTGTAGTTCCTGGTGGATCTCATAAAATAGTGGGTGGGTGGAAAGATGAGTGGGCTGGTGGATCAATAGACAGATGGATGGGCGACTGATGGGTATCTGGGTTGGTAGATTTATGAATAAACAGATAGATGGATGGATAAATGGATAAGTGGGTAGTGAGTGGATGGAAGGATGGATGGATAATGGATGGACTGATGGGTGGTCCAGGAGGTGGGCAGATGGAAGATGGGTAGAGGGATAATGGATGGATGGATAAATAGATGAGTCAGTGGGTGGATGAATGGGTCAATCCAGCAAGTGGCTGCCTAGAGGCATTGCCTCGGCAGGGTCTTTCAGAAACACACTTCTTCCTGGCAAAGGGTTTTCAGCACTTCCCTTCAGTTGTGCCCATGTACTGAAGGGAAGTGGTAACTTGATTCATAATTGAGACACAAATACCTACAGGAGCCTAAGAGGCAGCCTTTTCCAGGGAAGCACTACTAAATATTGCAGAGCCTAAGAAGGGGCTTGGAGACGAGAGGACAGTGGGCCAGCCACAGCTCCAGCATGCAAGGAGTTCGTGAGTGTATCTAAGCAGCTGCATGTTTGCTGACATGCAGCCGTGCACACTGAGCAGCGCAGACCTTCCCTTGGGAAAAAGAGAACTTCCTGAGAATCGAGAACGCGAGACTGCCAAGGAGGGATCTCAAAGAGGCAGCGTGTGTGAAATAATCAGAACAATAGGAAGAATTAGACAAAGAGGCCACTGTGGGCCAAGTGTGGGGGTGAAGAAATGGGCTTGGGGACAGAACGGTCTTTAAAGGGGCCTTGTGTCAAGAGAACTTCAGATAAGATGCAGTGGGGGGGATTTTTTAAATTTTTAAACAGGAAAACCCCAGATCAAATTCAAGAACCCCCGTCATTAAGTTTGTGATGCAATGGCCTGTATGAATATATCATACCTCTAGGCTTGCCTCTCCTGCCTCCATGGTAACCCCTGCCAGTGAGCTTAACTGCTGGACTTGGACTTGTTCATTCAGTTTTCTTGTCCACCTTGTTTTATTTTGTATGTGTTCTGTGTAGTGTATATGTATATGTTTGTGTGTTGAGTGTGTGTGTGTGTGTGCGTGCGCGCGTGTGCGCGGGAATCAAAATCGTTGTCTTCTTCCATAATGCTCCACTTTATTTTATGAGACAGGATCTCTCTGTGAACCTGGAACTGACATAGACTAGCTGGCCAGTGAGCTCTGGGGCCTATAACCCCAGTGCCGAGGTTATGGACTCTCTTGGTGACCAGCTTTTTACATGAGTGTAGGGGATCCAAACTCGGGTTCTCGTGCTTGCATAGCAAACATTTGACTAACGGAGCCATCTCCCCACTTTCTAGGAGGGCATTATCTTTGTCTAACTAGTTTTGAAGCAGGTCGTAGGATCTAATGACCATCCTGAGGGGGCTAAAGTGGTCAGGAAGTGATTGAAAGGGGGGAGCTGAATTCATTTGACACAGTCCCATCTTGCAAAGGGACCTTACCGTATCCTCTCCGTATTCTCTCTGTCTTTGTCACGGCCCTCTTCCGCCAGGCACCAGACACCAGAGAAGAAAGCTTAAGTTGTCCTGTATTAACGCATGTGCATCCTTGTCTCCTCCACACCCTGGTCACGGTCCAGTCGTGAGGATCAGTCGGTGTTGAAACTGAACTGTGAATACATAGGCTGGAGAGAGGCTCCGGTCAAGGCCCTGTGTTCTGTTCCCAGACCTCATGTGGGGGAAAGGCCAGACGTGGTAGTGTACACTTAGAATTCCAGGGCCGGGGAGGCAGAAACAGGCAGATCCCTGGAGTTTGATCACCAACCAACCAAGCCTACTGGGTGAGTTCAGGCCAGTGAGAGAGTCTGCCTTAGAAAATGAGGTCAGGGCTGGGGAGATGGTTTGACTGTTAAAGACTAAAGCTCTTTCTTTCTCTCTCTCTCTCTCTCTCTCTCTCTCTCTCTCTCTCACACACACACACACACACACACACACACACACACACACACACACACCCAAAAAAAAAGGTCAATTGCAACTGAGATATGACACTACAGTTGTCCTCTGGCCTCAACACTCCACACATACACACACACACACACACACACACAGAGAGAGAGGAGTGGTTAAGTAACCTTGGACTAAGGCACCACCTCAATCTGTGACCCATGAGGGGCTTCTCCATCACCTCTAGCCCAAGGTTTTGCTCATTGTCTGTCTGCCTGTGGTCTTGTTACAGAAAGCAGATCTGGCCGTGGCTCCCCTAACCATCACCCATGTCCGAGAGAAGGCCATCGATTTCTCTAAGCCTTTTATGACCCTTGGAGTGAGCATCTTATATCGCAAGCCCAATGGCACCAACCCCAGTGTCTTCTCCTTCCTCAACCCCCTTTCCCCGGACATCTGGATGTACGTGCTCCTCGCCTACCTGGGTGTCAGCTGTGTCCTCTTCGTCATCGCCAGGTAAGGCTGTGCCTTGGCTGAAGCTCTGGGCCAAGCTGGATAGCATAGAGAGCTAGGCGAGTGCCCCTTGGCTCAGAAAGTCCAAGGTTTGGATCACTGAGCCATCTGACATTCTCTTTCTCCCTGTGGCTCAGATCCTTTGTCCCTTCAGAAACTGCCCCATGGCTCCCTGGGCTTGAATCATCCGATCCTCCCTCTGGTCCCTGTCCTCCATGACTCAGATATGGTAAATTGCACCCTGGTGCCCAAAACCAGTTGGGGGAAGCCTGACCATTGCTTACCTGACCTGGGTACCTGGGATGGCAGACCAGACCCAAGCACCTTGCATGGCCTAACAAATGGCTCAAAACATGGAAAACAAATTATATCCAAGCCGTCCACACAGCCGGAGAACCAATCACCACCAGCCGTGCACACGCCACATGCAGAAACATGGCACACAGACATGCATGCGTGGGATCCATGCTTACACACCACCTCATTCACACGTGTGCCTCCTGCTGGGAATCCACACATGCACTGAGCCTACCCTTGTCGCGTTGTTCGTTGGAAACAGATGAAGTACACCCTTGCTAAGTGGGCCACTAGGGAAGCAGAATTATCCCAGGCTTACCAAATGCCTAGTGTTTACCAAACACCCTGTTCTGTGCCTTGCCACCTTTTCATTTTCTCTGGCAGCCTCCTTTAAAGGCGCACAAGACTCGCTGAGGCCAGATAAGTCATAAGGAACACATCTAGGTTGTGAACTTAGTTCCACTGAGGTTTTGTCTGTCATTCATATCTCTGGCCACTGCTTGCCCCCACTCCCCACCTCAAGCTCCCCAACCCCTCCCAGTGCGCTCTCTGCCCCTCCCGCCAGGCCCCATTCTTGCCCCTGCCCTGGGTCTTTTTTCTCTAAAGCCTAACATGGTGTAAAGAGAAACTTCTCTGGAGAGGCAATTTGAGATCCAAGGACCTGGTGTTTCGCCTTTTTTCCTCCAGAGCTTCCTTTGAAAGCCCCCCCTCGCCTCTGCGCCTGTCACTCTCTGCCCCCTCCCACCCAGAGAGAGACCAAAGGAAAAATGTGAGAGGCAAAGTCGCCCAGCCTCCCAAGGCTTTGCTGCAGAGCCTGGTGCGGCTGCAGCTGCCCTGCCTCCTCAGCCCAGCCAACAGCGAGCCAGTGCAGAGAGACCTTCATCACGCCTCTCCTCACTAATGGTCTAACAAGCCTTTGAAAGCAGAGCCGCTCTCTTGCGCTCTCAGCGTAATTTTCTCGAAGCTCCAGTGGCCTCTCAACCACCCATCCCTCTGAGGCAGGAGCATTTCCAGCATTAGTTCTGTCTGTTTGATGTGTGCCTCTTCTCCCCTCAGATACGGGCCATCCATTCGCTGCAGGCAGCTGGGTGTCCAGCCTCCCCATCATGGCTAGGAAGACAGGGGGAGTGGCCCCTCCACCTAAGGCTGGTGTGGGATGCTTAGGAAAAGTGGGGTTTTCTACAGTGGCCAGGATGCCGTGAGGTACCTGCAGAGGAAAGAGAGGGAGGAAATTCTAGGCCACAGAGCTGACTAAAGGCGTCTAAGTACACTGCTCACCCCATGGAACACTCGCACAGCACAGCTCTCAACCATTGTGTCTGCCCTTACCGTAGTCCTGTAAGGTGGGGAGAACAATCCCCGTGTTCCAGAAGCAGAAGCGAAGCAAGGCTCAGAGAGGTGAAGTCAGTACCCAAAGTCACAAAGATTTCCTATTCTAAATTGAACGCAGGAGTGGGCATTGGGGAGCTGCAAGCTACAGGACGCATAGATGGCTCAAGGGGGTGCCACTGGGCACCTGCAGGCTTAGGGCTGAGCAAGAGAGGCAGGGTGAGTGAACTGCATGTGGTACCCTTGCCCAGCCTTCATCCATCCCCTCTTGTCTCCAGCTCTGTAAGGTTCCTGGCCACTCTGGCCCTGTAAGGTTCCTGCCCTCTCCCGCACTGTAAGGTTCCTGCCCTCTCCCGCACTGTAAGGTTCCTGCCCTCTCCCGCACTGTAAGGTTCCTGCCCTCTCCCGCACTGTGAGGTTCCTGCCCTCTCCCGCACTGTAAGATGGGTGCCCAGTGCTGTGATCCTTTTTCTGGTTAAACCTCAGCCTTTGAAAACATTTCATTACCAAAAGGCCCCTTCTGGAATGAGCTGTGTGTATCAGAATAAGCAAGTTCTGTCTCTGGGCATTTGTCATGTTAAAATGTCACCACGGAGTGGTACTTTGGACCCTTAAATGCCTGTACAGCAGAGCCCAGAGCACCCAGCTCCCCTTTGGTGTCAGTGACCACAGAGGAGTGTCCAGGTTTTTTTTTCACCATTGGTGGGAACTGGATCAACTTCAGTGCCCACCAGTAGGGTAGGGTGTTAAGACCCATGTAAGTCTGGTTCCGGTTCCGAGGGACTGGTGTGGAGAGGGGTAATTGACAGCATTCTATGTAGAAATTTCTATGACAGGATCCTGGGGTGATGTGACATTTTTATGTTAAAAATTGTGTGTGTGTGTGTATACGTCTGTCTGTATGTGTATGTCTGTCTTACCTGTCTGTGTCTGTGTGTTACATTAAGAACAGGACCTAGGGCCGACGAGCTGGCTCAGCTGGAAAAGGCACTCTTGGCTCCAAACCTGAAGACCTGAGTTCTGTCCCAGGGTCTCACATGGCAGGGGAGAACCGACTCCTGCCAGCTATCCTCTGACCCCCACATGTATGCCATCACACACAGACCCACACGTGCCTTAAACAAATAAATGTAATACAGATCTTAATAATATAAATAAACAAAGAGCTGGACCCCTGAGCACTGCTCAGAATTCATCTTTCTTCTGATGCCAGCCCTCCAGCCAGGAGAGGTCCCAGGGGAGCCTGGTCTCTTGGTCCACGGTACAAACCATCATAGCCCGCACCTTTGGTTTGCTGTCAGATCAGTCCCAGAGCTCCCTGAGCTATAAGCTTTGTTTCTGTCTAGAAAGTGAAGGCTGAGGTTCCGTAGATTTTGTGAGATCCCTGCCTTCACTCTCTTATAATTTCTTCTTTAGCCCCAGGGTGGGCCTTCGAGGGTCGTGCCTCCTTAGGTAGTCCATTCCCAGCTTTGCTCTGGGTCTCCAGTGACCTATGGCCTCTGTCTGCTGAAATCCATTGCTTTTCTAACACGGCGCCAACGTGGACCTGGACCGGGTTCCAATCTATATGAACTCAGTGGGGAGGCATTGTGTACCCAGTACCCCTAGATCTGGTGGACTCTGGGCAGAGACTCTCCTGCCTACACCAGCACCCACCAGACCCGGCCCTCCAGACAACTCATGTTTGTCTGCCCTGCCACAAAAATGTGCCCAGAATCCATTCTGGACACCCAGCTCTCCAAAGGTCTTCTCTTACATCCCTTTCCCCCAAATGTCTCTCGGCCTTCTCTCCTGAACCTCAGCCTCTTCCTTGGGGATTCCAGAGTCTCTCGCCAGTTTCCTCTCCTTCGCTTTGACAATCCTCAACTCACTGTGAAGTCTCACATGGGAATTTCCTGCCTGAGGCAGCATCCTGCTTCCAGAGAACAGGACTGTCCTCACCTAAGCCCTGGGAGCAGTGAGTGATATAGCTAATACTCCTGCTTTGAGAAGGAAGCCGGAAGGGGAAGACACAAGTTACCAAAAAGGGCTTCACACTAAAAAATGAAAGAAAAATATGTTTTGATTTTTTAAAAAAAGATCTATCTGTCTTTGCTTCCTGCATCCTGCCCCATCCCCCGCCCCCATACACACATACAACTGCCCTGATCCAGGAACTGCTCAGTCTCTGCTTCTCCCTGCAGCAGTCCAGCAGGCTTCCTCCCTCAGTTGGGAGTCCTCTTCCTTAGAAGGGCATGGTGTGAAGTCCGGCCTATGTTCATATACTCAAACACAACAATCTGAAATGAAATCCCACAATGTTTTCTCCGTGGGGCAGGATTCTGGGGCCTTTGTGCCTTCTCCTCAGATTCTTGTATACTATTGGAACATTTTATAAGGAGTATCTTTTCACTTTTTTATTATACAAGAAACTCAAATGCATCTTCTCATTTTCAAAAGAGCCATGTGGTCCAAATAAGGCAACAGGTTTGACTGAAACCCCCTTTGCCCTTCTTGCCCTCTCGCCAGAGCCACACACTGATGTTTTTATGAGACTTCCAGACCTCTTAGTGGACATCCATATACAGACAGAGCTGTGTGGCTGCCCTAAGCAACCTATAGAAATGCAATTGATCGCTGTTCATCCAACAGTCTGTGTTGAAGAGCTTCCCCTGTCTCGGGACATCTAGAAGCATGCTGTTCTCTTTAACAGCTGTGTGATATTTCAGTGTGGCTGTGGCATGGCGTATTTAATCATTCCTCTACTGAAGGACATTTAGGTTATTTTTTTTTTTGCATGCTATTGCAAACAACACTTTGACAAACATCCTTGAGGACTTCCCTTTATGCGCCTGTTTGATGTTTTTCCTACATGGATAATGACTCGCAGCTTCCCGAGGTAGAAGGGCATGCATGCTTTTAATTTGAAAAGGTGCTTTGGAATTACTTTATAACCAGAAAAGGGCACTGGCAGTAAAGGACAGGAAGAAACCCGGTCCCAACTGGTCCTTGCCTAGCACTCCAGACAGACAATAAAGAAAAGGACCCTGGAGTTGGGGGTCCACACTGGTACTTGTTACTAACTAGCAGCCTTTTGCAGCTTGGTCTCACTGCTTCCCTCTGCCCTGCAGATTCAGCCCTTACGAGTGGTACGATGCTCACCCCTGCAACCCTGGCTCCGAGGTGGTGGAGAATAACTTCACACTGTTCAACAGCTTCTGGTTTGGAATGGGCTCCCTGATGCAGCAAGGTGCGTGTCTGCCCTCTCCGGGCCTTCTCGTCTGAGGAAGGTAGCTTTTCTCCCCGCTGGGTCCTTGGGCCTTTCTGGAGTCAGCTGCCCTTGGGAGTCAGATCTCTCTAAGCCGTCAGACGGTTGGAGACCCTGAGGATACCCTGGTGTGTGTCTTCGCCCCAGATTCACACCCTGCTCCGCTGCTCTGGCCCAGAACCAGCTCAGGTTCTGAAGCCGGTCAGCCACCCCAACCTGTGGCATGTGAGAGGCATTCCCAGTACCTTCTACTGTTGCTGGGATGGACCAGAACATGCTGCCTGCTCGGTTGACCCTGGTTCTCCACGGCAGAACAAAGCTGATCCGTGCAAGCCGGAGGCCGGGATCATAGAGGCAGAGGGTGGGCAGGAGCAGCTGCAGAACAGTGCTGTGAGGGTCCATGGCTTAGGAGACTAAGAGAGCTCCCGGTTGTTAGGTCAGGGCTAGGGGAGGTTGACTGAGGTTGGGGCTTCTGCCTGTGTCCATCAGAGACGGTGTCCATAGAAGGAGATTGTCTTTCATCCTGGAGAGAGGGTTCCAAGGTGACTGGGCCCGAGCATGTCTTGAGCTCTTTGGAATGTCTGGAGATGCGTAAATGTCTAGGAAACAGCCGAGCACGGTGGCTCGCACCTGTGATTCCAGCATTTGGGGGACTGGGACTGGAGGATTACTGTGAGTCCAACACAAACAAGGTCCTGTCTCAAAGTGGGGGGGGGGCAGATGCAGCAAGATGACTCAGTGGGTAAAGGCTGATGGGAGCCTACACAGCGCCTACTCTAACTGCAAGGTCCTTGTCCTTCACACCCCTATGTGAAACCTCAAGACCCAGCACAAACCCTGCTTTTCAGATGAAGATGCCAGATGAATGAGGAAGGGAGGGAGGAAGGGAGGGGGCAGGGAGGGAGGGAGGAAGAAGGAAGGAAGGAAGGAAGGAAGGAAGGAAGGAAGGAAGGAAGAAGGAAGGGCATTCTCCTATTGCCCGTCACACAGCTGTCCACTGGGCTGTAAGCACTGTGGAGCTCGAGTGTGGCAGAAGAGGAAATAGACTTGTTCCACCCCCGCTCGGTGGGCTCTAGCAGCTGGGGAGTGACAGGCAGCTTTCATGGCAAGTGCCTCCATCTGTCCCCGCTGTTAACAAGCGTCCTGAAGCCTCACCTTCCTTCTTTGCCCATCATCTCTGTTCGATGACAGTTGAGAAAGACCTGGAAGGCCCTTCGCTGCAGCGATAGCTTCTCCGCTGCTGCTGCCTGCTGCTACTCAAGTCCAGGCCCCAGCGCCTTCCCCACATGATTTGGATTGGGGGCGGGGAGGGGGAGCTAGGTATGTATTTGAAAATCTCTCCCTTGAGTGACTTCTTTGAGAGATGGGGAAAAAAATCATCCATATCAAAGCAGGCGCTTTCAGATTGCAGGTCCAAATATTCCAGAAAGTTCAGGAGTCACTCACTATTTAAATCTCTTGAAAGCCGTCTAGTTAATTACTTCAGTTAGAAGGTTTCGTCTGAATTGTGCTCCGCGCCCAAGGTCGGGGAAGAAGAGTGATATATTTCAGCAAAAAGCTTCCAAAAATGTTGATTTTTCTTCTCCTGCCAAGTGCCTCACAGCAATCTCATATTTGTATACCGCTCGTGTTTCTGACGCATCTCTCTTCAGATTATAGCATTGCAGCATCTCAGTATTTCCATGAGGCTGGGGCAGAGGAAGGACAATTCTTCCAGAGCAAGAGAATTGTGTGTGTGTGTGTGTGTGTGTGTGTGTGTGTGTGTGTGTGTGTGTGTGTATTGAGAGTGTAAATTATTAAATACCAGCCTGGATCAGATTCACCCGAAGGGCTGAGTGCACACACTGCCCATCCTCCCCCACCCCTACCTCCAGTTATTGACTCTTGAGGTGAATCAAAGAATTTGCCTTTCAGTCAGGTTTCCAGCGATACCGAGGGACCGTGGCTCAGCTAGTCTGGAGAAACGGCCTCCGCGCCTGTGTGAGTGTCCAGGTACAGTTTGGGTCTCCATTGCACAGTATCTCCTCCCTTCTCCCAGGCTCGGAGCTGATGCCCAAAGCCCTGTCTACCCGCATCATCGGCGGCATCTGGTGGTTCTTCACCCTCATCATCATCTCCTCCTACACGGCCAACCTGGCTGCCTTCCTGACTGTGGAGCGCATGGAGTCGCCCATTGACTCTGCTGATGACCTGGCCAAGCAGACCAAAATCGAGTATGGTGCTGTCAAGGATGGGGCCACCATGACCTTCTTCAAGGTGAGAGTCTCCTCTTCCGTGCGTCACCTGGAGCTCCCCTTCCCGAACTCTTTACTGAGTAGTAGAGGGGAGTTCTGCCCCTCCCTCTCTCATTACTCAGCGTTCAGGGGCTTGAAAGCACAGGTTTCAAGTTAACTCTAGGGAGCTGGGATGACGAGCCATGTAGATTGGTCTCAAGTTCTGAAAGTTTCTGGGACAAGCCATGTGGATCACTGAAGGAAGATAAGCAGGAAAGGATCAGATGAGGCAGGAGGAGAGAGATGGTCCAGTCCCAGACAGTCCTGGGACGATTGGCACCCTGCTCTTGGCTTGGGGTCTCCATCTCCAAGAGGCTGACTTGGGGTGGATGAGCTGCCCATTTAAATCTAAGAGCACAAGGTACCTCCCCTTCTCTTAGAATGCCTTCAGAGGAAGTCCCTGTCACCTGCCCGTGTGACTGCTTTCACAGCAGCCATGACTTTTGCTCCTCCAGCTTTGGAAGTGTTGGCTCAGTTCCGCTGTTTTCCCCTCTGACATCTTAGTTGAGGCCAAGGGACTCCGCCTGACCCCGAGAGGCAGCAGGTTCGGTGTGCTTCTAGATAAGTAACAATGACTGCAGCTCTGAGCACTCACAGCGGGCCAGACTCTGCTCCTTGCGTGGTCTCTATTAACCTTCTCAAACCCTGTGAGATGAACACTGTAATTATTCCCAATCCATGTGTGGAAACTGAGCCCCGACAGATCAGTGGCTGATCCGAGGATTCACGTCTGGAGGGAGAATCTGGGTCCCATCCTCTTCTACTTTTCTCAGAAATTTAGGTGCTAAGTCAGTGATGGTGAGACCTGAATGTGCGTCCGAATGCCACGGAGCCTATGATATCAGAAAGAATTGAGTACTGGTGTACATGCACACAGACACACACACACACACACACACACACACACACACACACACACACACACGAGCACACGAGCACATGCACATATCTGACTCGGAGGCCTAGGATGGACTCATAGGAGTCTTCTGGGCCGAGGATATAGCTTATTTGGTAGAGTGCTTGCCTATTGAGCACAAAGCTCCGGGTTCAATCCCAGCAGAGTGAAAACGATATAGCGGTGCACACCTGTAGTCTGGGCTCTCAGGGGATGGAAACAGAAAGGTCACCTGCTCAAGGTCAGCCTCAGTTACATAGGGCGTGGAAGGGTACCCTGGACTACATGAGGCCCTGACGAGAGAGAGAGAGAGAGAGAGAGAGAGAGAGAGAGAGAGAGAGAGAGAGAGAGAGAGAGATCTAACGAGTTCCCCGATGCTGCCGGAGCTGTGGCAGGGGATACTTTGAGACGTGGTCCTCTAATTACCCCTTGGAAGCATCAGGCTTTGAGAACGGTGCCAGTACATCTGTTGGCTTATTAATCAGCTGCCCTCTACCAGTCTGGAAGCCTGTGTATCTCCCTTTGCTCTGGGCTCTGCTTCCTCATCCCTGAGCCCTCGCCTCTTTGGAGACTTCAAGAAAAGGAATGAGCCCCAGCGGGACCTGAGGAAATAAAGGAAGAAGTTAGAGTGTAAAATGCCTCCATCCCATGGGTGCTCCAGCCCTGGCACTTTCTGCCAGCGCCCCAGTGTCTCTCCTGAGGCTGCCGGCAGGAGGGAGGAGGAAAGGGCTTACCCTTGCCCATGGCTACTGCCACCGGAAGCTGGTCACACCATCTGCTGGGGAGGGCACAGTGTGCATTGAGATCAAGGGGAAATAAAATGTTGTCAAAGGCACATTAGGCACTTGTTGAAGCCCTAAGAGTGTGAGCAAGGCTGACAGTATATACATACATGTATGGCCGACTGTGTATAGCGTAAATGACACATGTAAATGAGTGTTTTGTTCAGGCACATGTGACATGCATGAGAGTGTGCCTGTATATGCATAGGTAGATCTGTGCTTGGACATGAATGTTTGCATCTGTATGTGTATGCTAATGAGCAAATGTATGATCACCATCTAGGAACACAGATGTGCATGCCAGAGTATCTGTGTGTATGTGTGCGCAGAATGTCATATACTTAAATGTCTGTGTGTGTGCATGTGTGTGTGTGTGATCATGTATACATGTGTGCCTCTGTCTGTATGCGTGTGCCTGCGCACAACCCTGCCTGCTCACACTCTCTGTCCTCAGGCCACAACCCAGCCCTTTGACTACCAGAGTTTCTCATGAATTAGGCATGAGCCCGTCTCAAAGCAGGGCTCCCGATCAAAGCGAAGAGGCATAAATAAGCCCAGTGCAGGCTCATCTCGGCTGATTGGAGGCCCCCGCCTCCCTCTATGCAGAGATGCTCAGATTGCCTTCTCAGAGCCCAGACCCAGCTCCCCACTGAGCTCGGTCCTCAGCATCAAGCAGCCCCTGCACCCTTATCCTCCTCCCCTGCAGGCAGCCCAGTGAGGGGGGCAGAGGAGGGACCCAGAACCTGCTCCCTAGCCAGGACTCTGGGGCTCCGGGGCCCATTAGCTAGAAACAGCAGCTGAGTGTCCCCAGGCAAGACCAGCCCTACTCTCATGCTCTCCTGACACCAATTAATCCTTCTCTGCAACCAGCCGCGGTGTCCCAGGTGTGTGCCCACACTTCACCTGTTTCTCTGTCATTCTCCTCCTAACAACCCTGCAAGACAGACGCGTCTCCTCCCCTCCATGTTACACACAGTGGAAGCAAGGCTCAGAGAGGCTCAGTGACTTGCCTAATGACACACAGCTGGAAAACCGCAGAGCTGGGAGTTGGACCACACCTGACTGTCAAGCCTGTATTCTTTATGCCCTTGCAGTTTCTCTCAGGATCCCACCACGGTCCTCCGCAGTCTCTCTTGGGGAACAGCAAAGCCCTGTGGGTTGGGCCGTGCCCTTAGCCCAGCACAGTCTTGACACATTGTAGTGACTCGCCAAATTATTAATTAAGTTGAGTGCCTGGTGCTGTGGAAGAGGTGGGACTGAAAGATGGCAAAGCCAAGAGAAGCCAGTGCAGGAGGCAAGGGTGAGCATAGGCACCAAGGATGCAGCACCCCACCCCTACCCCAAATATCCCAAGCTTAAAGCAAATTAACTTTATTTCTGTGGTTAACATGTTAGGCGATGCACATGGAGCTAAGGAGATGGTTCAGTTAGTGAAGAGTGTGCCATGGAAACATGAAGATTTGAGTTCATATCCTCAGCACCTATGGGAAAGCTAGGCATGTAGGAACCCACCTGTAACCAAGCATTGGGTGTGGGGTGGATAGAGAAGGATCCCTGTACCTCGGTGGCCAGACTGTCTAGGTGAATCAGTAAAACTTCATGTTCAGTGAGAGACCTTGTCTCAAGAAATGAAGACCAAATGAGAAATAGACCACATACTGGCTTCTAGCTTTCACAAGCATGCATATCTGCACATATACACACATATGCGCACACATATGCACATGCACGCACACACACACAAGAGAGAGAGAGCATGTAGTCCCACCCCAAAATAGATAAGTAAATAAAACTCCCATGGCTAAGAGTAGAACATAAGAGAGGGATCAGCAGGAAGCAGGACACCCAGCTCTTGGGTCCTTGGGCTCCTTGAGCTCGGCCGACTGCTTGCAGGAAGCTGGGTGGCTCGAGTATGCCCCTTGGCTCTGAAGGAGGTTTGCTGGAAGAATTGCCAGGGAGCAGCAGACATCACAAACTCCGTCTCCTGTGTTGTCCTCCCTCTGTCTTGGAAGATAAAAATTAATTAGGAGATGAAAAAGGAGGCCTTTGAAAGCACTGTTTGGCTGTAAAACTATGTAGGCAAAAATGTAAAGGAGGCTGTGGGGGAGGTGAGCGCCTTGCAGGGGAGCTGGGCTGCTTTGAAGGGAGAAGATGCTGGAAGAGATTCTGCTGGGATTGTGGCCTCTTTGAGTGGTAGAGCTGGGAGCTCAGCACAGTGGGGTTGCTAGGGGGAAACCATAGGAATCTGGAGCCTCAAAAGCCAGGCTCCCCATCCCTGGGCATGGCTGCGCCCTCACCCTTACATAGCCTTTACACTGCAGCAATCCTACCTGGAAGGGGTTTGGAGGGCCTGTCCTGCATCCCTGTGCTCCAGCTGAACAGTGATGCTTTCCCAAACTGGAGACTCAGGAGGCTACCCAGACCTCAGCTCCCAGTCTCTCCAGCCCCTCCCTTTGCTGCCCTTCTTCACAGCCCTCCTAACTTACAGCAGAAGCAGAGTGGGAGGACCAGGCAGCAACCAGCCTGGTCCAGCCTGTTGCAGTCAATCACCACGCTTTAAAATCAGACCCCCCGGGATGTGTCCTGGGCAGTGTTTCTTCATTGCTCCAGACCTCACTTTGCTCACCTGGACAGATAAACACTGATTTCTACCTATGATGGTTCACTAGCAGATCCAATGAGCTCCTAGACATTCAGCGTTCATCAGGGTTCAGGGGATATCGTGCCCCAGGGTCCCCTCCCGAGGCAGGTGACTTAAGCGGACACCTGTAGACGGTCCTTTCTCTGGTCCTCTGGACTGGGCCTACTGGGCTCTGTGGTAGACTTCTATGCCTCTTATCACGACCATGTGCTTTTGCTCAGAGAGCAGAGAGGAAGCTGGGAGTCAGCTCTGAAAAACAAAAGGAGTCTACCGCTGGGGAGGCAGAGGCAGGAAGATCTCTATGAGTTCAGGGCTAGCCTGGTCTACATAGTGAGTTCCAGACCAGTGAGGGCTACATGGTGAGATCTTGTCTCCAAAACAAAAAGAAGGGTTCTAGAAGGAGCTGGCAGAAAGAACACAATAGGTAAGGCCGGGGTTTAGGATGGCAGGGAAGTCATTGAAAGCACCCAAGCTTCCGAAGAACTGGGCCTTAGTTCTTCTGTGAACTTTACAGAGTTATTGAAATGTTTAGCTAGGCGATTCCTAGATGCAACTTAGAGGGTTTCTGTTGTATAGGGGATGTCCCATAATGTTGAACAGCCTCACTATTTACTAACGCAAGCTGATGACACAGGCCCATCTGCCCCATAGACGTGATTCTGGGGCCATTCGTTGCTTACTTTGATGCAGAAATATTTTATGTGCATTGGTGTTTTACTTGCATATATATCAGTGTGAGGGTGTCAGATCCCCTGGAGCTGGAGTTACAGTCCGTTATGAGCTGCCATGTGGGTGCTGGGAATTGAACCCGGGTCCTCTGGAAGAGGCCTAACCACTGAGCCATCTCTCCAGCCTGCAGAAATATTTTTTTTAAGCTGATTGTTGGCATTTTGAAATCTAGAGACTTTTGCATTTGAAATATTCACAACTGCAGCCTCTTGCAAATGTGAGCGATCTGGCGTTTCCAAGCCCGCGCTCCTGCAGAACGGCTCCTGAAGCACAGAGGCAGTGTTAGCTCTGGCTTCTAGTCCCATTTAGCCTGGAGCCGTGTTCCAGACCCTGTCAGCACGTGTGTGTGTGTGTGTGTGTGTGTGTGTGTGTGTGTGTGTGTGTGTGTGACCTGAATGCATGTGCACAGATGTTTATGTGTATGTGTGTGCAGGTGCACCTCAGGCAGGTTCTTCCTAAGGCTCCACCCATCTCATTTTGAGGCAGGGTCTCTTGTTAGTCTAGAACTTGCCAAGTAGGCTAGGCTGGCACCAGTGATTCCAAGGGATTCACCTATCTCTGATTCCCCAGTGCTGAGATTGTAAACCGTATGTCACCATGCCCAACTGTTTGTTTTGTTGTTGTTGTTGTTGTTGTTGTTTTTGTTTTTGTTGTTTTTTGTTTTTTGTTTTTTTGACATGGGCTCTGGACATCAAACTCAAGTCCTTGTGTTTGCAAGGCAAGCACTTTCCCAACTGAACTGGCTCCCGTGATTCCTTTCCCCTAAGTTTTGTGTCATTTTCTTTCCATAACTGCTCTGCACTATGAAGAGTACTTCCTCCTTTGAAGTGGGAAAACTAGTCTTTAAAGAGAGCTGAGGAGACTTATGGGATCGTGATGGTGCCAGTCACATAGAGAGAGCCTTAAGGTTGGGCTCTTG
Source organism: Myodes glareolus (assembly GCF_982192425.1). Lineage (NCBI taxonomy): Eukaryota > Metazoa > Chordata > Mammalia > Rodentia > Cricetidae > Myodes > Myodes glareolus. Next base: position 68,925,324 of record NC_142028.1, on the reverse strand, counting down.
TGTTCATTAGTGCCCCCATCCCTTTCCTCCGCTGACGCTGATGGTAGCCCAGGACAGTAGGCGTCCTCACAGGCTCCATTTTACAGACACGGAAGGTGAGGCTCAGAGGTGCGGTGTGACAGAAGGAGCTGTCCTTTGAACACAGGCTGGTGTGACTCCAGGGTCCATGCAGCGGGGCTGAGCCCTCTATGATCTCTCATCCCCACCTGCAGCCCTCCTCTCTGGAGCCCTCTGAGAGGACAGCTGCAGGCTCTCTCGGGACTGTGATAGCAGAGGCTGGGCACTCAGAGAGGCCTCCTGGTGCCCACAGCAATAAACCAGGAGATGTGATTAGCTGCTCCAGGACATGGTTCTGATGGTTCTCATGGGGCCAAACCAAAGACAACTCCCCCCAGCCCCACCCTTACCCCTGCATGCATCCCGGGATAGGCAAGCTAATTAATTAATCTGGGAAAGGTCTCTTCTTCATAATGGAAAATACCCGAAGCCTCACACGGAGCCACACTCAGCTGCCTCTCTGCACACATTGCCTGAGATTTAGATGCGTTCAGAGCTGATAGATATGTGTTTATATATGCACATATAGCCCCATATACATTCTCTTGTACAGAAATGTTAAATTCTCAAGATTAAGTGTCTTCGGTTGGAGAAAATCAATCCGCTTCTTCGAGGAGGCTGAAATGGAGAGTCGTGAGTCTGGAACTCCCTTTCTTGCCAATTCTCCCTGATATAAATAAAGCATCTTCGTCCTGGCAGATCGCCCCGCGTTGGCTGCTCCAAACGATTCCATTAATTGATTTAGGTGACTGGCTCTGCAGTCACCCTTATTAAGGTTTCCACCAGAGCCAGGACAGCAGATGACTCCGGAGCCATCGGTATGTGGGACTCCACTCCCCAGGGACACGGTGACTGCAACTCAGGCTGGTAGTGGGAAGGTGTGCCCCTGATGAGGAGGGCTTTGCTTCTTTCTGTGGTGGACGTAACGGGGGTTCAGGGCTGTGTTCCAGCATGTCTGAACTGTTCCAGGATAAAAAATAATGGGGAGAGACTGTGAGCAGGTGTATTTAACAATGGGGCCCAGTTGGGGTCTGGGTCAGGAATGGTGTGGGACATCCAAGGCAAGCAGGCTGCAGACTCGTGAGTTTGGAGTGTTGGCACTGGAAGGTAGAACTCTTGAAAGGCATGTCACAGCTGACTTCCGCTTTGTGTCGTCTGCCATCCTAACCTGCCCATACTCTCTGGTACCCTTCCTTGCCCCTTTACCCACCGGTGATCTCGATGCGTCTTCCTCAGAGCCTGTCTTCCTCTTTGTACTGAATTCCCTGCCTAAGACCATGATCTAGGAAAAGCGTCTCTGCTGGCATCAGGCAGAGGCCTGTAAGTAGGAGGGATGGAGGGTAGAGGGTGCAAGGTGGAGCTGAGACAGAAAGCTGTTCTTGTCACATCCTGAGGCACAGGGAGGAGGGCAGGCTGGCAGAAAGGGTCCCTGGTCATTTTTGCCAAGAAGCTATAGGTGACTAGCTGCATGGGAGGGTAAGTGGACGTGATGGGCGAGAGGGGACAAGGGTGGCCGACTGGCTAATGGACAGATGGGAAAGAAGAAGGATAGATGCACGTGTGTAAGAAGAGCATGAATAGAGCGGTTGAGATATAGACTGCATGAGGAGGACAGTAGTGTGGGGTAGGAAGAATGGGCAGGTGGCCAATGAGAAGAGGAAAGAGGGCTGGGTACATGCATAATTCGGTTGTAGAGCGGTTAGACAATGGACTGCTAGGCGGCTGGATTTGAGGGTACATGCATGCCTGGGTGGGTGCATGGGTGGATTGTTGGATACATGGATGCATGCATGGATTGATGGTGAACTCACAGATAGATGCATTAGGAGGTAAAAGAGAGTCATGGTGCTTCATCCGACCCTGGCTCTCACTTCTGTAGAAAACAGAATGTGGGAAGCAGGAGGCAGGGATGTAACACAGCTGAGGAACTGGAGTCTTTGGACAGAGAACAGAAGTTAGGTCAGAACACCCAGAATGCCAGCGAGTCTGGGGAGCAGTGAGTCTGGGGATCAGTGTGTCTGGGGAGCAATGAGTCTGGGGATCAGTGCGTCTGGGGAGCAGTGCATCTGGAGAGCAGCGTGTCTGGGGAGCAGCGTGTCTGGGGAGCAGTGAGTCTGGGGATCAGTGTGTCTTGGGAGCAGTGCATCTGGGGAGCAGTGCATCCGGGAAGCAATGTGTCCGGGGAGCAGTGAGTTTGGGGAGCAGCGTGTCTGGGGAGCAGCGCGTCTGGGGAGCAGTGAGTCTAGGGATCAGTGTATCTGGGGAGCAGTGTGTCTGGGGAGCAATGAGTCTGGAGATCAGTGTGTCTGGGGAGCAGTGTGTCCAGAGATCAGTGTATCTGGGGAGCAGTGAGTCTGGGGATCAGTGTGTCTTGGGAGCAGTGCATCTGGGGAGCAGTGCATCCGGGAAGCAATGTGTCCAGGGAGCAGTGAGTTTGGGGAGCAGTGAGTCTGGGGAGCAGCGCATCTGGCAAAGTGAGAGGGGTTGGACTTGGGTGATTTGATCCCAGGAAGAGCTGCACATGCAGCTAGATCAGGAGCACTGCAGCTCTCAGAGCACGTCTGTGAGGGTGTATTAGTTATCCGCTGCTTAACCAATTACCCCAAACTTCATGTCTTAAAATAGCATCTGTGGTTCAGTCACTTGTGGTCAGGAATCCAGCGGGGCCTTGAGAGTCCTCTGGCTCAAGGCTCCTCAGTGGGCTGCGACCCAGCTGTCAGCCAAGGCTGCAGTCACTCTGAGGTGTGGCTTCTAGTTCATGGCATATGCACATGCTCAGTTCCCCCCGCGACTGTCAGACTAGTTCATGGCATATGCACATGCTCAGTTCCCCCCGCGACTGTCAGACTGTGCAAGAAAAGTACTGTTTTGCTACGATTCGGCCAGACGCTGTCCTCTGCCCTTGCCATGGGGATCTCTTCTTAAGGCAGTTCGTAGTGACGGTACCGCCACCACCACCCAGGGGGAGAGCCGAGGAATGTATACAGAGGGATGAAGGACAAAGTCATGTCACTCAGAAGTGCCATTCCAGGCTTTCCAGAGAATGACCCAAAGGCAAGACAAGAGATCCAGTCCACACGTAGGAGGAGACAGAACTGGGGTGCGACTGACGGGAAGTGGGGGTCACTAGAAGCTGTGCAGTGCCCAGGGAAGAGGCGTGCAGAGCAGGAGGAGGGGCCAAGAGAAGCTGACAGAGGAGAATCTGCATATCAGAAATTATCTGGAAAATGAGAAACATCTGGAGCACCAGAAAAGCCGGCAATGAGAGTCATCGTCGAGGGAAGAGGTGTTGGTGTGTTGGTGGGGGGGGAGCACTTGGGGATGAGCTGAGGTGGGAAAACAGCTGGAAGGTGGCAGGCCTCAGAGTAGGGCAAAAGGCACAGGCTTTTGAGGTGCAGCCGGTGGAGCAGCCGAGGGCAGGGATGGCTGCAGGCTACAGCGGTCTGGTGAAGCCAGGAGAGCCAGTGCCTCAGAACCCTTTGGGCGCTGGCTTTGAGGCAAGTGAGCCGGCAGGCAGGGGAGCGGCTGCTTGATGAAGGGTCTCATGCCCTGTGGTACTCAGCTGCTTCCACCTAAGATGGAGTCCAAAGGCTCCTGCCTCCTGCTCTGATGCCCTCTCCTCTGCTGTTGCCTCCTCCCCTGGGGTGTGCTGTGGGCATCAGCAGCCAGTTGCAGAGGCCCCATCCCTTACCCTTACCAGCATCGGGAAGCACCCAGAGAAAAGAAAGTACACATTCCTTTAGGGCTCTCTGCCCCTTCTGGCAGGCATGGCCTCATTCCCTGCCTTCCCCCAAACCCCGCCAAGCCTGTGCCAGCCTGTGGGAGTGCACCCATGTTGTCACGTGCACCAGAGCTGGGCTGGGTGCCAATCAGACAGGCTGACATCACAGAAAGCCACATCCAGACTTGGAAACAGCCGATACAATAGGACTCTCTGAGCCACCTCTCCCCCTGGGACCAAAGCAAGGCTGGTCTGTTGGGACCAGGCAAGTGGCATGCATTCAGTTCGCAGAAAGGTTCCTGAACACCTAGCATGCCCCGACAGCAGGAGACACTCATGCCCAGCCCTGTCTCCTCTCCTGGTCCCAAGGACCCCGCTGAATCTATCTGGGGCAGACACAATAGCCCACCCACCAGCCTGCCATCCTGCTCAGTGCCTCCAGTCTCATGCATGGAGCAGGCACAGGAACCTGCAGACCACTACTCCAGGAGCCTTGCCTTCCTGCCTGAAGTTCCCACTACGCCTCTCTCAGTCCTGAGAAGAACAGACCAGAACCATGCCTAAGTCCTCCCATGACACAGAGTATGAAAAGGGGGCCAGCTTTGTCTGAAGTGAAAGCGGGGAGTCAAAAGTTCATTGAGCTTTGCCTTTGTGTGCGCCCCCTAGTGGTTGCTGGGGTACAGTGCAGCTGCATAGGTAGGCACAGAGGGTCTGGATCTGAAGCCTGGCTCTGCCATTTAGTCTCAGGATAGCCTTGAGTGGATTACTTAAGGGTGTCTCAGCTTTCCCATCTGCAAAATGGGGCTAATAACACATTCGTCCTGTGATTTCGGTGAGGGATTCATGAGTGAATACAGATAAAATCCTTAGAACAAGACCTCTACTTGTTAGTTGACTAACAAATGCTGGAGAAAACTCATTTTGAAGAAGTTAGTCCAAGAGCTGGGACTGCAGCTAAATCGGCAGAGTGCCCGCCTTATATACATAAAGCCGTATTTAACCCCCAGTGCCACATAAACCAGATGTGATGGCACACACCTGTAATCCCAACACTTGGAAGGCAGAGGCAGGAGGATCAGAAGTTTAAAGTCCTCTTCAGCTACCTGTGGAGTTTGAGGCCAGTCTGGCCTCAAACCTGTCTCAAAATGTAATTAATTAATTCCAAAGAATGTTTGTGCTCTGGCAAAAAAAATGCAGGGTTACCAGGAAGTGGGCCAGAGTCTGAATGCCAGCTTCAGTAGCCTCCTGATGTGCACTTCAGCCTCCCAAGGCAATGAGTGGTGCTCCTCCACCCGGAAGAGTATACCCAGAACTAGAAAACTGGAGCCATGCCCAGTGACCAAAAGGGGGCGGAGCATGCGGGGAGCTGGGAGGGGCTCCGTAACCGGTTTAAACAGTCCCATCCCTTGCCACCCAGAAATCCAAGATCTCTACGTTTGAGAAGATGTGGGCCTTCATGAGCAGCAAGCCCTCCGCGCTGGTGAAGAACAATGAGGAGGGCGTCCAGCGGACACTCACGGCGGACTACGCTCTGCTCATGGAGTCCACTACCATAGAGTACATCACACAGAGGAACTGCAACCTCACCCAGATCGGTGGCCTCATTGACTCCAAGGGCTATGGCATTGGCACACCCATGGGTGAGCGGGGGGGGGGGGGGGCCCAGGGAGAGGGGCGTGGTGCAGACGAAGGTTCTCGAGCCCCTCCACCCTCCTCTCTTCCTCCCACACACACAGTCCCCAGGATCAATCCACTGCATCCAGGAAGGTTGTGATCCCCCAGCCAGGAGCAGAGGGATGGAGCCACACCCCTGGGTTGAGCAGCCCTAGCCCAGAGCAGTGAGATCTGGGACGGCCCCTCCCCTTGTCCTGTCCTTTCTGACACACCAACATACTCAGGGCCTCCGGGGGCAGCCACAGGACCCACATCCAGTGAGCAAGGCCTCCCCACCAAGATACCGTACCTGAACTTGGAAGGGGACTTCAATGAGAGGAGACCTTGTTTTGAGCGGGCAAAGGCACAGTCATGGTGACTGGCTCTGGTAAGCAGCCCTCACTGACCGCGCCCCTGCCCCCTCCACAGGCTCCCCCTACCGGGACAAAATCACCATCGCCATTCTGCAGCTGCAGGAGGAGGACAAGCTGCATATCATGAAAGAGAAGTGGTGGCGAGGCAGCGGGTGCCCCGAGGAGGAGAACAAGGAAGCCAGCGCGCTGGGCATCCAGAAGATCGGCGGCATCTTCATCGTCCTGGCCGCCGGCTTAGTCCTGTCCGTGTTGGTGGCAGTGGGCGAGTTTATATACAAACTCCGCAAGACGGCGGAGCGGGAGCAGGTGAGGCCCTGGCGGAGGCTGCGCTGGACAGGGAAGGAAGGCAAGGGCAAGACTAAGCTGGTTTCACCCTCCCAAGGGCATGCACTGTCTCAGATCACCTCCCTGCTCTCCTCTGTCCTGCTTGAGCATGCTTTCCCATCAACCCCTGCTCCACTCCATCCCCAGCCAGTATGCAGTCAATGCCGCCCAAACGATGCCCCAGCCTCCACACCTGGCCAGGAAGCCTCCATGCCTCCCAGCTACCTGGCCTCCCAGCTTCCGTCATGTTAGCCCGCCCCCCAGGCTAACTTTCCAGCCTCCAGTTCTTCCTGCCCACCCCATTTCTCCACTGCCATCTACAAGCTCCATAGCAGCCAGTGCCCCGTTTCAAACTTAATTCAAACCATGTCAGCTTCCTGAACCCCCAGGGTAATTGTTGAAGCTGGGTGACAGAGGCACAGGGTTCACTATATTGTACTCTCTACTTTCGCATACATTAGGAAATTTCCATAATGAAAAGTTTAAAAACGAAAAGTTCTGAGGGATGGCCCAAGTGCGTGAACAGTGAAGCTAGTCTTCCCCTGCCTGATTAATTCAAGCGTGGTCGGGGCGGCAGCCCTGGGTCCCGTGGCAAATTAGAAGCATGGAGAGAGAGTTTTAAGTGTTAATACCCTGGCCTCACTCCCAGAGACTCTGTTTAATTGGCCCATGGTGGAGCCCAGCTCTAGAGTCTGCACATGGCCCATGGGGTGATTTAAGCGTGCACCTGAGCCAAGAGCCTCTGGGTTAGGCAATCGCCTCTCCGGCGGAAGTTCAAAAGCATCCGGGCCCAGTGTGGCTGACAGGAGCCTGCCGCTGGGTCACATGTGGAGGGCCCATTACAATCAGTGTCTGATAGATCCATCAAAATGAACTGGAGTTGTTTAACGATCAGCAAGCCGAAAGCAACCGAGAGAAGGCAGAGACAGCCCTGGCTGTGTGAGTTAGCCACAGCCTTTGAGAAGCGTGGAAAGGTACCATCCCAGGAGACTGCTCCTTTGGAAATCACCAGCACAGCTGACTAGGTGGTGTCTGATTTGGTCAAGAATATGGATTGTTTGGCTCACGTGGATGCTTGTCTAAGTGTGAGCCCACAACATAGAGCATTGGGAAAATACTTAAATGTTTAATAGAAAACGGTTAAACATTATACTTTGAAAAAGAACAGGTGCCAGGGTTTTTAGGAATTCCCATTAAGAATGAACTGACTTTTAAATTTCATAAATAAATAAATAAATAAATAAATGACCTGGCCTTGGCCCACCTCTTAGACCCGCTCCTCCCCATTCTCGCCCGCCCTTTGCTTTCCCTCACACAGGACTCCTCTAGAGTCCACGACACACCCATGCCTCCGGGCCTTTGCACCTACCTGGAGGGCACTGCCTGAAGTACACCGTATTCTTGGTATCATCTGGCCATATAGATTTTAACTCTTGTCACTCCTTAACTAGCCCTCCCTAGTCCCTGCTCCCCACGCTTCACTCTTCTGCATCCACAGCTTTAACCTCTTAATAACAGGCATGACTGGCTGGGGGGGGGGGGTGTTACTCACTCACGTACGTGTTGCCCGTTCCCATCCCATGCTAGCCTGCAACTCCCTGGTCAAGTCCTCTCCTGCTTGCTTTACCTGTGCCCTGTACTAACTTCCAGCATGCAACCTTGTGTGGGGGGAACACTTAGAGGATGCAGAAGGACAGGCTGAAGAGAACAATGTTCTACATAGAGCAGGAAAGGTGGGGGACCTCGCCCGTACCACAACCTGCATTGCACCCTCCTGGCGCTGGTGCTCTAGCGATAGCCTTGTTGTCTGAGGTGGGCCATCAGCCTGCCCCACTGTGCACCATCTAAGTCCGGGGCCACTGCTCCTAGATACCTGTGGGGATGACCCTTCCGCAGTCCCTCTGCCTAGCTGCAGGAACCATGCTCAGAAGGTCCTTAAAAGGACCTATTCACCGGGTATCCACCTTAGACACAGGCTGGACTCTGGAGCAGGAGGCAGTAGTTGGAGGACCCGGCAGAATGGGTTCCCCACGTGTGTCTCAAGCTTCTGCACCCCTAACTCCAGGCCAGGCCTACGGTTGGATTCATGGGAACAAAAAAAAAATTAGAGTCTAGGGGATCCCCCAGAAAGTTCGTCAAAACCCCTTAAGCTCTATGTGCATGGCATTTGGGGAACTGTGGGCTCCTCTGTAAAACAGAGAGGTGATACCATCTGCCCCTCCCCCTTTGTCTCCTGAGAACTTCCCAGGTCTCTTTCTGGGGCTCCAGAGGTTGGTGGCCTCAGTGCAGGGTCAGGAGAGGGAGAGGGTCTGTCTCACTGTGCCCTTGTCTCTCCCCAGCGCTCCTTCTGCAGCACAGTAGCCGATGAGATCCGCTTCTCCCTCACCTGCCAGCGCCGCCTCAAGCACAAGCCGCAGCCTCCGATGATGGTCAAGACTGACGCGGTCATCAACATGCACACGTTTAACGACCGCAGGCTTCCAGGCAAGGACACCATGAGCTGTAGCACCTCGCTAGCCCCTGTCTTCCCCTAGACGTGGGTGCAGCGAGGACTTCAGGCCTGGTCCACGCAGAGGAAAGCAAAGGAGACTGGAAGGGACATCCTCATCTCATGCTGGCCTTGGGGATGGAGCTGCTACTCACATCCAGCTGTGGACCATCAGCTCTTACCTACCAGGAAACCAGTGGGCCCTAGGCCAGCTGCTCGGGCTTCATCTCCTCTTGTCTTTTCTATGGCTTTCTGAAGCTGGGAAGGCCAGCGGAAGCACACGCCTCTCAGGCTCCACCCACCACCCCTCTCTTCTCCACAGCCAGGTGTTTCTGCCACGGCTGTGCAGAGGCCTCTGAAGATGGCTCTTACCCTCTCTTCCTTTCCCTCAAGCCCGGGGCCTTCTAGCATGCAGCCATGAGAGCCGAGACTCCAACTTTGAACACCCGAAGGATGTTCTAATGAGGCTGCTGGTGGGAGCCCGAAGGCAGCCAGCCACCCACATATGGACAGAAACAAGTCTTCAGCCCTTAAAGGCTGTTCACCTGGGTCTGGTCTTCTCAACTTGACTTCACCCGCAGAAGTCCCTTGGCAACACAGAACGCGGTGTGGAAAGGAGGAGTTTGGTATGGGAGAAGGGGAATGCACAGGCGGAGGCTGCAGTCACAGGTGTTTGAGGTCAGTGTCCCAAGGCACGCTTCTGGGAATGTGAAAGAGGTAATAACCATGGCAGATTTCTTCTCCACTTCTGAAATAGAGAAGAGAAGACACCCTCCCTCGTTAAGGAGTGTCCAAAGACTCAGTTGTTGTTGGAAGGCCAGCAGAAGAAATATGGATACTAAGAAAAGTCCACAGACCCTTGATCTAGTAGACCAGCTTTGCCAGTAAACAAGCCAGCATTCAGGACCCTGGGTTTTCCGCCATCTACTCATTAGTGAGTTCCTGTCCCTGCCCATTTGCTTTTGGCTTCCCTCTGTTATCCTGACAAGAGAAGAAGAGCCTCAACTGAAGTACAAGTCAAGTCAAAAGAGGGTTTGGTGTTCCCCTTCGCAGACAAACTTTGGGGTAGACGGGAGAAGCCAGAGGGGACCGCAGAACTTTCTGGGCCTGCCCAATCTAAAGAGCCCCCTGGAGAAAGAAAGCTTTCAGCGGTGGGATGTGAGACCTCCAGAGGCCTCCAGGGTCGGGTGGGAGATGCTGCCTCATGGAAAATTAACCAAAGACCCAACACGGAGATACAAGGCCATGCCGGCCTTGGTCTCTTATCGGGAGCAGCTATGGTCTTAGGGGATCTGGGGGAGAAAAGAAGAAGCAGAGGAGAAGCCAAGGAGGGGACAACCAATGGGGTGAGCAGGTGACCTGTGGTTCCCACTCTGGAGGTTTGAAACTATAAAAGTCTTAGGAAAGATCCAGATGTGAGGGGTTAGGCAAAAAGTGTCCTTACAGAGAGCATGACAGGGCCATCAGGGCCCTCACAGCTGCTAAAGATGAAAGTTGGTCTCTGATGAGGGACCAGGGTGGGCAACATGGTTTGAGAACTGAGGGACACTGGTCCCACACTCCCTCGCTTTCCTGGTGCTGCCAGGCTTGGATGAGCTACATCTAGAGATCAAGAGCCTTCTCGGCAGAAGTAAAGTGACCCCTTCAGCCAAGCAGGGTCCCCCAACTGGCATATGTGATTAACCCCATCATGCTGGTTCTCGGGAGCTCTGGCTGTCTGTCTTCACTGGAGGGATGAGAAGGGAGACTTGCAGCCAAGCACAGTGCATGAAACAATAGGAAAAGCCATGCTGGCAGGAGGGAGGAGTGTGTACATGTCTGTGTGTCTGACTTTGTGTGTGTGAGTCTCGGGGGCTGGAGGTAAAGGACAGACATGGGTATATAACTAGTCCGTAGCAGGCAATAATAGGGGCCTCCTTTGGGACCTGGTTGTATATGGTGTGTGTCTGTGTGTCTGTGTGTGTGTGTACATGAGTGAAATGGTGAGGAAGGAGACCAATCAGGACCAGCAACAGAGCCTCATCTATGTAAAAACAGGAGAAGCCATGTTGAGATGGGGTTCTGATGATTATATTGATGGATGTGAGTATGCATGAATTTGTGTGTGTGTGTGTGTGTATGTGTACACGTGCACATGCACATGTTTGCGCATTCTGTATACTGAACGACAGGTTGGGGAGCAGGATACAACCTGCAGTATAGCCAAATATATGTAAAAGGAGAAGCCATGTCATCAGAGGTCCTTGTATGAGTGTGTGTGCACACACACATGTGTGCAGCCTTGTGTGCCCTGAAGACAACAGGGGAAGGCAGAATAGATTGCTGTGTGTGCCCCATGGATGGATGTGTGCTGTGCAGGATAAGTGAAAATGAAGTGTGTGTGTGTTGTGTGTGTGTGTGCATGCGCGCATGTGTGTACTCATACCCATGCATGTGCAGACGTGTACCTAAATTCCAGTTCACATCATGAGTTGAGGCAGCAGAGCAGTCAGTCAGGACACCAGGGTTTGTTTGCATGCCTGTTGTAGGAGGGATCATTTGCCACAGCTTTATTGAGGCTCCGTGGGGAAGTGCACAGGGACTTCGGGGCTCACAACTGGTGACTCCTTTTGCTCTTCATGGTATCCTGTTGGGAGGAGAAACATTCCCTTTCTTTTTCTTTTCTTTCTTTTTTTAACCAACCCTTCCGACAGGATTCTAATGAAAGCATTCTCATCCACTGTCTTCATTAACCACTGTCTTATGTTGTCCAATACAGTTTTATAACACACACCCACATCCGTGTTCATATCACACATGTGCTTTTGTGCATGACACGGCAGATGTGTCATGTTCTTCTGAGGCTATGCACATACGTAGACTGTGATGGGAGAAGGAACAGGACGTAGTTGGTGGGAAGGGAATGAAGAGCGATGGGTGAGGGCGTTGGGTTGGTTTATAGACTCGTGGGGAAAGGGGTGGCATGCTGCAGAATCTCCCCTTCTGCTTGAGCCTTACACCCAGAGGTGTGGCTAATGCCTGCCCTCTGGCTGAAATCCGATGCTTGTCCTAGAGACCATCCCAGTGCCAGCCCACCCTGGAGACCACCCTGCGCAACTGAGCTGTGTCTCTTCCAGGGTAGGGAGGAAAGTCAAGAGGGAGGCAGATCATTCAAGTGGAAACCTGTCCCAACCCCCTAAGGGGTGCACAGAACTGGGGCTGGAGCACACAGAGGCACTGAGGAACAGTGAGAAGCAGCAGAGGGGGTTTGGGTGGGCCAGATGGGGTATACCTAAGCAGGTGTCGGCTGGCTGTCTCTGTCTGGTCCTGTAGACCAACCCTGACAGAAGAGCACCTCATGCCACTATGTCTGGGCCTGAACTCCACCTCCATATACTAGCCCATCTAAGGGGCAGGATTTACCCTGTCCAGGCCCTGGGGGCTATTATACAAGGAGCCTCCTTCTGCCGCCACCATGACCTACATCCAGTTTCTCTGATATAGACAGATGATGAAACCTGAGCACTCTGGGTAGCTCCCATCTGCAGGTGTCTTACAAGAGGAGAAGATGGGGTATTGGCCAGTGAGCTCCACTTAGAATCCCTGAGGTAGGAGGAGATTGCCCCTCTTCTGCCTGGACTGTGTCTCAGCTGGAAGAGTACTTCCTGGGACCTGCCCTTGTGGCATGCAGTGGGGGAGGGGTGAGCAGATTAAATATATCCATGGGGGAGCAGAAGTCAGACTGGGCCCATAGTTCCAAAGACCCTTCTGCCTCTCCTAACTTTCTTTCTAGTCCAGGGAGGGCTGAAGGTGAAGTGCAGCTGCTGCTGCTCCATGCTGCATGAGGTCATTCCACACACACACACACACACACACACACACACACACACACACACACACGCACTCCAGAGACATTCGCTACTGTAGGCACCAGCATCTGAACATGACAACTCCATGGTCCACCTCTGGAATTGCCCTGCGTGGATGCCCATCTGGAAGGGCCCTGATGTCATGGACAAACAACTGTATGGAGTAAACATCTGGAACCCACCCAGTCCAATGGACAGATGCGAGAATTGGGCCCAGCCCCGTGGGCAGGTCTTTGAGTAAGATATATCTGGACATCCCAGGTTGTTGGGGCAAGGTGCACATCTGGAATAGGCCGAGCCACTTGCTGCAGTGGGAGGGGCCTTGCCCTCTGTCTCCACATTCTGGAGTTGAAATTTTAGAGTTGAGGTTTATGTGAAGTCACAGAAATGTTTTAGGTAGAAGGCTAATGTTCTGTACAATATATATATGAATGTAAAATATATATATGCTTATATATATATGCACAGTGTATATATGACCCACAACCCCTGTGTATACAACCCTTCCCTGCACGTCTGCACACAGTGTACAGAACCCAGCCAGTATGGATGGGGACCCAGTGAGAGATGGGGGCTGTAGCGGAAAAGTCACGTTTACTTGCACAGCCCTCTGGAACAAGCCAGGCCTTGCCAGCATCCACATCAGTGCTGTGGACCATGCAGAGAGACCAGAATAGTGTGGAGCTGGCAGGTGAACTGGGGAAGGGGCAGCCACGGGTGTGAGTCTCCACCTGGGCGTCTCTAAGGCAGGGCAGTGGGCTTGTCTGGAGAGCAAGGCCTTTTTGGTCCTTGATCCCTGAGCCAATATCACAGTCTGGTCCTGGTATCTAGTGCTAGGGAGAAGAATGGGGAAAGCGGAGTCAGTTTCTCAGGCCTACTCATATGCCTGCCTGCAGAATGGCCTGGAAGGTGTCAGGCTGCATCTGAAACATCCCGGATATCAGAGGACCCTAGGTGGCATAGGCCTCATGTGTGCAAGTTACCCATAGTGCATAGCTATGGTGAGTCTTTTAAAGAGAAAGACCTGAGGGCACCGCTGACGTGCCCGTTCAGCACCCTGATAACCTAGTTATGAATCTAGCTCTTATTCTCCTGCCTTCTAGAAAAGCAGCCCTCAAATCACCCCGGAGTTGTCTGTTTTGCTTTTCTAGACCAAAACTCTGAGGCCTCCCCATAAAAGGAAGAGCTATAGATTCAGTCAGATGCCAGCCAAGAATCTGCCCCAGTTCATTCTGACATGGTCCAAGATGGGAGGGACTTATCAAGGAACCGGAGAGAAGAAAGATTCAAGAAGGCGGCCCCTAGCCCTGCACAGCCCCTTACTGTCTGCCAGTCCTTCTTTCTCTTGCTTCTTCCAAAACAGGGCAGCTGGCCCCTGACAGGTAGTCCACAGACCTCTGTCCCTGCCATGCCTGGATCTGTCTGTTGCCAGTAATTTGAGGCCTTCAGCCCCTTCCTGGGTCCAAGCATCGCTAGAGTGTGCTGGGGAGAAGAGACCTGAGTTTTGCTTCTGTGTGGTCTGCAGCCTGCCCTCTGCTTCAGCCCCAGCCCTCGGGCCATCTGCACTTAAAGGCCAGGCGTGCTCCTGCAGCCATGGCCAAGCGCATCTAAATCCAGCCGCTGAGGAGGGTCCTGGCCTGGCTCCATAGAGACCAGAGGTTCCAGGAGCCCTCACGCCACTGTGCTCTGAAACCCCAGCCCATCCCTGCCTGGGCTGACTTCCTGGCTGGGCCTCCGTGGTGGGGACTTCAGCTCCCAACTCCTGGGCTGAGCCTCCAGACAGCACCATGGGACTCCAAGAGTCCTGGCCTGTCCCACTACCCAGACCAGAGTGCCTGGATGCCCCCCCCACTCCCACTCAACAAGGTTCCCACACACTGGTCTCTGGGCCATTCAGGGGGTGCCCTTTGTGGACATGCAGAATTTCTATGAATATAGTTTTTTGTAAACATTTTGTAACAATTTGGGTTTCATAGTAACTGTGTTACTTGCCAATCATTCTAAGCTGATGTACATAAATTTCCAAACAAATCTGATTATTTTCCTTTTTAAGACACTGTGATATATCAGAAGTGCACAGTTTGCTGTATGAAGTAATATGGTTTTAAATTTTAAATAAATGTTTTTAGAAAACGGGTTCTTCCTGAGGTATGTTTTCTGTTCTCCATCTCCCTTCAGAACCAGAGGTCGCAGGCAGTTCATGCTGATTTCCTGCCTCCCAGGAAGGACAGTTTCCAGGGAAGGAGACCTTGCGCTGAGCAGGTAGCTGCTTCCAGCCCAGGCTCCTGGTTCTATTTCAGACATCAAGGCCACAGTGTCACCTGGCTGATCTCAGTCTTCCCCCTTCTTGGTCATGTGCCTCTACCATACACCATAGCCACAGGTTCTGAAGGAGCAGCTGTGTCCCTGGGTGACCCTGTCCCTTTGGTCATAGTTGATGAGGTCAGATGACTGCGTCACCAGATGTTGGCTAGTCAGATCTCTCCTGAGCTGTTCTCGGCCGGGAGGGAGAAGGCCCTGTGGGTTACTCTCTGGGGATGGAAATTTCATGTCAGAGTTCAGAGAGATTGTTTTAAGCAGGAAGAACTGGATGTCAGAGGAAGAGGTGGGGAGCAGGAATGGTTCCCAAGACATTACAGAGCTGGCTCAGATGGACGGCCATCTTCTTCTCAGCCTGGCACAAGAGCTTGGAGGGAGAGACATAGGAATTGCAAACCAGGCTTCTAGAAGTCTCGGCTGAAAAGCTGCTACCATCAGAACCCCTGTTAAAATTGCATCTCACTGGCCAGGAAGCTGGAGGTGGGTAGTGGATGGATGCTGCTAACATTCTCAAGTTATCAAGACAGAATATTCCAGATGAGAGCGAGAAGGGGGTGTCTGCACCCCCTCTGCCTCTCAGACTCACATAGACAGATTCACTTAGAGGCTGACTTCCCTCAAAGTCCTTCACGTTGCTCTATAACACAATCATAAAACAGCCCGTATGTGTTCAGGGTTTCTCACTGGGCAGGCCTGCCCTAAACTCTCCTAGTGGTGGGCCTATGTTAAACTCTCAAGCCTGTGTAATTGTATTCCCAGGAGAGTGGCTATGATTGAAGCAGTTTGGCTCAGGTGGGCACTTGTGGTCCAATCAGTTGTGAACTTAGGAAAGAGAGGTCACTAAGTATAGTCATGAGACATAGGCTCATAATTTTAGAGGGACTGAAAGATCTGGAGAATTCCAGATGCTGTGTGTGAAACTGAACATGTAAAAGGGGGGAAAATGCGAGTCAAATAATCCCAAGCTAACTCCAAAAGATTCCAAGATTATTCTTTATTATAAGGGGGAAACTCACAGAATCAGGACGAAATGGAGGGTCCAACCCTAAGGTATGGAGCATGGGCACGAGAACACAAGAACAGGGCAGGCTGGTAGTTTTCTCTGGGTACCCAAAAGTCACACCCCAACCTGGTCCAGCCTCTTAAAGGTCATTGGCTGAAAGAGGTTCCCCATCACCTCTCCCTTTTGTCTAAATAAAAGAGTTCCAAACCCAATACAAAACTATATACATTAGGAACAGATATCAAGTATAAAATTAGAATTACAACCAGCATAAACAATATTAAGCAAGGAATATATACTAAATGTTTTAATAAACATTCTATCCTAAGGAGTCTAAATCTTGCATTGGAAATGGATTGGTTAGATCATAAGAGAAAGGTAAATATGACTATCTAGTCTTCAACCCCTTTGAAGGCCTGAGAAGGGAGATAATATTACTTGAGTAACCAGGAAGTGCAATCAAGCAGCTTCCAAAATGTGCAATATATGACAGAGACAACTGATAACTGGGCAATCACCCAAAGTCTCATTTGCAATGTTGAAGCAACCATCTTTGGCTAAGGCCTTGAGTAACTGATAGACCATTTTCAGAGGCAGGAAAATTTTCAGAACCGTCTTACCCTGTCTTGGAAAGGTTTGGCAGGTTTTTTTTTTCTTTATTGTGCTTGTCTAGTCCAGACACCATGCACTTTGTCAGTGGTCAAGGTATGGGCAGTTTCTTGCCCAAAGGCCAGTTGTGCCAAGAAGAAAACAAACTCCAAGTTGAGTGTCTTCAGTGCTCAACATTCTATCAGGAATAAATTGGTGCTGCCAGGAACAATCTTGTTTCATGTCAACAAAACCCTAAGTTATTTAAATGCCATGTTCTACTGATCTTTGAAGCGGTTGAAGATTAACTATCTATGCAGAATACAATCTCTGTGTATCTAAAGAACCTAATTAGTCTGACTATAAGTATAACAAACATGAATGACTATTGACCTATAATACTTAGTACCTGTATAACTTAGACTAAGACTTCATATCAGAATATTAAACAATCTTTAAGCAACTGTGCAGTAAATGAGGACAATGTATAAATATCTTTATCAGAGGTAGAAATAGATAATGTAATATGATAAATATATCCTAAAAATTGTATCAGTATACAAAATGTTTTAAACAGAGGTAGAAACATGCATGCATACAATCTGACAAAACAACTTTGTATAGGTGTACAAATATTGCAAACAGAAATAGGAGCATATTCAATATAACAAATATAATCTGAGCTTGTATTAATATGCAAGAATCTATACCAATGTAAATTGTCCATAGATAATAGCTCACAAGTATTCGCTTTATTATTATTATTAGTGTAAGTTCACACTAATCTACTTATTATCCCATACAATTTTCCCTCTTTTTTTTTTCAAGGAGATCTCTGGGTATAATTTCCACCCTAACCCCTAACAAGTAATAATCAACCCGTAAATGGTGTCCCTAGCCCTGAGGACAAACTTTTTTGGGAGAGGGAACATCATCTTCTAGAATTGTTTCTAGCTGTCATGGGGGTGATGTTCTTTCTATGGGATCCTGAAAAAGTAAAACAATGATTAAGTTTCAAGATTACTGTCTTGTATAATTGCTAATGATCTCTGAGTAGTCGATAGGGTTTTTCTAAAGTTCTTATTTGGATTTGGAGTTCTGGCCAGAACGTTGTAAGAAGGTGCACCATTTCAGCAGCTGGACACCAAATGAAGCTGAATGCCTAAAAGGGGAGAAAACAGTCGAATAATCCCAAGGTAACTCAAAAAGATTCCAAGATTATTATATTTATTATATTATTATTTTTATTATAAAGGAAAAACTCATGGAACCGGAACAAAGGGTGGGGGTGTCCAATCTCAAGGTATAGAGGACAGGAACCAGAGCATGAGAGCTGGGTGGGCCAGCAGTTTTCTCTGGGTACCCAAAAGTCACCCCCAACCTGGTCCAGCCTCTTAAAGGTTCCCCACCAAGTGTGAGCTGGCAGCATCCTGAAAAAATTGCCCTCCTGTCTCATCACCAGACAAGGTCAGGCAAGAACCCAACAATCTCAGTAAAAGAAGCACCTATTACTTTACGGATTGAAGGATGTCTGTCCATCATTGGGAGAAGTCCTGGGGGTGAACACGCAAGGCCTCGGGGAGGACTCCAGGTCCAGCAGAGAGTGAGGAGGAAGGAGGCCATGGCAGGGATGAGGGAAAGCAGTGACCACTCATCCATTCATTCCTCCATTGAAGACTTTAGCATCCCATGCAAGAGTTCTGGTTGAAGGTATAACCTTGAGCAAACAGTTTCAGTTTCCTCTTCTGTGAAGCATCTGTCGGCAAGGACTGTCTACTCAAAGCGTGATGGTGTAAACCACTTGTCACATGCCTAGCTCGTCAGAAGTCAACAGTATACGAACCTTCTCTTCCACCATCTCCTGAGGCAGACAGGTCAGACAACATGGACTCAGAGCAGGATATGAGCTTCAAATCCTCCTACCCCTGCCTTGATTTTCTCAGGTTACTCTGCACGACTCATGGGGTTTGAGATGGTTCTCCTATGTGACGGAGTGCCCACTTCTCTGCTGTGGGGAGCTCACACTGACAGAAAAGATCCAAAAGCTGTGTTCAGAGTGAGGTGTGAGAGGGTTGTCTAGGGGCCTCTCTGCTCCTCAGCCAAGCTCCTGTTCCTTGTTTCTGTCTCCAGGGAATGCCCAGGAGCAAGCTACGAAGAGGTCAAGGCCGAGTCACGGGGCCTGCAGGCTGGACTGGATCCTGCCCACAGGGCCTTAATGATTCTTCCTCAGAAAACAGAAGCTAAGTATTTAAGAAGCATCTGTCATTATGGAAACAAAGTTGCCAGGCCATTTTTTTCTTTTCCTATTTTTACTGCGGGTTCATTATCTTATGCAAATGAGGCCGCTGATGAGGCCTTTCTGCTGGGTGGCCCATGCTGGGACCAGCTCCACCAAGGGGATTTATTGCCTGCCTGCCTCAACTCCAGACAGGATTCAGGATGTGGAGACCCACAGAGGTGGCTTCCAGAGCAGCAGCCCCAACTGGAACAAGCCTTCCTCTGGACCCAGAGCAGCCCCAACTGAAACAAGCCTTCCTCTGGACCCAGGGCAAGGCCCTGGACAGTTTCTGGTATGCCAAGGTCCTTAACCTACAGATGCCCCAACTGTCCGTTCCACAGGATTCGGGCCTCTGTCTCAGATTCCCTAATATCTAGAGCCCAGCAGACTGAGTGGCCAACCCCAGCACCATGAAAAAGAAACAGAATGCTATGAGAAAGGGGCTGTGTGATCCTGTCTCTGGGGCAAGGCCTCAGGCAGCCAGCAGAGACCATGAGACATAAGAGGTCTCAGCTAAGGGGCAAGAGAGTCGAGAGGGGCAGCCAAGTCCTTACCATCTTTGGCTGGCCCCAGAGCCGACCAATCCCAAATACTGCGGCATACCATTAGGTGACAAGGGAACACCCTGAACCAGGACAAAGCCTCAGGCAGCGCACTGCTGCAGGAACAGTAAGTGCAGGAAATGCATGCTGACAGTGACTGCTCCGGGGCTATTTTATTGATGAAGAAACTGAGACTCAGAGAGACTAGTAACTGGCTTGAGTCTGGGGAGGTAGACTCAGCGGCTAACTCAGTACTCTCTGTCTCTCCAAATCAAGCGGCCAACAGCACCTTACCTCCTTTTAGCCTCCCTGCAGCACACAACTCAATCAGGTCCCTTGTCTAGCCCTCCCCCAACTCCCGCAGCTCTGGGCCTACTGACATTCCCCATCACCCAGCTGGCTGTCTCCCAGGGCCATCTTCTCAGTGATAAACGTGTTGATAAAGCACACGTTCTCCCCAGGGAACCCAGCAGCTTCCGTGGGCAGAGAAAGTTTCAAAGGGCTGGGAGTCTCTATCCAGTCCTGGTGCCTCAAGCCCTTGCTTTCACCTCATTGCAAAAACCAGCTTCCTCTGTGTGTTTGATAATGTTCATACACCTAATAACATAGATGAGCCAGGCTCACATTATAAAGAAAAGAGACTTATTGATCTCATAGTTTGGAGGTTCAGAGGCATGCACGGTGGCTGCATGGGTGCCTTACCTGGCTTCGGTGACAGTCATTCAGCTACATTATGACCAAAGGCATTGGCAGGAATAGGGGTGGGGTAGCAAGGAGTCACTCTGAGCACCAACGCACAGTCCACCCACAGAACTTCCCAGGGATACACTCCCAACTGACGCAGGGCTTATCTCTTAAAGGTTCCACCCCCAACACAGCCACAGCAAAACCCATACTCCCAGCACATGAACCTCTTAAAACATATTCAGGCCATAGCACCCTCCTTTCTTGTAGCTCAGTCTCTAATCTGATAGCTCACGTCCTGGAACAGGAACACAGGCAAGAAGAATTCCCCAAGAGCCTTCTCAGCACTGCACCCTGGGTGGACGCATTCCCCTGCTGGCAGCTCAGACCCTCCCACGTTTCCCAGAGGCTGGAAAACCATGAGATGAAAGATAGGAAAAAATAGAAGTTTCCCAGATCCACCAGCTGAGGCTGAGAAGGAGGTTATAGCAGTCTCGAGACCCAATGTCAGCAGCTCTGTGTCCTCCCACATGACCTAGACTCCTAGCCCGGAAGGTCCAGGGGACACTCAGCATCCCTTCCTATCTGAGAATAGAGCTAAGAACACTTAGTGCCTGGTGCTTCAGCAGGATGACTTGTCACATATGATACTAATAAATTAAAGCATTCATTTTGTGGCCACTCGGTAAGGCCCCCCCGCATGCCACATCTCACAGAATTCTCACATCACTCTGAGTTTTGGCACCCCATCCCCACACTGCAGGTAGACAAAGTGCAAGAGAATTCCCCCACAACCATCCAGTAGGCAGCAGAGGGGACCTCCAGTCTAAGACCTCGATTTTGTAGATCTGGGGAATGAAAAGTTAAACAAACAAAGGAATAAAGCGGAAAGCAGTCCACAGCAAGGCTGTTTAGATACCATGGAGGGGGGGGGGGAGAGCCAAACTTGATTGGGCCCAAAAATGTGAATTACTAATTACAGTCACTCACAGGAACGACCTACCATTTATTCCTAATTGCAGTGCAACCCAATAACAATTATGCACATCAATAAATGTGTCAGATTAACTTGGTTGCGAGTTTTATTTGATCACTGACACTAAACCCCATTTGCTGGTTGCTCCAACTTGGGTGGCTCTGGCCACCTTGCCTGGTTCTGCCGGTCATTTCCGGCTCACTGAGAAGGACATTGAGGTTGGAAAGAAGAAGACGGTAAAAAGAGGAAGAAAATGCCACCTTCTTTCTCTGCTGAAGCCAGTTGGGTCTGGCAAGCTCTGAGAGAGCAGTTCAGCAGGGGGTCTTTGCAGGGTGTGCAGACCGCATCCCAGGACTCCCCTCCCTTCCTCGATGCCAAAGGCAGCTTCCTAATTAGAACATCCATAACCCTCAGCATCTGCTCCAAGAGAATTCAGCTGCTGCTCCGAGACGGAGAAGTCCATTAACTTTATTGCACAGAACGTCAGACGTGCTTCTAGACAGAGCTTCACTGCCAAGTGAGATAAACTGCCAGGGCTTGCCAGAGGGATGGGCCTCAGCTGGGTCCTTGGGGCTCTCTCCTCTCTCTGTCCAGTGCCCCAGATAGTCATATCATGCTACCCTGGGAGGAGGGAGTCAGGAAAATGGTGACTTCCAAACA
Organism: Myodes glareolus; assembly: GCF_982192425.1. Lineage (NCBI taxonomy): Eukaryota > Metazoa > Chordata > Mammalia > Rodentia > Cricetidae > Myodes > Myodes glareolus. The sequence continues at coordinate 68,903,809 of NC_142028.1, read as the reverse complement.
CAGGTGCAACTCAAGCACCCAGCCATCACTGCGGGGTCTGCTGGATGTCAGCCCCAGACAATGCCATCTGACTCCCAGAATGCACCGGGACTGCCACTCAGAGCCAGGCAGCTCGTTCTACCTCAGCAGATATTGGAAGAGCCCTTGTCACCAGAAGCAGGAGAGCACAGCGGCTCAGAGTGGCATTTGGAAGCAGACACCCCTGTGACTATGCAAAACTGAGGATCATCCTGAGCCTGGCCCATAAAACGGGCCAGCGCCCACCTCTGAAACGATGATGCCTGGAACATACAGTGCAATGTCTGGCGCATGCGGAGTGAGGCTCCTTAAAGGAGAGCAGCCCTTCCCTGTCCCCGTGCGGTAACTAAAAGGAGAAACAGCCACATACAAGGATGAAGCAAGAGCCACTGTAGAGTCAGACAGCCTCGCTTACAACCGCAGCTGTACCATGTGACTTCATCCCCTAGGTCTTCAGCCTCCTCATCTGTAAAATGGAGTTGGTGTCCCCTGGCCTCTCTTCCTCACAGGCAAATCAAAAAGACAGGGAAACGCTTGGAGACCACCCAAGGGGTTCTCTGGTGAGAAGTTTTCTCGCTCCAGTTACTAAGGCTAGCATCCTAATGTCTAATATTCCCCGGGACGTGCCAGGCCCATAGCTGCCTGTTAGTTGGGCCTTTCCCATCTCTCCAGTCTGGAATCCGTGTCTCTGTGAACACCCCACACATTGGGCCTCCCACCTCCCCCTGGGTGGCCCAGATCCTGGCAGGAAGCAGTCACCAACTCCTCGTCCTGATGGATGTCTCCCCCAATGGGCCTCCCAGCCTCCCTCCTCAGACTCAGATTCCTTCTTAATATGAATAATTAGCAGAAACACTCAGAGGGGGAGACAGCAGCCATCGCAATCGACCCCAGTGATTTCCGAGCCTCGGGGAGAGCCCAATTTTGCTCCGATCCGGGTGCTGTAAATTCCCATCAAGCTAAGAAAATATCGTGCAATTTAGAAACACTGATACGGCAATAAAACACAGATCTCCAGCAAATGGAATTCGGCAACATCTAAAAATGGAGCCATACATTACTGGGCCTGTGGCTCCCTCCGGGAACACAGTGTGGGGAGAGGCTGGGGGAGCGTCATGCTCAAGTGGCTCGTTCTTTTCTGGGTAAAGGCAGGGCCACCTACAGATGGCCCCTGTGTCCCCCTCAGGCAGAACTCTCTTTGAATTCGGCAATCGTTCCCAGAAGGGTCTCCTAAGAGGAAGAGGACCTAACACTGCCTCTGTCACCAGGGGGCTGTTGAAGAAGTTTTCACAGAGTGTGAAGGCTGGGAGAACTCCCCGGGAGTCCTCACAAGTGGCTTTTCAGGGAAAAGTGATTGTTTCATTTATCAAATGAAGACCTGCTGCCAAGAGTTGCTCAAGGTCACCGTGGGGGAACTGGTTAAATCTGGATTGAACACGCCTCTGTCTACCTATTTTACCCATCTCAAGACTTGGCCCTCGGATTAGCAAAAATCAAAACTAAGTTCAGAAGTGCTGCTGTGGTCTGGGCCATCAGCAGGCCCCAGGGTGTAGCAGGTACCACAATAGATGGGGTCCTGCTGAACTGTGGGAAGGGGGAGGCTTTGGAGTGGGTGAGGAAGACCAGCCAGGTACCTCCATTTCACCCTGGTTGGGGGAAGCATTTTTTCTCTCTTCCTGGTCCTCTCCTTCTCCCCCTTTATCATCTTCTGTCTCCTCGCTGGCCCTCTCTACACCACTCCCTCACACACGTCCACGATTGTGCCCACACAGACCTGCACCATGCAGTCCCAGCTTTACACTTACGCCCCGCTGGGTCCTCCGCCAGCGTGGCAGCTCTACAGAGCAGAAACTCGTGTGCCGGAAGCCCTTGATTCTCTCTTCCTCTTTGAGCTAAACACTGCTCGTGGACTACACTCGGGTCTGGAACACTCTCTGGACAACTTTCACGTGCTCATGCATACCTGAAGCCTAATGGGGCAGAAAACCCAACAGACTGGGATGGGGCAGGAAGAATGTTCTGGAGTTCGGCTGCTCTGGTCTTCAGCTCCAGCTCTACTACTGACTTGCTGTGTGACAGCCTGTGGGAGGTGCTTCATCCCTGAGCCTCAGTTTCCTTATCTGTGACAATAGACGCTACCAGAAATATGCTCCAAGAACTTGAGAGATAATGTGTGATGAACGTTTAAGCATGATATAGTTCTTCCTGGGGCCCATGGCCATTGCCTCTAGGAGTTTTCCAGTTCAACCTGCAGATGCTCAAGCCCCTCATGTGAAGCGGCACAGCATCTGCACAGAATTGGCACGCACCCTCTCTGGACTTTAGATCATCTTGACATGACTTATAATATCTAATACATTATGCAAATTCTACGTCAGTAATCATGATATTGTATTGCCTGGGGAACCGTCTACATGTTAGGTCCAGACACTATTGTTTTCTTATTTTTCAGTCTGTAATTGGGTAAACCCATGGGTGGGGAAGAGTTAGCTGAACCTGGCACATGGTAGGTGATTAATAAACAGTAATTGCATTAATTGGAATAGGGTAAGCTATGATGAGACCACCAGTCCCTCTAGTGGCTTAACATTAACATCTGTTTTTCTCTCACAAAATGCATCCTTCTGTTCTCTATTGTGAAGAGTTGCCATGACAGGTTTGGAGAGTTAAGGCAATCTTGTGTCTCTACCATCGCAACAGGGAGCCTTCTTCATCGTTGCCTCACGAGAGCTGGAGTAAATACGCCATGTTTCTTTCTGCCTCTGCCGAGCGGAGACAGCCCTTCCACCTGGGGCTCAGAGACAAGAGCTGTATATACCGGCAGGTGGCACCAGGAAGGTGTCTCCCCACATCCAGGGGCATAAGAGGCTGGCCACAGGTGGGCCTCACTGGACTCTCCCTGCATGCTCACTGGCATAGGCCCTTCCATGCACCTCTCTGAGATCTACTGCCAGCTGTCAACCTGACTCAGTTTTCTACATTCCTCCCTTTTCTTCTGTCCTGTGCTCTCCCAAAGTGTGGCAGAGGAAATACAAGCCCCTACTGCCCCCATCCTATACTGGCCTCCAAGTGATGCTGCGTTCAGGAGGAGAGCTATTCCTGAACTCTTTGACTCCTGTCCTGTGACTGAAGGGACTGTCATCAATCTGACGACACCCCAGCATGCAGGTCTCCAGCATCTGACTGTAGTATGACCGCTGAGAGTCTGGGACAAATGTCTGTCATCACTAGAAGGATGTACATGATGGAGGTGTTGGCCGGAACATCAAAGGATGTAGGTCTCTCCCCATCAAGAGGTTCTCATGAACTTTTGACTTGGATAGTTGATGCTCTGGTGGCTGTGGAGATCCTCACTAAATAAAGGGCAGGCCAGAAACCAAGAATGAGGGCTTTCCTGTGAAGAGGGTGTATGCCACGGAATCTCAGCCCACAGGTGAATCAACATCTGGCAGCTAAGAACTATGCACTCTTAGACCAACAGCACAAACTCTAGGAAATACTTTTTGTGATCTGGTGATGTGCAGGGAGATCCATTAGCTTTGACTCACAGTTCGTTAGCCTGGGGGACATAGTGGGAGAATACCATTCCAGAGGTACAGAATCACCAAGGTAGACCAGGTTACCCCCCACCCTGATCTGACCCCTTCAACAACACACTTATCCCTCCACTGCTCTGGAGTGTGGGCTAGCCAGGGTTCCCAGCAGTCCCCTCCCAGGCACATTTGTCCCCATGAGATTTTAATTCCCTTTCCCCCTCCGCATCGTTAAAGGAGGCTCAGCCAGATGCTTTTGAGGGTAGGCTCCTGGGTCCTGAGATGAGACACTGTGGGCTCTTCATTCTAGGGCAATGGTTCTCAACTTTCCTAACGTTGCGACCCTTTAATACAGTCTCTTGTGTTGTGCTGATCCCCAACCACAAAATTATTTCGTTGCTACTTCATAACTGTAATTATTGTGAAGGGTGAAAGGGTCCTGTGAAGGGGTCATTCCACCTTGCAAAGAGTCGCGATCTCCAGTTCTAGACTCTGATGGGTGGAGTCAGCCCGAAGCTACCACTGCTGTAACTTCCTTTTTGCCTAGCTTCTGGATCAGCTTCTTGGGGGTTCCCCAACCTCTTCTTCTTGAGAGCCCTCCCCCAATAGCTACCTTGCCCCATCTCAGGCTCATCATCTGGCATCTAGAGAATAGAAGACGGCTCCAAGAATGGGTACAAAGGCTCACAGGTGACCCTAAATTCCAACCATGACTCAAGAGTGAATTTGTCGAGCAATGGATAGGCCTGATGCCCAGAGGTGGTGACCCCTGACCCCTGACTGAGGGCCTTGCCCCAGCTGCTGTGAGTTGGAGCCTCACGGGGAGAGAGGGGGAAAGACAGAGGAAGAGGAAGCACACAGCTCTCGAACTCTTCCATTTATTGCTTTATTCATGGCAGGCTTATCCCCGTGTACTTAAACAGGATTTGAGGAGCTTAAAACTAAACACATTTAAAAGGAAACGATTGTGAAAGCAAAATAGCACAGAACCGTGTCGAAGGAGCGCAGTGTTTTATTTCCTGGGAGGCCTGCAGAGATAATGAAGGTAGAACCTCTTACCCAGGCCACCAGGAGAGCAGATCACTGGGAACAGGTCCCTGAAGAGTCAACAAACATCCCCGGCTTCACTGGGAATTCCATATTGGTCCCCATCCCAAGACGACCACCCTGACCATTTTCACACCCCGGAGCCCCCAAGTCACCTCTGTAATCAGATCTAATCTAATGAGGGCAGCCGCCAATGCTGGTGCAGGGGAGACATGAGTGCCTACGCCACTTCAAAGGCGTTTTTGAGAAATGCTGGGGCAGGACTGGTGGACAATGCCTGTTCCTGATTATGTTCAGCTCTCCATCCTCCCAGACAGACGGCATCTCATGAAGAGCACCAGAAGAATGTTCTAGATGTTGCTGCACCCTGGGATGGTAAGTCCTGGTGGAATCCAAGGCAGTTGGTACTCAAGGCTGGCATCAGAAGCTTCAGGAATGGTGTTTGGTCACCCTGGCATTTCCAGAGCCCCAGAGAAATCCTGCAGCCCTGACCAGGGAGTGATGGTGGTGCTGTCATTACTATCCTCCTGCAGCTGGGTAAAGGAAGCCTTGAAGGAAGCAAAAGCATAAAGAATACCATCAAGGAGGTGGGCGTTGCTGCATGGGATGCTCATATCTGGAATCCCAGCTCTGGGGAGACTGAGGCAGGAGGACTGAGGATTTTGAAGACAGCCTGATCTATATACTGAGATCCTAATTCAAAAAGAAGAAAAGTGGGGGGAAGGAAGAGGAGAGAGAGGTACCGCACCACAGTTTGGTTCCCATCATAGCTCTGCCTTCTTCCATGTCAACTCCCGTGGTTTCTCCGACCCCGTTTTCTCCCCTGGGATACAGGAGAAATGAGCTGGGCATGGTGGTGCACACCTGCAGTTTCAGCACTTGGGAGACTGAGGCAGGGGAATCCTCTTCATGAGTCTGAGTCAAATCTGGACTTTACAGTGGATTCCAGGCCAGCTTAAACAAGCCTGCCTAAAAAGTGGGGATGAGACAGAGAGAGGGAGAGGTGGGGGGCGTGGTGGGATTCTTTTCTCCGGGGTTAGCTATGTGAAGCAGATGAAAAATTCCTGCTACAGTTCAGACACCGGGTGCTCAGCAGACAGTAGCTTTGATCATTGGCGAATCGTTCAGGTCAGTTCAGCTCAGTGTTAACTGACCACTTGGTGGAGTCATTAGGGAACATGGTCAAAGAGTCCGTTCTCTGCTCCCGGAGATGGTAATGGCAGGCTTTTCCCAGGGCCAGCTGCTCTAGTATAAGGTGTAAGAGGTACCTAGCTTTGGGATCCCATAAAACCTTGGGAAATCAGAGCCTACCATTCTGCCACACTGGCTTCAGAATGTCTGCAGAAGGCCTGGGGGACAGAGGGTTAACAAGAAGGAAGGAAACATCAGATCCCAAGGTGACTGTGGCAGGTGGTATTTCAAAGTGAGTCTCAAGAGTTAAGAGATGGAGCTGAGTTTTAGAGGTGCCAAGTCAAGACTCAAGGGGTGAAGGCTAATGAGAGAGCTGTGGTATCCTCCCACAGGGCCCGCTACTGTGGGTCAGAGTGAGGCTAGTGCTGGACAAGAGGCTGGGCCTGCCTCAGGAGGTGTGGTAGCTTCCTACTGCTGTGCTGAATTAGCACAGATTAGTGACTTTAAAACAATTTTCTTCCCTTTAGCCTGGTACCAAAGATTGAACCCAGGACTGTAGTGACATTTCAAATGTATTTTAATAAATAAAGCCTACCTGAAGATTTGAGAGTAGAACAGCCCCACTGATCAGCCTTACAGACCAGGTTATGGTAACACACACCTTTAATCCCAGTAGCCACACTAGTTGCCATAAAGACCGGATGGTGCACACCTTTAATCCCAGCCCTAGAGAGGATTATATAACAGGAGGAGACAGCTCTTGTACACAGTCTCATTCTGAGATTCCTGGAGGCAGGATCACCATTGTAGACTGAGGTGAAGGTAAGAGCCAGTGGCTGGCTGTTTTGCTTTTCAGATCTTCAGGTTGAACCCCAATTTCTGACCCTGAACTTATATTAATCATGCTTCACAGGACCTTGTGCATGCTAGGTAAGTGCTCTACCACTGAGCTATGCGTATTCCCAGCCCGAGTTTACTTTTTTAAAAATACTAGCACCGACTCACTAAGTAGCCCAGGAAGGCCTTGAATTTGCAATCCTCCTACCTCAGCCTCCCAAGAGCTGGGAGGGACTGCAAACTGCACAGCCGAGCTGTGCAAAGCCAATGACAATTTAATGATGGAGGGGCGTTCCTTTCTTTAAGCATCTACGCACATACATACCTGTTCCCATGGGATCTTAACAGTTCTGGAAGTCAAAAGTTCCAAGTTAGCTTCACAAGGCTGAAGTCATTGGGCACTCTGTATCTCTCTCTCTCTCTCTCTCTCTCTCTCTCTCTCTCTCTCTCTCTCTCTCTCTCTCCACCCCTCCTCATCCCTCCCTTTTATACCTCTACCCCTAACTCCACCCATTCCCAGTCACCCCCCCCACTTTCTCTTCTTGGGTGGTAACGACATAGCCTGGTACCTGCAGCTCTAGGCAGCAGACAGGCAGGGATTCTTGGCTTTGAACCAGTGCTGCCATCAGAAAAAAATAAATTGCAAGGGACATTTCCTGCCACCTGTTACTCATAAATTCCAGACAAATTTACTGAGTGTTGAGCTCTGAGCTGGGTAGGACCCAACAGCAGGTCAGACTGAACAGTTCTTGCAGGTGGATCCCAGACCCCCTCTGTGGGCTGCAGGAGTAGGAACACACTACCCATGGGAGTTCACCACTCATCTTCCAAGGATTTTCAAGCCAGCTGTTGAGTATGGCCATGATTAGAAATCCAATTATATTAACCTACAGTTAAATAAGTTGTATCAAAAACAAACGTAAGGCAAAAGCTCAAATCCACAACGATGTCTTTATTGTGCGACTGTACTGTCCTATTACCTGTGCCCTTGAGGTTGTGTGCTTCTGTGGACTCTGGGGGCCGGAAGGACCACGGCACCTGTGCAGCTTTTCGTCTCTTCCCGACTCTGTGCTCAGTGGCATCGCCATGCTACCTTGAAATTGCAAGCATTTACTGCCTGGAACCTGGCAGACACCGCACTTCAGCCTTTGCTTGGAGAGCCAGTTATTAAACATTTAACAGCAGGATGCCACCTGTTCCCAGTGCAGAGCCCAGCCCACCTTAGACCATCCTCAAACTAGAGACTGCGAGGCTGGTGGGAGTGTCCTCCTTACTCCCTCCTACCTGGTCTCTGAGTCCCCAGTTCTCCATCTCCCTGAGGCTCCTCGGTCTCACCTCCCCCAGGTAGGAGCCAAGGCTTGCGGCTCCATCAGAAAGCAGCTGTTCTTCCGCCAAGGCTTGCAGGCCTTAATTCCGATTACAGACACAGCTGGACCACAGCTCCCAGGCGAACCTGTAACTAACTTTCACTTTACTCACGTTCCCGGGAAAATTGACGATTTTCTGCCGGTTTTATTACACTTGGTGATCATTTAAAAGGCAGGTTAGTGCACCCATAAAACCGACTTTGCAACAAACTCGTGGTGGTAGAAAAATACATTTGGCCGAGACCTATTGTTTGCAGTCATAAAACAGAGGCCAGGGGCTTCCTCCCATTCCCAGTCTACCCTGCAACCCATCTTGTTCCTGGGAAGTGGAGGGCTGGATCTCTTCCCTGCTCTCCCCATCTCAGGAGACATCATAATGACACAGACCCTATTCCTGAGGTTGCCAGTGGGCCGAGGAGGCTAAGAAAGTCCCCCGAGTCTTGGGCCTGAGGGCCAGGACACTCCACAGAAGGCCTCCAAGGGCAAAGCTGGCTTCCAAAAGGGAGTTTATAGCTGGCTAATCAAAGCTTAATTACAGCTGCTCAGCGGGCTCCAGCAGGAACTCTGGCCGTGGTGGTTTTGCTCAGAAACTTTTTACAAGCTTAAGCAGAAGCAGCAAATTAGCAGGAAGGGAAGGAAAATCATCACCGGGTTCCCAGAGCTGGAAATCTGCATTTACCCTGCAGAACAAGGCTCTGGGCAGATGGTGCAGTGGGGGAAGGGAGGGGTGGAGGGCAGCCCTTGGGAGGTTCCCTATGGTTAGTGGGTTGTCCTGTAAGTCACGCTCTTGTCCCAGTGGCTGAGGTACCAAGAACAACCTGATACCTTCTTCCCTCTTGTTCAGTGGCCACTGGTCAAGGTCACACTCCTCATAGCTGGTGGTCTGCTCATTCCTATGCATCCCAGTTCACCCCGAGATTCTCAGCTCTTCTGGGCTTCTGATGAACAAGTTCCACCCCATCTCCTGCACACTGCAGAATTCCTCTGCTCTGTAAAGTCCGGTTCCCAGTTCCACCCCTCAAGAAAGCCTCCGGGTTCTCCCTCCCCAACAGGCAGTCGCGAGTTCTAGGATGCCTTCCCTTTTTGCCTCCTGCAGTCTCAGAAGCTACTCTGTGACCCTTTAGAATCATACAAATCTGAGTTTGAATCCCATCACTGCCCATTAACGAAAATGTACTGTCCTGAGCACCTGGTTTAGACTGACTGAACCTCAGTGCCTCTGTCTAGAAAATGGGAATAATGAAATCCATAGTAGGAAGTGGCTGGGAGGCATTGGTGACCTGGGGGCAGGTGAATGCCACACCGTCGCTGTGGCAGTCAGTAAGTGACAGTTATTACACTCTGTTCTAAAACAGAAAGGAGAGGTTTGGGGCTGACAGAGCTTAGTGGTGGAGCCTTGCCTAGCATGGGCTAGGGCTTAGATTACCGTCTCAGCAGAGAGAGAGAGAGAAGTGGGGTGGGAGATGGCACAATTGGTAAAGTGCTTCATGTACTAACTTAGGGATCTGAGTTCGGATCCCAACCCCCATGTAAAAAGCGTGGTTGCATTTCACTGGGAAGACAGAAACGGTCATCTCTCCCCAAGTCCTAGTGAGAGATCTTATCTCAAAAACCAAAGTGGATGGTTCCTAAGAGATGGCACCTGTTAGGTATTTTATTAAAGACAAACCTCTCCGCAGGTGTAAATAATCCCAATCAGACCGAATCAAACCAAATTAAAGATGCCCATGTTTAAAGGAGTGCTTCTGGGTGGCCCCAGGAAAACATGGAGAGGGGAAGAGGGAGAGAAGGGGAGACCACGTGAAACCTAGAGACCACGTGTTCATTCTCTGGGGGTTAGTTTAAATAGCCTGTGGGAGTGGTCTTGACCTTCCCTGGGGAAGAGTTACCATTTGGTGGACTTTCTTGACCCTCCTTGGGGAGGGATCACCGTTTGGCAGGCTTTCTAGAAGGTGGAGTTTGAACTGAAGCAACTCCCAAGGGAGGGAGCTTATGCCAGGAGCTGGAGTGGACACCCCCCCAAACAATCCATAATTTTTTTATAAACGAGTGTTAGGAAGCTGAGGTGATGCTTCTAACCAAATAGAAGAGGAGGCAGAAGAGAGAGAAAGAGAGAGAGAGAGAGAGAGAGAGAGAGAGCGCTTTTAAAATCCACAGATCTCCCTTGCTCCCTGAGAAGAAGACCTGGGGTTCTGGAAACCAGTAGAAACCTCCCCACCTTATGTTGTCAATAGTCATAACCAAAACTTCCCAGCCTGGAGGCAGATTGAGGAGAGAGGGTCTCCTAAAGAGGGTGTGGGTGGAATCAGCCTGGAAAAGAACAGCTGAAATCTGGGGACAGGAACAAAAGAAGGCAGGTTCCCGTCTGCTGTGGAGGCCCCAGGATAGGGGATTCCTGCTGAGGATGAGGAGGGAAGGCAGAATGCAACCCCCAGGGAGTCCAGGGCAGGGGGAGGGGTGCGAGGGACTGGGTTCAGTTGCCAAGTGGAGTGGGCCTCCACAATTCATCATTTTATTGGCGAGTTACAGACTGAATGCTGCTTTGTGCTTTCGCAGCCCACGGAGATGCTCCCTTTCAACTTTATGAACTTCGCTGACGATGAATAAAAGCGCTCTGCCATGACAGGCGCCTGCATTATTCTGCGCGATTCCTGGTTCCTAATGTCATCAATTACAATAATCAGATCACCATAACACAAGGCTGGCGCGGGGAGACCACAGAGGGGCAGACGTGCGCGACCATGGCTGTTCCGAACTGCTCACTCGTGTTTCCAAAACGTCGTAGATGGCTGTGAAATGTGATTGCCCTTAAGTTTCAAATTACCTGCAATCATTAAAATAATCTAGTTCATATTCATAAAGCCGTGATTATGTTTCACATACCCAGTAAACACTTTATGAGAAAAACCCACAATTCTGCAACGAAATAAAGAGGCGCGATCTGGTGGTGTCAAAGTGGTAAGTCGTGTTGGCGTGAAATCTGTTACAAACACGGAGCTGGGACTTGAATGCTCTCCAGAGAGCACATTCCAGGCCACGGTGGTGGGTGGTGGGGGTGGGGGTTTGCCTGCAGAGCAAGCACAGGAAGGAAAGAGAGAAAGAAGAGAAGGCAGCCATATCCAGAACTCCTGGTGTTTTCCTCAGCCTGTGCCTCTGTTAGATGACCACTTAATCCACGAGACACAAGCAGACCTAGGTCATTGCCCACCCGATCTCAGCATCATGAGGTTCACGTGACCTTCCTATTGCTACACTTACCTGGTGGATGGGAAACATTGACAGCTGAGGTTCAGAGACTTTCAATGATCACACAGCAAGAAAAGCAGAAACAACGTCAAGAATGGGATTCCCAAGCACACCCCATATTCTTCAAGGGCCTTATCTGAGGTCATGTGGCAGTGAATGTCACACTGGTGTCCTGCTAGGTAGGGGACATGTTTGACCTTGCCACCTAACTACTGCCAGATTCAAGGACGTTTTGTTTGTTTGGTTGGTTTTTTAGCCCAGGCACCTCCTGATACAATCTGGCCATTCTCAGCTTTGACCAAATATCTGACACTGGAGAGGAAGCCAAACATTTTCAAAAATCCCTTACTTGAAAACCTCTCTCTCTCGCGAGCGCGCGTGCGCCACAGGGGTTCTTGTGTGTGATGTGCACACGTGAGGATGAGGGTGTCTGTGCATACATGGGTACACGTTTGCACATATGCATGTAGAGGTCCACGGTCACCTCCCGACGCCTTCCTTGATTGCCCTCCACCTTATTCTCTGAGGTGGGATCCCTTGCTGAATCTGGAACTTACTTATTTGCTAGATCGCCTGGCCAGTGAACTCCAGGGATCCCCTGTCTTTGTTCCCCCAGCACTGGGGTTACAGACACATCCTGCCATGCCCAACTTTTATGTGGGTTTGGGGACTGAATTCAGGAAGGTCCTCGTGCTTCCACAGCAAGCATTTTACAACTGGGTTGTCTCCCCGTCCCCTAACACACACACACACACACACACACACACACACACACACACACACACACACACCATAGATAGATAGATAGATAGATAGATAGATAGATAGATAGATAGATAGATAGATAGAACACATCCATCCCTTCCAAACAGAACCACATCAAAGAAGATGAAAATTCCCACTTCAATGCAGAGCTGAATACAGTAAGAGACTCCCGTCTTTAGGATGAGCCCTGTTGAAACCAGCCTCCTCCCTGTAACTCTGCCACCCTTGGGCAGGGCCTGCACCCTCAAAGGAAGGAGAAAAGATGGCAGCAGGCAGGTGGAGCCCAGAGGGGTGGGACTTCAGCTGAGCATGCCCAGTGTTTTCTCCTAAGCCCACCAATCAAATAAGTTCCTCCTCTTTCCAAGCTGATTAGAAGGTGAAGGAATGCAGACCCTGGTCCACCCACACAGTTCTTGCTATGCAAAGATTCTCCCTGGAAACCAGCGGTGGCGGTGGTGTGGGGCTCCTCCCACCCCACAAACTAAAGAAACGCTGAGATTGAGAGAGAGAAAATAAGAGGGAGAGGGAACCATGTCTAGCTCCTTGGTTTCCCAGCGTTTGCCTAGTACCCTCTTTTGGCCCCTCTGCCTATTTTAGACGATACAGCCCGTGGCCACATGCATGGCCTTCAGGGCTAGCTGCCGTGGGACTTTCTAGACTGATCCAGAAGGCATCCTGAACATTATCCATCACTGGGAGAAACTCCATGGCACAGAAGTTCTTCCACGGTGCCCCCTTCACTCCTTGGTGACAGCAAACTCAGAAGGAGTGGTTAGGGAGCTCTGTCACCATCATGGGTTCACCCACTCCAGCCTCAGTTGATCCTTCCCAGGTGCTCTGGGCACCCAGCTTTGCACATGGTCTGAGGATAACTTTGTCTGGGAAATAGCCCAGGTTCTGGGGACATCTGAGGACAGAGGTGGCTTTGGCCGCTGTGCACATGTCTGGAGAACCAGTGACTAGTGGCTATTGATGAAAGAGGTCCAGGCCTGGAGAGATGGCTCAGGGGTTAAGAACACTGGCTGCTCCTCCAGAGGTCCTGAGTTCAATTCCCAGCAACCACATGGTAGCTCATAACCATCTGTCATGTCATTCCATTAGTGATGGCTTTCTTGAGATGCCAGGATGTCCCGAAGCACAGGCTGGCCCAGGTTCTAAGGTCTCTCAAGCTGAGGGTAAGACAAGGGTATCAAATGGGATCCTGAGAGGACAGAGACCCTTAGCCCCTCACCCAGCTCCTCCACCAAGCTGTATCAGTTCTCTCAGGTTCACCTGCCCCTCCCCTATTCATCTGCCATCCAAGCCTCTACTCTTGTCTCCTGTCAAGACCCCACCTACTGCCTAACTGCTCTCCAAGTCTTCCAGAGGGACACCTAAAGCCACAAACCTAGCATGTTTTACAACTCTCCTGGACACGATCCAATCTCTGACCACTCCACCCCATTGCCTACCCCACCCTGAGCCAGCTACAAGGCTTCCTGACTCCCCGTCCCAGGGAAAGGTACACAGTGACTTCTTACTTTCTGAGCTCAGGGCCCGGATTCCCAGAGCATCTGGAGGGAAGACAAAGGTCAAACAAAACAAACCCATCCAGTCACTCCTCAGGGAGGACTGGGGGTGGGAGCAGAGTGATAAGGACCCTTTCCCCTGAAAGGGACTCTTCATGGAGACAGGGTTCTCCCTGACTTCTTCCCACCTCAGTCACTTCACAGGCCATCTTCCCACCGCCACTACCCACTTCCATTGACCCTTCACCTACTGGGTTCCCACAATCCTTGGCACCCAGCTTGAGACCCTTGGGCCCTAATTAGTTCCCTGTTTCCCATGCCAGGTGCTGTGTGGCCATGCCACATTCCACACCAAAGGTCTGTTCATGCCACAAGGTTCCCCTATGGACTCAGGCTGCCATACACCCTCCACCTAGACCACTGCTGGGCCCTGTGACAAAAGACAGACCAATGTAGCCAATGGCACACTGGCTCATAAAGTTTCATGCATCAGGGGTTAGGAGGAAGGGTCAACAGGTAAAATGCTTGCCATGCAATCATGAAGACATGGGTTGAGATCCTCAGTACCCACATACCACATATTCTTGTAATGGAGAGGCAAGAACCAGAAGATCCTTGGAGCATGCTGGCCAGTTCATGTAGCCAAATCATCCAGCTCCAAATTTAGGGCAATACCCTGTCTCAAAAAAATAAAAATAAATGAGGTGGTTGATAGTGATTGAGGAAGGCACACACAACCTCTGAGTTAGCAGGTCTCAGGCAGTGACTCCCACAGGAGCAAGTACAAGGGAGCAACCGCTGAGGGAGCAGACCCAAGCCAGAGACTCTGCGGGTCCAGGTGCGAGTCAGAGACCTTCAAGGGAGGAAGGCACCCAATGTCAAATTCTGGCCTCCACACACATGTCCACATACATAGATGTGTGCCATGTTCACATCCATGTACACACACAGCTTCATGCACCCTCTCTGCTCCGTCACTTATATTGGTAAACTGTCATGAGCTGTCTGAACTCAACAAGAATCTGGCTCTGGAGGCAGGGCTGATCCCACACTCTTCAGACCTGAGCAAGTTGCAAATCTAGTGTTCTCTACGACTCCTTGTCTAGGGACAGCCTGACCCCCGTGAAAACACCAGAGGGCAAACCACAGAGGCTGCTGTTATTTATCCCAGGATACTGAAAGTACCTGCAGTGGGAACAGAAGTTCAACCACGGGAGCTCACCCTTGGCTGGGAGAGAGCCCAGTTGAAAACGGCAGCTGGCTGCCTCAGCTTCCCCAGTCGGTTTTCACCGGATGCTGTGGTTTGCTTTGGTGATTCTCTTTCTGCTGTGATTTGTCACTTTACTTGGAAGCCTCGTCGTAGGGGACACTCTGCTCTGCCCAGACTCTCAGTCCAGCTGGACGCCATCATAGGGTTCCCCAGTGTCTGCTGGGTGTTTGCATGCTCCTGACTGGATGCTGCTAGCTTCCATTTGCTCTCTCAGTGAGACTACCTCGGTCATGTCCTCTGGATTTGTGAACAGATAATATTCTGCCATCTGTCTGTCGTCTATCTGTCTGTCTGTCTGTCTGTCTGTCTGTCACTCATTACTTGTTCTTTTACTTCCACTTGCTGTGTAATTAATAAACTCAATCATCCAAAAACCGAAAGTATGACTATTCTAAACCATTATTGGGACTGAACAGAACTGGACAGAACAGTCACGTGGCAACCCCTACAGTAGGCTCTGGGCAAGCACCATCTTGCTCTGTGCCCTGGAAAACAGAAGTCTGCCATAGGCAACACAACCAAGCATTTTGTTCCCTCCCGGAGTCAGGCCATAGCTTGGCCTTGGGCACAAACATGGGTTCCTGGCAGGACTTTCTGGCTCCCTTAAGTCTGACATGCAGTGGCTCCTGAGCACTGACAGTATGGTTTAATTGAATTTGGGTGTGGCTCAAGAGGCCAAGCTCAAAAATGAGCATAACCAAAGGACTGTGCTGTGCCTGCATGACTTGTAAAGATTTAGTCTTTATGTGCATGGATGTCGCCTGCTTGTATGTATGTATGTGCATCGTGTGTGCATTACTGGTGCCCTGCAGAGGCCAAAAGAGGGAGTTGGATCCCCTGGAACTGGAGTTGCATGTGCTTGTAAGACACTGTGTAGCGGCTGAGAACCTAACCCTGGTCCTCCGAGAGAGCAACAAATGCTGTTAATTGCTGAGCCCTCTCTCCAGCCCACTGAGCCCTCTCTTCAGCCCACTGAGCCCTCTCTCCAGACCACTGAGCCCTCTCTCCAGACCACTGAGCCCTCTCTTCAGCCTACTTGCATAAAGTTTGGTTTTGCCAATGCACTTACTGGAGTCTGGATTGTAAATGTTCCTGCCAGGTCCACTTGCGAAGGCTTGCTCCCCAGCACTGGGCTATCATCGGGAAGTGGTAGAGATGCTAAGGGCAGGCCTCCCAAGAGGCCTTTAGGTTACTGGGGGGAGGGGTGTGTCCTCAAAGGGGATGGTGGGACCTTGCTTTCTTCTACTTTCTCTCTTTTCCCTTCAGGCCATTCTGGGAAGGAGCTTTATTCTGTCACATGCTCTCATCTACAAAGGCCTGGCACAACTTACCACAGACCTACGAGTAATGATTGTTTTGTCTCTTTAAGAGACAAGCCTCGCCCACTCCCTCCCCTATCCACTGAGACAGGTTGATTTCAGCTCCAGCCTGAGTTCTCTCTCTTTCCATCTCCCTCTCCCTTCTCCCCCTTCCCTCTCTCCCTCTCTGCTCTTCTCCCCTTCTCCCCTCCCTTCCATAACCACTAAATAAATATCCAACCTCACTCTGCATGGTGTGCCTATCCATGTCTCTGTCTCTTGCCTGCTGTTGCGTGTCTCCCTGCCCTGGACCAGCCACTGCATCGGGAACCTGCAGCCGTCCCTGCCTGGGACTGGCTGCTCTCAGGGCCTGTTGCCTGCCGCCACATGGCCCGTTACCACCACTTGGGGACCTGAGCATTTCTGCTATCTGCTGCCACTGGAGATCCTGCAGCATTTTTAATAATCTATTTCACTAGGAAGACTCAGCTTACCACATCTACAAACGTCAAAAACAGAGTTAAAACAACCTATTGTGGTTTCTTTCCTCCATCCTTTCTTTCCTTTTTCTTTTGTTTTGTTTGTGTTGTTGTTTTTGTTTTGTTTTGTTTTGTTTTGGACACAAAGAAGAGCCAAATGTCTTAAATCCACTATGAAACCAAGGGTGGTTTTGAACTCCTGGTACTTCTGCCTTTACCTCCTGAGTATTGAGATCACAGGAATGCACCTCCTGTTTTATGCTATTCTGGGGATGGAACCCAAAGTTTTGTTTATCTTAGACAAGCACTCTGCTAACTGAGCCACATCCCCAGTTTCAAACCATTTCTCCTGATAAGCTGAGATTCAGGTGTTAGTGACAGAAAACTACCATAGTGAGGTAACACACTGGAAGTTCAGGGAGGGGTGTTGCTATGTTAAGCCACAGGCTGACATGACTCCTTTGAATGTGGCTCCCAATTTTTTTAAGTGACTCAATGGCTTGCCTTGGCGGTTCGCACTGGATTTCTGCTGTAACAGTACTGCCCGGTCCAGCAGCTCAAGGCCGGGAGCCGGACAGTGAGCTTACCTGGAAGTCCTCTGCCCGACTGTGAGATGGGAAGGAGCCAGTCCCAGCCTCAGATTCCTTCCAGACCCCAGCTGATCCTCTGTCCCCCACAGCCACCCCCCACCAGCCCTGAACCCACAGCAAGGGCTCTTGCTGGGGCCCCTCGCTGTGGGAGCCTGTGTCTGCCACAGCCTGGCTGCCTGAGGAGCCGCTGCCAAGGAAGGCTATCTCGCCTCAGAGAAGTGTTAATAAATATTTACAGAGCCCTTTGACAGTGCCCAGGGAGAATACAAATCAGACCCAGCAGGCGCTGGATCGGCCTCCCCAGGGCTGTGGTGAGGCCCCAGCAGTGCAGGGCCTGGCTGTCTGCTGACCCTGCCCCATGTGGCCCCAGAGCTCCGGTTACAGAAGCTGTGAAATAGGACCATCTCTCTCTATTGATTTTTGTGGCTCTCCCCACAACCGCTGCCCTTGATAACTCACACCATATGGATTTTTCTATAAACCCCCAAATTAATATCTGCAGTGGGTAGGAATATACTACTGCCGGATATGGAGTAGTCTCCTGGCTGGCGTGCTAGGGATCAGAGGACATAGTGCTTGTGGCTGCCCTGTTGTGCCTGGGCTTGAGCAGACTGGCCTTTGCTTTATAGGCATGGGAGCAAGAAAATGTGTACTTAGTGTAAATGAAGTTGTATGTACAGGGCACATGGGCCTCCCAGGGACCCTACAGCCATTTTTAAAAAGAGACTCTTCAAGATGGCAGAGAATGAACAAGGGCAGCAAAAGAACATCCAGTCCGTTCACACCCAGCTCTGCCATCCAGTCAGTTCACACCCAGCTCCACAATCCAGTCAGTTCACACCCAGCTCTGCCACCCAGTCAGTGCACACCCAGCTCCGTCATCCAGTCAGTGCACACCCAGCTCTGCCACCCAGTCAGTTCACACCCAGCTCCACAATCCAGTCAGTTCACACCCAGCTCCACAATCCAGTCAGTTCACACCCAGCTCTGCCACCCAGTCAGTTCACACCCAGCTCCACAATCCAGTCAGTGCACACCCAGCTCTGCCATCAACCTTCTATGTGACCGAATAACGCTGCTTAATCCCTCTGTGCCTCAGTTTCCCACTCTATAAAGTTGGGATAGTCTAATAGGATCACAGAGTTGTTGTGGAGATTGGACTAATCTAGCAAATGCCAAACATGGCTGTCTCCGCTTGGATAAGACTTAAATGGGAAGCAAGCTGAGTAACCTTCCAAAGGGAAACCTGGGAAGCGCCCCCTCCACGAGGTGGGTACCCTGGAAGGACAAAGTGACACCGTAGTACAGACACGGAGAGTGGAAGACGCCACCCAGGCCGAGGACTGCAGAAGGATGTGCAAGGCAAGGCAACGGCAAGTGCAGAAGCTGAGAGGATGGTGGCCACAGGAGAGCCAGTCACGGAGGATGCCCACACCTTCCCTACAGGACGTGTAGGGGAATGATGTCCCCACTTTAGCTTAGAGGTCAGCGGGTGAAGTGTGCTCTGACCTCACTCTTCCACTGTCCTGCTTTTCCGAGCTCAGACACACACCTCCCGGAAGCTGTGTCTCCCGGGTAGGGGCTAAGAGGCAAGGCACTGTCCCAGGGCCCTGGGGAGAAGGTGAGTGGGCAAGTCGAAGAGGAAAGCCCGCAGGCAGAGTGTGATAGCCAAGGATGGCTGATTGAGACAGGAGCACGGGTGGAAGGATTCAGCTACCCCCGCCCCACTCCTCCTGTTTAAGCCAAGTCAACACTAGCCGCAGACGCCTTTAATCCAATTGTCTTTAATAAAACTGCTAATTGGGCTGGGGATCTCCATGGGGCCTGGCCAAGGCAGCAGGCTGCTCAGCTGCTCCTGGGTAACCCTACCCCGTGGTCTTTCCTCTGCCGCCTTGAATTCATCCAGCCTGACATCCCAAGGAGCACAGCGGCAGGTCAGAGCCCAGAAGTCTCACGGGTGGGCAGGCCGGAGCACAGGTAGGCTTAGGCTTCTCAGGTACATTCTTTGGGGGCATAGATGTTTCTCTGGATGCATGGGTGATTTATATGCCCACAGGTGTGCCTCGAGGTGCACAGGTGTGTTCTGGAACCAGCCTCCTCGGGTCCCATCTTGGCTCTCCCACACCCAACACTGCTTACGCTCTTAGGCTCTCGTTTCCTCATTTGTGAAATGAGATGATGAAAGGACTCATACTGGGATGAAGCTCCACTAGGCCATTCAGGCCAAAGCTTAGCCACGAGCATCCGCTTTCTGGATGACCGCCTGACCCTGCCCTGGTGTGTTCCTGGGCCTGCTCTGCAGGGCCTAAACCCTCATGCCTTTATCCCAGCCTATTCTCCCCACCTTCCCCAAGCAAACCAGGCTCTGACACTGTAACTATGTTCCCCAAGGAAGGGTCCCGTTGAGCAGTGTCTGTCACCAGGAAGGCAAAGACAGCATGGGAACTGACAGGGAGGAAACACAGGTTTGGGGAGGAGGAAGACATGGGTGCCCTGTGCCTGAAATCAAGCAGAAAAAAAGCCAGCATTCCCCAAAGTACAAGTAGAAGACCGTGGGTTGGAAGTGACATGAGCCAAGGTCTGGAACTTGTTCCTATGGTCCCAGTGAGACCTGTGGTTAAATAGATCAGAGTTGAGGGTGGGGAGTGAATGGTCTTGTCCGGGTGACAGGTAGAGGACATAGGAAGTCATGTGTGACCAGGTTCCACCAGCGTAGAAGAGAGACGAAGGGAAGTAGGGCAGTGAGCAGGTGGCCAGGCGACATGGTCTATGGCTTTAGGCTGAGTGAGGAGAGGTGACAACCTGGAGGACACAGGACCGAGAGTCAGGAGGGTGGCATCTCTAGGACGCCATGCTGAGCACCTGGCACCAGCAAAGCTCTTCATTAACAGCTTCAGCCTGCAGTCACCCCCCACAAGGCAGGTGTCCTCAGAACCCTGCCGAGGGAAGGAAGTGAGCTCAGGAGGGGCAGGTGACCCACGTGGAATCACACCGCTCATTACTTCTACCGAGTGACTAGAAAGGACGCTTAAAGGACAGGAGACATGGTCAGGAAGGGTAAACAGCTAAGGTGTCAAGACTGTGCCAGTTCTGAGCAGCAGAAGGTCTGCGGTAAGACATGGATCGTTCCCGGACCCAGAGGCCAGGGTGCTGGAGAGACTGGGTACATGCTGCCGAGCCCCTGATGGTATAGGACTTATTGTGATCTTCCTTCCTCCTCCCCTCTCCCTCTTCCCCTCTCCCTCCCTTCTTTCTTTTCACTTATTCTCTCAGCCACTCAGCATTTTATCAGGCACCAAGGTTCACCATGGCCGGCTGCATCGGCCCCTTGCACTGAAGAACATGTATGTATGGTAGACAGGGGCAATATGAAAACAAGCCAGTGAAATACTTCTGTTTGGGTTTAATCCGTGAAGACAAGAGAACAACTCACTGAGAGAGAGCTCACACTCAATGCCTAAGGAGATTTCTCCAGCTTAAGAGCCAGTGGGGGTTGAGGGGGGCACCTTGTGGGGATCTGCAAGGAGAGCATTGCAAGCTCAGGAGAGGAGGCAAATGACAGAAGACTTCTGGGAAGGAAACTTGGGACAGGAGGGCTTGAGAGTTTCCAGGGATGGTACCCGGCAGGGCCAGACCAATGGCCATTGCTGTGGGAATGCATTGGAAGCTTTTGATTAGGAAAGGGAGAGAGGTGTTAATTTGCCTTTTAAAAGACCCGCTCTGCCAGAGTGAGTGACCAAAGTGACTCAAGAAGTTTCTCCTTGTGGAGTAGTACTAGGCAACATCTACCTCCCTCCTCACAAGGTCCCAATAACAAACCAAAGTTCTATTCCACTGAAGTTCACCCTGGGAAACCAATGAGTTTATTAATCTTATTTGCAGAGCAGTGGACCAGGGGTTATGGGCAGGAGAGTGGGAGCCTTTGAAACAGCCATATTGGAAGGTCAATACACAGCATAAATGATGACACCCCAATGGGAGAGAAGTGTGTATGGAGCCCTTCCCCTAGTCTTCCTAGCCTGTGTTCTTTAGTCTCCAGATCCCACAGACCCTTTGGCAGGGTTCTCATAATCCTCCCTGCCCCTTCTATGAGGTCAGCAGTGATCAACCCTGGCCATGATGATCTTCTGAACAAATGAACTCATTAAGATAATGGCTTGGGCACAGTCCTGTACGACGGAGGGCAAGCAGAGAAGGCAGAGCAGGCAGCAGGCACACTTGCACATTCTGGCCAGCCCAGGGGACAGAGAAGCTGCTGTCTGGGACAAGAGGCATTGAAGTAGAAGGAAGAGATGTCAAATTTGGAAGACACGTGACTGCTAAGAGGTTGTGAATTTTTGTATCTTCCTGTGTCTTCTGTGTCCACGCCACTCATTCACCTATTAGTATTTAGTGTCTGCTATGACTCAGAGATTGAGGGGGAAACAGCAGCAAACCAAAGAGACAAAGCTCTCCAGTCTATAGGAGGTAAAAAACGGGTAACAAGAGCTGAAGGGAGAACAAGCAGAGAGACAGGTGAGGGAGGGAGACGAGGAGGATTGTCATTTTAAGCCAGACGGCTGGGAAAGGCTCACAGAAACGGGGACATGTGGTGAGGAGCTGCATTTGCTGAAGGAGGCAAATGTATGGACATCTGGAGAAAGACATTCTGGGCAGTGGAAACAGCAGGTGCAAAGGCCCTGAGGTTGTGGGGTGAGCCTGGCATGCTCAGCGAGCAAAGTACCTCCGTGTGGCTGGAACAGACTGAGCTGGGGGAAGAGGCTTCAAAATATAGCAGGAGATGTGGAGGTTACTCATAGAATCCCCCCAGCTGCACCCCTGGTTCTCACTGTTTGCCTGTTCATGATGGAGCATGGGGAAAGATCATCCCCCCCATGACCCCTGCTCTACACAGCAGGCAGAGTGGGTTTCCTAAAAAGTGAATCAAGGCCTACTTTGCTTTCCTAATTAAAAGCTGCCAGTGCATTCCCATTGTAATGGCCACAGACTTGGCTCTGCCAGGTGCCAGCCCTGGAAGCTTCTCAAGCCCTCCTGCCTCGGGGTCCCCACAGTCTTCACTGACAGTCTGATGTGCAGGGTGCCCCAGAGCCATAATGTAAGCACAAGTTGATTCCGAAGGCAGTTCATCCGGGAAGTACATGCTGTTGTCGTCACCATGGGCTCCACATGGGAAGGGATAGGTTGAGGGATGCCTGCCTCCCTGGCCACCCTGCACAGTGAGTATCAGTCCAGTGCTATGACTCTGGTTTCCCAGGATACAGCTCAGAACTGCAGTGCATTGCCTGAGGTGGAGCTGTGCTTCATGAGAAGCTCTACCTGACTCCAGCATCCACATTGGCTCTAGGCCCCATGGCAGCTGATGCCTTCAGAAGGACAGAGGAGGACCTCAGCCCGAAAAACAGGCTCACAGGAATGAGGTAGCCTCCCTATGCTCTTGTGTTGGGGTCTGCCTCAGGGTCCAATCCATCCATTTGTCCAGCTGTCTATATTTCTGTCCAACTCATTCTTCTGTCTATCTGTCTGTCCATTTATCATTCATCTATCCACCCATCTCTCCACTCATCCATCTGTCTAGCCATCCACATATGCATCTAGTTGTCCATCTAGTCATTCTTCCATCCATCCACAAATTAATATACTTGCCCATCCATCCATCCATCCATTCATCTATCCATCCATCCATCCACTCATTCATCCATCCATCCATCCATCCGTCCATCCATCCATCTTTCCATTTGTCCATCTATGCATCCATCCACCCACCCATCCATCCATCCGCCCATCCACCCATCTTTCCATTTGTCCATCTATGCATCCATTATCCCGTCCTTCTACTCACTCACGTGTCTGTCTGGCTCTGTACTGAGAATCTATTCACCAGCCATAGTTCAAAGCTTCCCGATAGGTGAAAGGGCATGAGTTGGGACTGACTGACCCTTGGGTCACCTCCTTGCCACTCTCTAGAGCTAGTCAGATGGCTCCACCCACCATTTGTCCATCAGAATGACACGTCTTGGGACTTCTTGTCATTTCCCATCCAAGATTCCATTACGGGGTGTGATTGCTGAAGTAATAGACAGATAGTGGATCTGTGTGAGCCCTGCCTTCGCACCGGGCAGCTGCTGAGTTTTTCCCATTAGCCACAGGGCTTGACGGACAGTAATGGATTTCATACTGATGCGGGGCCTGCAGCGGATAATTCCGTGATAACGGTTTATCAGGCACTGACGGGAGTAATGGGTAATCACCAGGCAGAAAGCAAACCCGTCAGGGAACCTGGCCTCCGCCCAGCCAGCCGCACCTCTGTTGTGCCAACTGCCACCTTCTCAGCCTGCAGCCGGCTCCCGTCTGTGTCCTGAAGGATGGCAGAGTGACTGGTACGTGGCCAAGCCCAGCTGGGGCCTCAGAAACCACTTTCAAAGATTTCAGCTCGAATCATCATCCCAGAGGCCCCGCCACCTTCTTAGAATCATCTTGGAAGAATGGGTGGAGTTGAGGAGATCGTGATTCAGGAGACCCCAACCCTCAGTTCTGTCACAGTCCTGTATATGGGCGAGGATAGAGAGGGAAACTCTATCCTCAGCATCCGTGTGGCCTAAGTAACTGTTCCTTGGAGCCTGGGCAGGGGGCATAGGCCCCTCTCACCACCTCTGTGGTTTCCCTACTCCACCTTTGCAAACACTTGACTGTGCCATCTGTGACTTACTAGGACTCCACACAGTGTCTGTCTTATAAAAAAATCTATAGTAAAGGAAGAAAAAATTAAATGATAATCCCTTTTCAATTTCTTTTAAACGTCTAAGTCCTTCTCTGTCATTTGACTCTCCGATGAGACGTGAACGATACAGACACTCATGGCCTTCCCTTCCCTGCCGTGTGTTCGGTGGGCTTCTTTCTCGCTCTGTATTGTTAAGTGGGACTAGGCTTGCCCAGTGTTTGGGCAAGCTGTCCATTTCATTAAACTGAACAAATGGGCTCCAACTATTTTTTTAACTTATCAACATCATTGTTGTTGGTGTTATATATGTTTGCACAATACATGTATGGGAACATAGGCTATAGTCAGAGGACAACTTTATGGAACCAATCCTCTCCTCCTACCTTCATGTGGGTTCCAGGGTCTTAAACTCAGGTTGTCGGGTTGGAGTGGCAAGCCCCCTTACCTGCTGGGCCATCTCAACAGCCCTCCATCTAAAAATTCTTGAATCACAACTTGGTATGAGAACCCTGTCCTGAAAGAATTTGAGTTATTGGGATTTGGGAACTAGATCTGGGGTCCAGATCTGGACCCAGGGAATGGTATAGCTCTAGCTTCTGGTCATAGAAAAAAAAAAGTGCCCAACAGTCCCAGAGGGTCATTCTAGAGACCAAGAGAGTCAGGAGAGTTGGCTGAGCTCAGGGAAGGGATGACCCCGGGGGTGTGTGTCCAGAGCCCAGAGGGGGCTACGCTGGCCATGAGAGATGGTTCTTCTCAAGGCCCCAGCAGGTGATATAACACGTCCTGTATGCAAGATGCCATCCTAAAGCTTCACAAGCTGGCCTGACTCCACCTTCTTGCCTTTCCAAGATGGAGTAACAGTTACCATTTCTGTCCCCCAGCACAAATGAGGGCGTGAGGCACAGGACAGAGATGTGACCTGCCCTCAGTCATACAGCTAGTGATAGCAGACTATGATTCCATCCCAGAAGGCAATCTTCTGGAACCCTAACTCTTAACTTGAACCAGAGTCACTTGTTCCCATCAGCAGCCCTAACCTCAGGCCAGATGTGATACTGACCAGACCAGGAGCTTCAGTTCTAGTTCCGGTCACAGTGGAGCCTTTCAGGGAGTAGGAGCTAACTCAAATGGCCCTCAGGAAAAGACTGTTGCTACACCCAGATCTGCATTCTGTCTTCTCAGGTGTGTGGCTTGTCAGGCTATGAGGGCCTGGTGTCTGAATTGGCCCACACCACAAGGGGGCCTTTTCTATCTGGAGATCCCAATGTTAACTGTCACCTTACCACTGGCTCTGGGGTCCAGGAGAGGGCAGGTGTCTGTGCAGGGTGTGTGAGCAAAGAGGAGGACTAGGTAAATCCGAGACTCAAGATCCAACAAGACCCTTGCTATCACAGAGATGAGGCATGAACCAAAGGGCCTCCATACCTCCACCCACTAGAACATTCATGACACACACTGAGTTAGCTCACACAGGACCAAGGGAATCCCAGGTACGGAAGGTGAGGATGGGGAAAAGAGCTCCCTCTGGGACGGGTTCGGGCAACACTGCAACAAATAGAGTTCTGATGTCTTTAAAATGGAAAGCTGGTCCAGGCCCTGCCTGAAGTCTGCAAGGGTTTCTAGTGTTTTCTGGACTCAGATGGTCTAGAGACCAAGGAGGCCCTGATTGTCTGGCCAGTCTTGGTTTGGACTTAGCTGGTGCTGGCCCCCACATACGCAGCCCCCCTCCAGTGCATAGGTGCTGTGTTCTCTCTCACCTCCCAGCTTCACCCAGAGTTCCCTCAGCCTCTAATGCCACACCTGTACACATACATGCTAAACACATGCACACGTGCAAACACATTCTCCTCACCTAGCCATCTCCCTTCCCACTTCAAATCTCAGTTCCGATGCCAGCTCCCAGGGAGCCTCCCTTGGCTGCCTGCACCCCACCTCCAGCAACCACATCAAGAACCACTCACCCAGGACCACACATTTCTTGGAACACGTCTTACAATCTATAATCAAATATCCATGCATCAAACTGTTGGAGCAACCTCTGATACCCAGTCATGGACCAAGGCTCCAGAGGGCAGAGTCTTTGTGCCTGAAACTCCACCCAGCCAACAGTGGATCTCAATAGTTACATAGATGCATGGATGAACAGTAGGCGGAATGGCATGCTCCCACATAGATGAAAGCCCGAGGCAGCGCAGGAACCTGTGTGAGAACCCAAGGGATTCTGGGTAGAGGATGGATTCAGAGCTCAAGAGAGAGCATAAGATCCCTATCCTATTCTTAATGCTTGGGAGAAGAGTTGGGTCAGAGAGACAAACAGACTGGACATACAAACTGGTAGCCAGCCCAACTAGCATGGAGAGGTCAGAGGTCAATGCTAGAAGAATGCTGTTCCTCCCCCTTCCCTCTCTGCCCTGGGCCAAGCACCAGGCCTAATAATTAAACTGGGTTTGCTCAGCCAGGCCCTAGAGGAGTCGGCTCCAAGCATTCCAGATGGGCTCTGTTTGTCAATTTGAAAACTAATCTTTGACTATTTAAACAGCAGCTTAGCGGGCCCAGACCAGGATTAGCATTTGGCACCTAGGCTGCAGAAAGTAGGAAGTACTCCCAGGTGTTAGAAAAGGATTTGGGGGTGTGCTTCCTATAGCAGGAGGGGTCTCCCAGCATCTCCTGGCCCTTAGGTCTCTCTGCAGGGTGTCCTTCCACCACACTGTGGTCACAGTCCTGTCCTACCGTACAGGAGGCAGAGTCTCCCCTAGACCCAGCGGGCATGAGGGCCTGTAGACATCTTGATTTTGGCCTCCAGCCCCGTGAATAGTGAGAGAAAAAACTGCTCGTTTGAGCCACTGGTTTGAAGTCATTTGTTAGAACAGCTCTAGGAACCTGACCCAAGCCCTGACTAGCTCTGACCTTTGTAATAGTTGGGGAAACCTAATAAGAAGATAGACACCCCAGTGGCTAATGGGGACAATTTGTGGGGCTCAGGCCCTGTTCTCTCTCCACATTCTGTCCTGGGGAACAACATCCAGGAATATGCCATGAGGCACCGTCTATAAACCAAGGATGCCCAGCCCCCAGTCCCCTCTCTGGACCTTGAACTCAGCGAGGCACTTGACCGGTAGGCAGTTCCACAGACTGAAGCATTCGGCATTTCCTACTGCCTGTGTGAAACTGCTGGGCTGCCTCCCAGTGCCCCTGCCCTAGACCTCTCTGGTTCAGTTCACGGCGCCCAGGAGCCCTGGCTAGCTTTCCTCCCTGTCTCCAGGCTCTTGGCAAAGCCTGCTGACACCACATCCAGAGCATCCCTTCCCCCACTGCGGCAGTCACTGTCCTGGCTCTGGCTGTGATCACCACCGAGTCTGCCTGGACTGTTGCCCAGTTTCCCTCCTTCCAAGCTTTTCTACACACTTCCCTCCCCATCATCCCTACGGTAGCCAGGGGAAGCTGGCAAAAACGTGAGTGGAATCGTACCACACCCCGCTAGCTGTTAATGGTGTCTCACTGCAAAATCCAATGAGAGCCAGGTGTGGTGCATGTTCGGAACGGGGATGGGAGGATTGCCGCTAGCATGAGGTCATCCTGAGCTATAGAATGAGATCTTGTCTCAGAAAACCAAAACACAAAGAAAAAAGTATCCTCAATGAGTTCTAAGTCCCTGCAGGGACCTATTAGGCTAGGCCATCCCACATCCCTGTCCCCTGGGACTCCAGCTCCCTGCTACACACACACAGGGTTGCTCATGAGCCATAGCTCCTGCTAGCCAGCTCCTCCTCACAACCTCTGCCTCCTCTCCCCGTATCTGCAGCCTCCCCTGCCTGGGACTCTCCTGTGTACCTACAGGTGCCCCTGTCTCTCTTGGTTTTCAGTGTGTGCTCACAAAGGCCCTCATCGCGTGCCCACCAGGTGGCCCGAGGTTCTGAACTTCCTGACTCAGAAGCACTGGCCTGATGGGCAATGTCCTGTATGCACTTGGGTATCTCTGTGCATCTGAGTGTCTGTGTCCCCTCATTGTAGGAGACGTGTGTTGTGTGTCAGTGTATCTGGACATCTGTGTGTCAGTATCTGTGTATGTGTCTGTGTATCCACATGTATCTGTGTGTCCTGGGTCTGCATCTGTTTGTCTGTGTGGGTCTGAGTATCTGGGTCTGTCTTTCCGTACCCATAGCCATGAACGCCTAAGAAAGAGAGAAATGGAGGAGGGAAGGAGAGAAACAGGAAGGGAGGAAGGGAGGGAGAGAGAGAGAGAGAGAAAGAAAGACAGACAGAGAGAGAGAGACAGAGAGAGAGAGAGAGAGAGAATGAGCCATCTACCCTGTGCCAGGAACATTATAAGCCCCAGTTACTCTCACACAGGAAAGTGTCGGGTATGTATTAGTGGCCAAGTAACATGTGTTGAATTATTGAAGATGGATAAAAAAGCATTTGCTGAGAATATATAGGCTAAGGCCTGAGTGATGAGGGGATGACAGATGGGGAGGGGGAGGGTGAGCAGGACTTTGTGCATCGCCCCCGGTGAGCCCTGCTGGAACATTCCAGCCACAGGGAAGGTTCACAGGGTTAGGATCTAGTGGAGTCCACACCATTTCATGAGGAGGCAGAAGGGAGCCTTCCGGCCTCCCTGACTGTGCTGTCCTGAGGCTGCCTCAGGTGACCTCTCTTAGGTGTCTCCTGACCCTTGGGATCTCAGTTTCCATGCGCTACAAAGAGCGGGGTGCCAGGGATGGCCTGAGAAGCCCTGGTCCCTGCCCTCTCTAAGACAGGAGCAAACACTATCATCACTCAAGAGCTGAGTCTGTCTGTGGATGACCCTAGCACCACACAGAGTATACTGAAGTCCAGGTCCGCAGTAGGAAATTGCCCTCTTTAGGCATCTTCAGTGGTACAAGGACCACTTGGGTTCAGAGGTCTTAATCCCTCCCTGTCTTAGTCAGGGTCACTATTGCTGTGATAAAACACCATGACCAAAGCAACTTGGGGAGGAAAGGCTTTATTTGACTTATGATTCCAAATCACAGTTCATCATTGAAGGGAGTCAGGACAGGAACTCAAGCAGGGCAGGAACCTGGAGGCAGGAGCTGATGCAGAGGCCGTAGAGGAATGTTGCTTATTGGCTTGCTTTCCATGGCTCGCCCAGCCTGCTTTCTTGTAGAACCCAGAAGCACCAGCCCAGGGTGGCCCCACCCACAGTGGATTGGGCCCTGCCAAATCAATCACAAATTAATACCCCATAGGCTTGCCTACAGTCTGTAGAACTTGTCTCTCTGAAGCGGTTTCCCCATTTGAGATCTTTTAGAAAAAAACAGCCAAGTTCTACTTTTTCCTCAAAGGAAACCCAAAGCTTGATATCCAGGCTGAGTTTCACAACCCCTGGGGCCCTTTTGTTACAAAGAACAGAAACCCCTGAAGGTCATGGGCAGCACATGGTTCAGAAGACTGAAAAGGAAGATACTAATAAAGCTCCGGGTATGGCTCCACCCAGGTCTCAGGGATGGAGAGCCATGGGACATGTTCATCAGGGAGTTATCTGGCATGTTTTGAGTCCCCAGAGCCAGGAGTACTTCTTGCTACCATTATCATGGACCCAAACCTAGTCTTCCGGATGCCTGCCACCTGAATTCCTGCCCTCCCTGGTAGGTTTCTCCTCTGACCACTGTGGTGCCCCCAGGTCTGTGCTCCCTTTGCCTGACCCTGTGCTGGGTCAGGACAAAGCTACAGGCCCAGAGTCTGGTGTGGAGGACAAAGGGGAAGAGGGAAGAGGAGGAAGGGTTAGTAGGATGATAGGCTTTGGGAACCAGACACACGACCTGCTATCCACACTTGGGGGTTCTGAGGCTCTGGGACAGAGAAACCCTCTGTGACGGGTCTTCTGAAGTGAGAGCCTCATGGAGAAAGAGAAAGCTTCAAGAGGAGGGCAGAAAGGTATGTGCTATAAGCACCAGGTTCTCAGCATGGAGGAGCTGCTCTCCTGATTAATTCAAGACAGCAGTGAGCTCTTTGATGTACCTTCTGTTGGGAGGTGGACTCTGTATTCTTTCATGCTTTGGTATGAACTATGAGACACCTCTGATGGGTGGAGGTGGGGTTGGAAGTGGTCCAGTGATACTTTATCCATGTCTTGAGAAATTGGCAACACCTACCTCCTGCCCCCATGAAACCTCCAATCTTGATGCCTGGGGTTGCTATGAATGTGTCCAACTGCCCAGATCACATGTGATCTGCTCCAAGACTTTAAGACGGAGGAGGAGGACAGGGCCTGGGTCCCTATGCTATGAATCATTAGAGAAAAGCTGACCTTGACCCTTGACCAGGTCACTCATCAGCCAAATTCCCCTAAAGGAACCCAGTCAAGGTCCCATTGAGAGAAAGAACCACCCAACAGAGCCCTGAGCAATGAGATACAATAAAAAAACAATGTTGATTTGAAGTCACTACGTTTGCTGGCATTTGTTACCCAACAGGAAATATGCAGAACACCTACCATCCTTGACAGACTTGAGTAAGTGATGCTCACTTATAAAATGATCTCGAGTTTGTGATATTAATCAGAGTGGTGACTAACCAGCCTGGCATCTGACACAGAGTTGGTATTGGTTAGTTAAATATGTTCTAATATTGCTATCATCATGAGAAAATGAGGGCACAGAATAGACAAACAGTGCCAACTGTGAGTGGGTTGGCTTTTGGGGGGTCCCCATCCAGTGGTGTCATTTGCACAATGAACAAGATCAGAGGCCCTGGAATCAAAGTCCTGAGTATGTACCCCATCTCTACCTCCTCTTATGGGGTGACTTTCATCACCTCTTTGGGGTTCAGCCTCTTCACTGGTAGAGAGAACTCCCTCGTAGGATGTCTGGGAGCACGAATTGATTGATTCCATACAAAACTGTGAAAACCACGTCTAACACTCTGCCAATCCCCTCAACTATTGGTATATGCATTATGACCACTTTCATTATCTGAGTGAAGGAGCCCGGGATTCCTCAGCTAAAGAAAGGAAGGAAAGCAAGAAGATTCTCATTGGACAACCTCATGAGATCTACCATCCCAAGCTGGTGTTCCCAGAGACTGGGTCTGTCATGGGGGCCTCCTGACTCCCTGGGGCAGACCCTGAAGATGTAGTGATATTTCATTTGTATTTTAGTAACTAAAGCTTGCCTAAAGATTAGAACTCAGAACAGCCACACTAGTCAGCCATATAGACCAGGGAATGGTGCCAAACACCCTTAATCCAAACAGCCACACTAGTCAATCATAGAGGCTGGGCAGTGGTGGTGCTCGCCTTTAATCCCAGCACTGGAGAAGACTGTAAGGAGGGATGAGACAGGAACTCACTCTCTTTCAGTCTGAAAAGTTCATAGAGGTGGGAACTCCCTAGTGGCTTGCTTGCTTTGCTTTTCTGATCTTCAGGTTGAACCCCAATATCTGTCACTAGGCTTATATTATTCATGCTACACGAAGAAGTGCAAAATCCTTCCTTTAATGAGCCAGGATGAGGACGTGAAGGACCTTCCCCTGAGCCCTGAAAGTTGTTACGGCTAGCCTGGGAGTGTGGTTCAGCAGCAGAGTGCTTGCCAAGCATGTGGAAGACCCAGGTTTGATCCCCAACATCAAATTAAAAAAAATGAACAAAAACTGGGTGCAACTAATTAACCCTAGTTGTGATACCTCGGTGCCTACCTGTCTCACCATGGCCTGTGCCGTGGCCAGCATCACAGTGAGGATAGAATTCATTTGCAAGCAACGGCAGTGGACACTGTGGAGTGGTACCCACATCCCAACACTCATTCCCCTCATTGCTCCAAGTGTTAAGGGGACATTGGTAGCCAACTACTCATAGATCAAAACATTCTTCAAAAATTATCCTCAGAGAAAACCACTGTGCCCAAGGCTAGGGCCTCTCGATCATGCCCAGTGAGATACAGGACCGTGCTGCCAGGTAGGGTGACAGGTTCAGTTTTCCCAGTAGTTTCCCATTCTAAGCACCTAAAGTCCTGGGATGCCCTTGGCGCTGTACAAACTAGGTCACCTCATCACCTGATAGCTGGTGTATCCCAGCTCTGCTGCTCCTGCGGGCTGAAGCCTTTGCTGCAGCCGCAGCACCATTAAAGGTATTTCTCTGTCCAGTTCTGCCTATCTCCACCCCCTCCCCCGCCGCTCCACTGCCTGAAATAAGTTCATCTGAGATTGTGTCTCCCTGGGGCTCCCACCAAAGTCTGCCTTTCCTCCATGTGGGACTGTGCTCTGCCCTGCTCGAGCCTCACCTGCAGCCCCGGAGGTGGGTGATGCTGTCCCCTAGGACACCAAGGCTCATAGACACAGGGCTCAAGGCAGCCCTTTGCACATGCACACAGAACACTCTGATGCCTTTGCTGGCTGATTTTTCTCCTCTACACTTTATCTAACTATTCTTTATCTGTCTTGAAAATAAGTCAAAGCATTTGGGGATTGAATTTCTCTTCTTCTTGGACCCTTTGGCCTGAAATAGGCAAGAATAAGCAAGCATCTTCCCCCTGACATCTGGAAGTTAGCAACCGCCTCTGTCTGGTCTGCCAGTGGGGGTGGGGTAGAGAAGCAGTGGGGAGGAAGTGGGGTGGTTAGGAAGGCAGCTGCTGGTCACACCCATCACTTGTAAGATCCTTCTCCATGGCCCCTCAAACTGTGTTTCTTTTCTTTCTTTGGAGGGAGATGAGGTGCTTGGCTCGGATGAATAAGCAAGCTCTCTGCTTTCACCCGCAGTCACAGGGAGGAGCAGCTCACACCCTCGTGTGCCAGTCCCTGCTCTCCCCTAATGTCCTTGCTCTCCCCTAACACCCTTGAAGATCGAGGACCAGCTGTTCTCAAGGGGGAAAGAGCAGTATCTCTTCCTTCCTGTCCACTTTCCGCTATGCTCTGTCCTCACCTTATCTTCCCAACCCCACCCCATCTCCTTTACTGTCCTGCCCACTTCCTGCCCCTCCTCTATCAATCATTCTCTCTCTCTCTCTCTCTCTCTCTCTCTCTCTCTCTCTCTCTCTCTCTCACACACACACACACACACACACACACACACACGCACTAACAGATATATGCACGCACACACACACACACACACACTGCTTCACCCTTCTCTCAAGTCTTTCCTCCTTTCTTCCTCTCTCTCCTTCTGGTCCATTCTCTTCCGTCTTTCCCAGATTTATCATGTGTGTGTGTGTGTGTGTGTGTGTGTGTGTGTGTGTGTATTTGCAGAAGCCAAAGGCAGATAGAAACCCAGTGTCTTGTTCTCTCTGCCGTATTCCCTCAAGGCAGGGTCTCTCACTGGAACTCATGATTTTCCAGCTAGGCTAATTAGCCAGCAATCCTCTTATCTCCTCCTTCACACAAGCGCATCCTCCATCCACCCCGCACACGCACCCCAGCACCTGCCTAATGCTAGGGTTACAGGCCTGCATGGCCATGCCCAGCTCTACATGTATGCTGAGGATCAGAACACAAGTCATGCCTGCACAGCAAGTTTCTTATCCACCAAACCATCTCCGCCTTGAAAGGGGACCTGAGGCTCACACGCCCCAGTTCTCACTGCCCCTGTTTTCTATAAACCAGAGACAGAGCAGACCTACTTCTTAGGATTGTCATGGGAATCCAGTGCCACGGTGTAGGTGGCAGTCTTGCCTGGGACACAGCACACTGGAAGCACGCTATCTAATTCCAGTCCCATCTTTCCAAAGCGCGTGACACAGGCCTGGAGCCTCCTCAAGATGGAGGAGGCGACCCAGAAATGTCCCCTCATCTCATTAGCTCTCTTCAATTTGCTGAGAGTGAGGCTGCCCAGACTCCACCCCACCCCCATTCCAACACTTCTCAGCCTTTCACCCTGGGTTGGGAACAACTCCTGGGATGGGCTCCTCCAGCACCCGCCATCAAAGTTCCACCCGCACCATCTGGTCTACCCACATCCTCACTCGGGATTTATTACCTATTCCCTCCATTAGCATAAATAATATGGAGCGTGGTTTTCATGATGGTTTACATAATAAATAAAACAGGTCAATTGCCCACAAAACTAGTCTCTGTGAACAGTAACAGATTTAATTAGATTTATTTTACCCTGGGTTTTCTGGAGTGAAGCGGATGTCTCTCGTGCCAAGGATAAAAACTTTCCCATCAACTTCTATTTCTGGGAAGGCAGCTCCCATCCTCCTAGGAGACAGAGGGGAAGAGGAAATAGATAAAAGAGAGGGGGGAATAGAAGATAGTCAAGGGAAGAAGGCACAGGAAAAGAGAGGTGTGGCCCTGAACTCCTTGTTATGCGTCACCTGGTCCCTCCATCTGCTAAGTGAAAACCCTCATATCTGAGTGGCCCCCACTACATGACCACACCTTGAGGAAGCCACACATGCCCCTCTACTGGTTTCTCACCACCTAAGATCAAGTCTAAGATTCTCCCAACCAGAGGCTCTCCTTCCCTATAATTCTTTTTTAAAAATTATTTATTTATTATGCATACAGTGTTTTCCCTGTATGTCTGCCTGCATGCCAGAAAAAGGCACCAAATCTCATTACAGGTGGTTGTGAGCTGCCGTGTGGTTGCTGAGAGTTGAACTCAGGGCCTCTGGAAGAGCAGCTGGTGCTCTTAACTGCTGAGCCATCTCTCCATAATTCTTCTTAACCAACTCTTTTTTTTATTTATTATGTATACAATATTCTCTCTGTGTGTATGCTGCAGGCCAAAAGAGGGCACCAGACCCCATTACAGATGGTTGTGAGCCACCATGTGGTTGCTGGGAATTGAACTCCAGGACCTTTGGAAGAGCAGGCAATGCTCTTAACCTCTGAGCCATCTCTCTAGCCCCTCTTAACCAACTCTTAAGACCTCATAAAACACCACCCTCTCTTATTGTCCATCTCCATGGAGATGCTCAACCTTATGTCTACCCGTGAACAGGAAGTAATCAAGTGCTCTCTGCTCCCTCAGCCACTTCATGTCAAGAATATTGTTTTGGGTTTCTGTTGCTGTGAAGAGGCACCATGACCACAGCAATTCTTATAAGGGAAAGCATTTAACTGGAGATAACTTATAGTTTCAGAGGTTTAGTCCATTATCATCATGGTGGGACATGGCAGTGTGAGGGCAGACGTGGTGCTGGAGAAGGAGCTGAGAGTCCTACATCTTGATCTGCAGGCAACAGGAAGTGAACTGTGACACTGGGTGTAGCTTGAACCTAGGAGACCTCAAAGCCCATTCCCACAGTGACACACTTCCTCCAACGAGGCTACACCTACTCCACCAAGGCCACACCTCCTAATAGTGCCACTCCCTATGGGGGCCACTTTCTTTTAATTCACCACAAGCATCCACCTCTGAGTCTTTCCCTACAGTCCCAGTCACCCTTCCTGACTCAAGGCTCCTTCTCCTTTCCAGGGATCTTCCAGGTGGCCTCAGTGGGAACCCTTGAAGCTGTGACCTCCCAAATCCAGCGTTCATTCTCTCGGGGTCCCCAGCCACTGAGGGGTTGATGGAGAGACGGCTGGAACTGAACCTGAGGAGGACCAGCACCATCTTTGGGGCAGCACTGAGCACAGTGAGCCTGTGGAGGTCCCCATCATATGTCTTGCTTTGGAAAGCTGACTAGAGGGGTTTCTATCACTATGGCACAAAGGATGGTAGCTGGTGCCTCTCCTCTGACACAGCAATTTCACTTGCAGAAATAACCTGAAGAAAATGTCGCAGATGGCTACTGCATGGCCTCTTCGGGGAACTCAGACCATGGCCCTCTGCAGATCTTTCCTCCCCAGTAGAACAAGGGGATCTTTCCTTGTGTCTCATGTCTCCTGTGCTGGCCGGTCTTATGTCAACTTGACACGCAAACTAGAGTGGTTTGAAAGGAGGGACACTTGATTGAGAAAATGCCTCTATAAGATCCATCTGTAGGTCATTTTCTTAATTAGCTACTGGTGTACGAGGGCAAGTCCATTGTGGGTGGTGCCACCATGGGCTGGTGGTCCTGGGTTCTGTAAGAAAGCAGGCTGAGCAAGCCATGGGAAGCAAACCAGTAAGCAGCACCCCTCCACGGTCTCTGCATCAGCTCCTGCCTCCAGGTTCCTGCCCTGACTTCCTTTGATGATGAATAGTGATATAGAAGTGTAAGCCAAATACACCCTTTCCTCCCTGGCTTTATTTTTGGCCATGGTTTTCATCACATGGTTTTCATCCTAGAAACCCTAGGACGCCTCCCCAGTAGCCTCTGTCATCAGCATGACCCCGCTTGCCGGCACATACTGCAGAGGGAGACCACATGGCCAGGAAGTAGTAATTATCATAAGCTGGATGACCCACCATCCTGTTCTAGTGCAAGAGCCTCATACACCTCCAGTACACAGCTCTGAACACACCCACTGATGGCATCTTGAGCCCCTTCCTTAGGCAGCTATACCACCTCACCTCCCAATTCTGCTAGAGGTGCCAGCTCCTTCCAGCCAGCCAGAGACCACCAAGGGAGCCTCTGGAAAGCTTGGCCCTTTAATGCTTCATCTTTTTCATTAAGTCCTCAGAAATTGCTCAGAAATTGCTGTCCCTGTCTTCCCTACACCCTCTTCCAATTTCCACTCACCCTTCACTGTTCCCCCTCGGTTGGTGAGAAAGGTTATTGGAGGCTGGAGGACAGTAAAGGAAGCTCCAAGGAGTATCCTTCAGCCGCCATGAGCTGGGCCTCCCTGGAACACAATCCCAGAACACACAAGACCATGACCTTGGGTGGGCCTCCTGCCTGGCTTCTGCCGGCTCCACTAGGCAGAGGTCAGTTCAGCTCATTCCAGGTCCAACAGAGAGAGGCACAAAGAAGAAAGGGATCCTCCTTTCTACTACTCCAATCCTCATTTCTCCTCCCAGCCTTGGTCACTTTCCAGGATAGCGGAAAAGGGAAAGCCGGGAGCTAGGAGAAGGGACTTTGCCAAGATCAAACACCAATCAGGCCAAGTTGAAAGGCTTGCAGGGAATGCCAACGAGGCTGTACTTGCGGAGAGACTTGTGATGTTCCAGGTAGGGTGATTCAGGCTCCGCTCTAGTTCTGCCGTGACCCTGGTGCTGCCACTGCCCTGTGGCATCCTCCCCAAAAAGGTTGGCTCAAGGAGACCAGCAGGGTGCCTGCCTGTGCCGCACAGACCTGCGGTGGCAGGAAGTTACTGATTGCCCAGAGATAATTTCAGGAATGAGGGGGAAGAAGCTAAAAACACCAGCCAACCCCAGCAACTTCCTTTGGGTCCATTATCTCTGCAGAACGGTGCATCCTCCTGGACCATAGCTCTGCTGTTTCCTCAGGTGCACTCAGCCTGTGAGGGCCTGAGCTGGGTGGTAGGAAAAGGCAGGGAAGGCTTGGGGTAAGAAAGAAATTGGTAGAGTGGGGTCTCTGGGGCTGGCAAACCTGGATAGATCACCCACTCTTCCCACCTCTAATACATTCCTAGCCTCACTTCTGGGCAATTGGGGGTATAGAATAGTCCTGTTTAACTTCTTCAGTCCCATCTCCTCTCTTCTGGTCAGCACAGCTGGCTCAACATCTGGAGGCCTAGCCCTTTTTCTAGAGTAGTGTTTCTTCTCCAGGCTCTCAAAAGACATGGGCTATTTTTTCCACCAGATTCCCCTAGGCTGTGAACTGCCCCCTGGGCACCTCGCCAAAATCCCCTCATGTTTCTTGTGCTAGCATTGTCTACAGAGACGCTAGCCAGCCAAGCCTGACCAAGAATGATGTGAAAAGCAGGGTGGATCACGAGTGTCCTTGTTTGAAATCAGGTAGAACAATGGCCACCAGACACACTGAATAATACTCACTTTAATTGTGGCTAAACACCTGATCTACATAGAAATTTTTTTCATTCAAACCTGGAAAGGGAAAAAAAATCAGGCATGGTGGTACACAGCTGCAATCCTGCACTCTAAACTTAGCAGGGGGAGAGTGAATTTGAGGCTAGTCTGGGGACTTAGCAAGAACCTGTCTCAAAGACATAACCTCAAACCGGGAGATGGGAAATCCAGTCCACACACTTCAGGTGCCTGGATACAAAACGGTGGCCATGTCGCTGCATCCGAGAAGGGCTCTTTATGAAAACAACTTCCTGAAGGAAGCAAAAGATATCTTTTAGAGTGGTCTTCAATTTTGCTTTGACTTATTTTTTTGTCTCTTTCTCTCTCTCTCTTTCAGAAAGTACTGAAAACTACAAGATCAAGTTTAAATATACCCCAGCTTTCTCTTCTTTTCGGGAGACCCCACACATGCTAAGCATAAGTCCACCACTGAGCTATATCCTTGCTCCCAAATTTAATTTTAAAACATATTTCCGTGTGTGTGTGTGTGTGTGTGTGTGTACACTTGTCTGAGGAAGTCAGAGGCATCCTCTGGAACAGAAGTTGCAGCAGTTGTGAGTGTTGTGGGCGTCGACAATTGAAGTCGGGTCCTCTGCAAGTAGCTACTGAGCCATCTCTTCAGCCACTTCCCATTTAAATTTTTAGTAGAAAAAAACAATGGTTACTTCAATGAAACTGTCTCAAAGAACAGCCACTAAGCACCTGCAGCGTGGCCAGTCCTCTCCAAAGGAGAGGTGATCACATCAGGTGGCGACTGTCATTTCCATGCCAGTTATATGTTGAAGTGATAATGTTTTGAATATGTTGACTGATTAAATTTGTTGATTTCATCTGTTTCCTTTGCCCCTCCTTTTTTACAGGGGGCACCAGAGCATTTTAGGTTATGTGCGTGGCTAGTGCTATATGTTCAGCAGAAAGCAGTGCTCTCAAAAGGGCTTGACAAACTAGGAGTCAGAGATCAAATCAGTTCACTACTTGCTTCGTAAACAAATCTCTGCTGGAACATCACCATGTTCATTCACGGTGTACCAGGCTTTTCTTTGGGCTGCCAATGGGCTCCCAAATCATGACATGGAGACTTATTTTTAGTTATGCATACTCACTTAGTTCGCTCTTATTTTAATGTTTTTCTTTATCTATGTTTTACCTCCAGATTTTTTACATCTTTCTTTCTTTCTTTCTCTCTCTCTCTCTCTCTCTCTCTCTCTCTCTCTCTCTCTCTCTCTCTCTTTCTTTCTTTCCTGCTGTCTCCATGTCTGGCTGGCAGCTGCCTGACTTCTGCTCTCTTTTTCCCCAGTTCTCTTCTCTCCCTTCTCTAGATTTCTCCTCCCACTTCTTCTCTCTGCCTGCCTGCCCCACCCATCCTTCTCCTGCCTAGCTATTGACTGTTCAGCTTTTTATTAGACCAATCAGACAAGCTGAAATAAAGGTAACACATCTTTACATAATTAAACAAGTGCAGCATAAGCTAATGTAACACATCTTTACATTGTAAACAAAGGCAGCAGAAACAAGTGTAAGACACTTTCACAGAGTTAAAGTCATATTCCACAGCATAAGCA
This sequence comes from Myodes glareolus, assembly GCF_982192425.1. Taxonomy (NCBI): domain Eukaryota; kingdom Metazoa; phylum Chordata; class Mammalia; order Rodentia; family Cricetidae; genus Myodes; species Myodes glareolus. The sequence continues at coordinate 68,864,606 of NC_142028.1, read as the reverse complement.
ATGTAACACATCTTTACATAGTTAAACAAATGCAGCACAAACAATGTATACATCTTTACATAGTTAAAAGAATATTCCACAACACAGGGAAGCAAATATCATCTGTAGCTCTGTCACACGCTGATGGCAGAATGGACAAGCTGCAGTGGAAACCAAAGGTGGGAAGGGCAGGACATGTGTGTCACCTCTACCCAGAGGTGTGTGTGGTCACAGAGTGTGTCGGCCTCTACCCAGAGTCACAAACACTGAAAGACAAAGTGAGAGCTTCAAGCTGGGTTTGAGATGAAAGTCTTGCCTCCCCCTTCCACATTTTGACATTGTTTTGAAACAGGCTTTCCCTAAGATACCCAGGTTGGCCTTGAACTCACTCTGTAGCTAAAGCAGGCCTCAAGCCTGTGACCATCCTGCTTCAACTTCCCAAGCTGCTGGAATTACAAGTCTGCACCATCCAAGTTTGTTCAAAATGAGTAAGGAGATGTCCTTCGTTCCTTCCTTCCTGATAAAAAGCCTGGTACAGAGAAGAGCTGAGGGAAACCGACACTTGCAGTCACATCTGCAGAGTGGGAACGCCCCTGCTCTCCCAGGTGGCCGTCAGCAGCCCTGCTCTGGAGCTCACAGGTAGGTTCTACAGTCATGTATGAGTGGGAAAATTCTGGGCCTTTATTTATTTATTTACAAAAACCTTTATGGTAATTGTGTGTGTATACATGTGTGTGGAGGCAGGGACATTGGGTGTCTTCCTCACTCTCCACATTCCTTACTTTTCTGTTTTGTTTTTATTTATTTTAAATCTTTATTTATTTTACGTCCCAACCAGAGCTTTCCCTCCCTCCTCTCCTCCCATTTCCTCCTCCCACTTTCCCTCCCCCCTCCCATCCATTCCTCCCCTGTTTCTGTTCAGGAAGGGGCAGTCCTCTCATGGGTATCAACAAAACTTGGCATACCAAGTTATGATAAGCCCCTCCCCTTGTATTAAGGATGGCCAAGGCAATCCGGTGTGAGGAATAGGTTCTCAAGTGCCAGTCAAAGTGTTAGGGACAGCCTCTGCTCCCATTCTTAGGAGCCTCAAAAGTAGATCAAGCTGCACAACTGTCACATATAAGCAGAGGGCCTGGGTCAGTCCCATGCAGGCTCTCCGGTTGTTGGTTCAGACTCTGGGAGTTCTATGAGCCAGGCTAGTGGTTTCTGTGGGTTTTCTTATTGTGTCCTTGACCCCTCTGGCTCCTACAATCCTTCCTCCCTCTCTTCAGCAGGATCCCCTGAGCTTGGCCTACTGTTTGGCTGTGAGTCTTCATCTGTTTCCATCAGTTACTTGATGAAGGCTCTCTGATGAGTATCGGGTTAGTCACCAGTCTGGATGGCCAGTTCAGGCTATGTATCCACTATTGCTAGGAGTCTTAGCTGAGGTCATCCTGTAGATTCATGGGAGTTTCCGTTGCATCAGGTTTCTACCCGATCTGGAAATGCCCGCTCCCTGCTTCCCAGTCATCTCTTTTAGTACACTTCCCCTCTACCCACACCCCCGCCCAATCCCTCAAGTTCTCTTCCTCACTCGCCCCCAGTACAGCCAGGAGATCTATTTCCCCTTCCCAGGGAGATCCATGTGTCCCTCCCTGTTAGGTCCTCCTTGTTACCTGGCCTTTCTGGGTCTGTGGATAGTAACATGGATATCCTTCACTTTACAGCTAATATCCACTTATGAATGAGTATATACCATGTCTGTCATTCTGGGTCTGGGTTACCTCACTCAGGATGATTTTTTTTCTAGTTCCATTCATTTGCCTTCAAATTTCCTGATGTCATTGCTTTTAACAGCTGAGTAATTCTCCATTGTGTAAACTTACCACATTTTCTTTGTCCATTCCTTGGTTGAGGGGCATCTAGGTTATTTCCAGGTTCTGAATATTACAAACAAAGCTGCTATGAGCATAGCTGAGTAAGTGTCCATGTGTTATGATTCAGCATCCTTTGGGTATATGCCCAAGAGTGGTATAGCTGGGTCTTGAGGTAGATTGATTCCCAATTCTCTGAGAAACTGCCATATTGAGTTGCAAAGTTGGCTGCACAAGTTTACACTCCCACCAGCAATGGAGTATTCCCCTTGCTCCACATCCTCTCCAGCATGAGCTGTCACTTGTGTTACTGACCTTAGCCATTCTGACAGGTATAAGATAGAATCTCAGAGTCTTTTTGATTTGCAGGTCCCTGGTAGCTAAGAATATTGAACATTTTCTTTAAGTGTTTCTCTGCCATTTGAGATTCCTCCATTGAGAATTTTCTGTTTATGGACCTTGATTTTTACCAACTCTAACGGATGTGCTGTTTCCCTTGGTTATGAATGTGGACATGACCTCCAGTGAGACTCAGGTCTGCATCGATCTGGGCATATGAGACCCAGTAAGACCTACAGCACTTGCAGATGTGATTAAATCAAGGATATTGAGAGGGAGAGATGAACCTGGATGACCTAGTGGCCCAGTGTGATCATCAAGGACCTTACAAAAGGAGGCAGGGAAGCTAAGGTCTGAGAAGAAGCTATGATGATGAAGGCAGAGGCTCTGGTAACGAGGGGCCATGAGGTGCAGAATGCCGGCAGGCTCTGGCCAGTGGAAGGAACAAGGAGAGACCCTCCCCTAGGGCTCCAAAAGAAACGCAGCCCCACAGACACTTTGATATTAACCCTTCAAGCTGGTTTTGACTTCTAACCTCTTAAGTGATGAGGGATGTCCTTCTATATATGTGTTGCTTTTATTGGTTAATGAATAAACCTACTTTGGCCTATGGCAGGGCAGGATATAGCCAGGCTGGAAGAGTTATATAGAAAGAGTAGGCAGAGTCAAGGAGGTGCTCAGAACCTTTACTGGTAGGCCACTGCCTCATAGTCATACACAGATTAATAGAAATGGGTTAATTTAAGATGTAAGAGTTAGTTAATAAGAAGCCTGAGCAAATAGGTCAAACAGTGTTATAATTAATATAGTTTCTGTGTGATTATTCGGGACTGGGTGGGCAGGAAACCAACATACAGTCTCCGCTTACATTCAAGCCCAAGTCTGTGATTCTCTGCCACAGCAGCACGATGGGAGGCAAAAACATAGCAGTAGAGATCATGCCTTGCCCCCAAGCACATCTCACCTCAGCTGTGGCGGGCATCTCAAAACACTGCTTCCCCACCCTCAAACTTATGGTTGTTAGTAGACAGGCAGCTAGATCTTAATATTAAGTGTATTAATAAATATGCTGATAGTACCACATCACATTTTTAATGGTCTGATAAACTAATAATTTACTTCTTTTTATCCTATGTCTTTTTTTTAAAAAAAAATTGTGTGTGAGGGGTCAGAGAACAACTCTGTGAGATTGGTTCTCTCCTTCCATCCTTACATGGGTTCTGGAAACTGAACTCAGTTAGGCTATGTGTCATCTCTATGTCCTTTATTTTATTTTATGTCCCCGAACTCAAGGAATCCACCAGCTCCACCACACTGAGATTCAGAGGGTTTATTTCGCTTACATGTCCACATCACAGTCTATCATCAAAGGAAAGTCAGGACAGGAGCTCCATCAGCAGGGCAGGAATCATGGAGGCATTTTCTCAGTTGATGTTCTCTCTTCTCCAATGACTCTAGCTTGTGCCAAGTTGACATAAACTAGCCAACACAAGACCACAGGCCAATCTCAGTGTTGTTCCTCAGGATGGCACCCACATTGTCTTTTGAGAGAGGGTCTCTGACTTGTCTGGAGCACACGGAACAGGCTAGGTTGGCTGACCACTGAGTTCTAGGGACACAGCACTGAGAAAAACAAGTTAAGACAGCTGGGCACAGTGACTCACACTTGCCGTCCAGGCACTTAGAGACAGAGGCCAGAGGACTGCCACAAATTCAAGGTCAGCCTGGGCTACAGAGAGACCCTGTTTCTAAAACACCCAAACAAATAACAACAGAAGGAAAACAGAAAAGAAAATAAAGAAAAAACAGATGCAACATGATAAGAATACAAAATTACAAGATTAGTTTTGTAACAAATACCACTGTTTTAGATTTCCCTATTGAAAAACAAAGATTCTGGCCTTAGGTTTAGAAGCAAAATCATTTAACTATATTCTGGTTCAGGAATAGTCAGATATAGCTGTCCTTCTGGGGCAAGTGGCTTCAAGGACTCCTCTCAGACACCAAATGTAAGCCCCTTATGTTATTAATTGGCATGGTGGTTCCAGGTAACCTAAACACATACTTTAAGTCCTAGCTCCACCACTTAGCACGACTGCCTTGTTAACGCTGTGTGGAGGGTCGTGATGCTACATTGCTTAGGGAGTGATGGTCAAAAGTCTGTCTCTGCTCAGCACAGGCACACCTGCCCGTCACAGTCAAGCCACGTTGCTTGAGTCTACTGTACGGAACCTGTGAAAACAGAAGCTTAATAGAACCCAGGCGAACCTATCAAAGAGTCTGAAAACATATGTAAGCCCCTAAAAAAGTCCAGCCATGACCTAGGAATGAAGCACAGTGGGCCAGCACCTGCTGAGATTCAATCCACAACACTCCAAAATCGCAGCAAAAGCCAACAAGTTCACTGAGTCTTGAGGTACACTTTCAGACGGTTGGGGAAAGAGTGAGGACTGAACACATGATGTTTGGAAAAATAAACGCTTGTTTAAAGAGGGAAAATAATTTGATCTTCAACTGGCCTTCACCAAGATAAATGCCAGAGGGATGTGGAAATTCAAATGACTAAATTTAGAACTAGATTTAAAATATGGGCGAATATATGTCTGGCTGGGAAGGAGGCAGGTGTTTCTATGCACTGTGTTTATTTATTTGTTTGTTTGCTTATTTTAATAAGGCAAAAAGGAAACAACAGCAAAGCTAAAACATAAAAGAATAAACCAAACCATTGTGTCAATAAAACTCTCATGAACACAATTAAAAATCAAACAGGCAGGAGTCTGTAACATGTACGGCAGGCAAGGTGAGAAACTAACAAACCAATAAAGAGAGCTGAGAAGCCCGTTAGAAAAGAAAACAAGGGGCATAAATAAGAAATTACAGTAGGAAACTATGGATAGGCAATAAATAGATGGGGGGAAATTCAACACCACTAGTAATAAAAGAAATTAAAATTAAAACAGTGAAATGTATATTTTGCCTGTCATTTTAACCAAGCTTTTTAAAAAATCATAGTGCTTATGGCTGGCAAAGGTTCAGAGGCAAAGAAACTTCACTCCTACAGTGGGAGGAAGCCTTGTCATAGGCATCTTGCAAGGCCTTTTATTTAGACGGATCCGAAGCTTTAAGATGCCCACAGCCTAGACAAGACAATTCCATTTATGGCATTTTTTTCTAAGGATATAATTAGAGATATGCATAGATTTTATTTCCAAGGAGGTTCTGAGCAGTGTAATATAGAATAACAATAAATAAATAAATATATAGATAAATACAAATAAATTAAATAAATAAAAGTCCAAAGATGTAAACAATTTATTTAAGACCCTCAACTCTGGGGGATTTGTTAAACCGATTATGGTGAATTAATACGATGGACTGATATATGATTATTAAAAATCTTTTCCAAATCTCATTTGATTTTAAGGAAAAATGCCTAAGGTGTAAAGTCGAGTGGAAATAAAGAGAATGAATGCTTGAAGGCATCGATTGTTCTCTGATGGATTCACAAATAAGTCTGCTCAGTTCCCCTCCCCTGGGCTTCTCCCACCTCCAGCCCCAGCTCCTTACTGCCCCCAAGGGGAGCTGCTTGTCTTCCCAGCACAGCACTCTCTCCCGGATGCCTCGGACATCCTTTCCAGGCAGTATCACCTTTGCCAGGCACAGGCACCGTGACCCCAAGAGGCTCCAGGGTCAGCGAACACGGAATCATCTAGGATGATGCTTAATCAGGACTCCCAAGTTCTAGAATCCCAGTCTGGAAAAGCTAGCTGAAGAGCCCCTGGGATCACATGACCGAGCCACGCAAAGGAGATCTGGGAAGGAGGAATAAAGAAATGAGCAGATCCCCGGGAGTGCAGACGCTCTCGCAAACCTGCCTCCAGCCACTTCATTACTCACCAGCATCTGCGGGTGCGTTGATGTCAGAGAACTGCCTCTTTTCACTTAGTCCCAACTTAGTAGTTTCTGGAAAGTTCCTGATTGATCAGATATCTTCATTTGCCTTCTGAGGGGATAGGTCAATGCATGCTGTCTATGAGACAGCTGCATTTACTTCATGAGGGTGGGTTGGGGGCGTGGCTCAGCTGGTAGAGTGCTTGCCTAGTGGAGTGGAGTCCTGGGCTTTCTCCTGGAACTCTGAGCCTTAATAACGCTGTAACACCAACCTCCCATGAAACCCAGCATGATGACTTGACCTCTAATCCTAGTATTTAGGAGGCACAGGCCTGAGGATCAGTAGTTCAAGGTCATCCTTGCCTACGTAGGCTAGCTTGGAACATGAGACCCTACCTCAATTTAAAAAAAAAAAATAGCCAGGCATGGTGTCACACAATTTTGATTCCAGCACTTGAGAGGCAGGAGTAGGCAGGTTTCTGTGAGTTTGAGGCCTGCCTGGTCTACATAGTGAGTTCCAAGTCAGTCAGGATTATATAGCGAGACCCTGTCTACAAAACATTTTTTAAATAATCAAATCAAATGGGGGATGAAATTGAAGATGAAGCTGCCTCTTCCCCTCGATAAGGACACAGGGCCAGGCAGACAGGGTTTAACCCTCTCTTAGGGTAGGAGTGGGAGCCACCAGGGTGGTGTTCCTGATCTCCACAGGAGTTTGTGGTCAGCTCTTCATTTTGCCCCAGTCTTCTTCCTTGTCTCAAGCTCACACACACTGAAATCCAGGGCCTGGACCAGCGGGAAATCTCAGTTAAAATCCCCAGGCTGTGCCCATCCTCACCTCATCCCTCTGGTCCCAGCTCTTGTAACCGGTTTCTAATGGTTTTACACCTTCTGTGGGCCAAGCACTCTAGGTACTTAACATGTCTGTAACCGGCATGGCCCAGTCCAGTCAATGCCACACAGATCAGACACACTGACTGGCGTGCTTCTGGCGATTTAAGAGTCCAGCCATCCTACCAGGAGTTGTCTGTAACTTCATCATCATGAGGCCTCAGCTCTCAAGCCCCAGTGTTATCCAAAAGCCCTCGAGGGTCAAGCCAGGTACTCATGACTATGCTCAGAGTCGATGCTACCTGTCCAGGGAAGCCCTGCCCATCTGTGCAGCAGAAGAAGGACAAGTGTCTGAGCTACCAAGTGACTGTGAGGAGGAAAAGCCACAGTGCATTCCATACCCTCTAGGATGGCTCCAGTGGTTTGCATTCATATATGTGTGTGGTCTGTGTGGGCTTTCCCAAACAGCAGACTTCAGTCATGGAGTAAGGACTGAGGACCAAGTAGGACACTAAGAACCTCAGGAGGCCCAGTTCTCACCTAGGACAGACTGGAGACTGACAGGAGTCAACGGGCCCGGAAGTTTCCATGATACCTTTCTCCACACCTGTACCTCCAAAGCTGACCCCCCCCCACACACACACACACTCCAATCCCACGACAGGCAAGGGAAGAAAGAGAAGAAATGTTTGCTCCCATCCACAGCAGACCTAGCCTGGCTGTCCAGCTGTCACTCTCCTGGGAAGGAAGCTTCCCTTGTGCCAGGGGCAGCTGACCTGTCCTGCATCATAGCATGTCCAGAGATGAGCATCGGAGAGAGCTATTCCTAAGAGCTGTTCCTAAGAGTGGGAACAGGGGGCAGGGCCTGGAGTTCTGTCCTTGTGTGGTGAAGCACCCTGTCTCAGCACTGTAGTGGAGAAGTGTCTTTATCACAGCCCAGCCTACACAGGTATGGGATGACAATGGATAGAGGTCCCAGCACAGGAAGGTACTACATGGGAGATCAGAAAAAGGAGGGCCAGTATCCTCCTCCTAGAACCTATCAGCCTTAACAGCATTCTTCCCTCCCTCCTTCCCTCTCTCTTTCCCTCTCTCCATCCCTCCTCCCCGCTTCCTGTCTTCCTTCCTTCCCTCTTTTTCTCTCTTCCCTCCCTCTCCCCTTCCTCTCCCCTTCCTTCCTTACCCCCCTCTTCTAGCTGAGGATGCTGGCAGGAAGTCCCCCTTGAGCGGAGAATGCAGGTTCCCTGTGACCCTACAGAGCCCTACACCAGCCCTCTCACTTCCCCTTTCCAGTCCATATCTGGGATCAAGAACTCCCCTGACTTATTTTTTAGCTGAGATGAAGGACAGCCACCAGAGCCCTCTCCTTCCCTACAAGAACGGTGAGGGCTTGTTTTCTTTCATTTTGAGTCTCCCAAAGTTAATTTAAAGTTTCTCTTTTTTAAATATGCCCTGACTGCAGAGCGAACAGCAGCAAGCTGCCCAAGGAGAGCGGAGGGGTAGAGATGATTGTCTGCGCAGATATTGTGGCCTTGGAAATGAAAAACTGTGTTCCCAGAAGAGCCCGAGGGAGCAAGGAGAGTGCTCAGCACCAGGACAGGGACCTGAGATGGAGGAGGGGGATCTCCGGGGACCTGGGGGTGGGGAACCAAAACTCTAGTCTGTTAGTGTTTGTCAGAAGTTAATTCCCCCAGATCCATTTTTTTTTTTAATATCACTCTGTCTTGGGAGTTGGGAAGACAAGGGGTTACCTTTCCTTCCCTGGGTGTTGTCTAGACTGAGGAAAATTTCCAGGGGACTTCAGTTCTGGTCTGGAACTGGGTTTTTCCTCCTTCTGACTTCATCATAGCTAGGAAAGCAGAGGCCTCTGCTGGCTTCCCGTGGTGCCCTAGAAGGATGGCATAGAGAAAGGCCTGGTAGAAGGTTGCCCTTAGCTAGCCTTGAATCAAGCCTCCAAACCACGCCAAGCTGGAAACCACATTCCTTCTGCGGCCATCATCCCCATCTTAGCTCCGGCCCTTTTTCTAAGCCAGTCCTCGTGTCTTCCCCTAAGTCTAGGGAAGCTGCAAAGGCTTCAGGGCAGTGCCCTTCTGCTGATGTTGACTGACATTCATTTAGTTTTGGGGTGTTTTATTGTTGTTGTTTGGTTTTTGTTTTTTACCAAGAACCAGGTAGCTAGGTGCATATGGTGGCAAACGCCTGAGTACTGAGTACTCGGGAAGCCAAGGCAGGCAGATTTCTGTGCTTTCAAGGGCAGCCTGGTCTATATAGCGAGGTTTTAATGTAGTGAGTCTCCAATATAACAGCAAAACGAACAGAGGACTCGATAAACCGAGGCTGACCTGGGGAGTGGCTCTTTCAATTGAATGTACTCCTTTCCTTGTGGCAAGGAGGCTAGCTTAGTTAAGGTCAATGGGCAAGGGACGAGGCTCTCATTGAAGATTTGTTTTTTGTTTGGTTCTTATTTGCTGTAGCCACAGAGTCTGGATCTGTAGCCCAATTCAAGGCTGTCCTTGAATTCATCAACCACTTGCCTATCCTCTGAAGCTCTGGGATGACAGGCACATGTGCCACCAGGTTTATTTTGAGAAGAGATCGGCCCCCTCCTCTCCCACAGCTACCCTGACAGTCATTCTTTCCACGTTAATTATCTCTCACCTTCGCTGCCACAGAAGTAGGGACACCATGTCCCTATTCAGATGTGGATCCCTTCTTACTTGATCAGTCCTTGCAAGGCTTCTTCCAGCTCTGCAGTGTCCTGCTGAACCCGTCAGTTTCCGTGGTCTCCCTTCAGTGGGTTCAGGGGCAACCTTCAACCTCTCCGCTCTTCTCGAACTTTCCTTTGTGTTGAGCTGTTGTTATGATCATCTGGGGCTGAGGCTGGGCTGGCTTCCAGACACCCAGCTCTGGTCCCCATTTGCTCTGCTTCCCTTGGAACCCAGTTTTCCCATCAGTAGAAAGACAGAGTCAATGTGCCTGCAACCCATCACATGCTGGTCTGAAAGAGAGCCCTGCCTTCCCAGAAGACAGCCAGGTCAGAGCACATCATTTCCTGGAACGAGAATGGCCCCTTAGCCTTGAGTCTAACTCTCCTTCCCATTTGCTTCTGCCGTCCCCAGGTGAGCCCCTCACCTAGACTGATGATGACCATACAAGTATTTAACAAGGACCAAGATGCTCAGAGCAAACGATGGGGGCCCATGACGGCAGTGCAGGGAAGCAGGCCTACAGAGGCTCTTGCCTGCATGCACTATTTAACTGTATTATCCACTGAAAGAGCCCCAAGGCTCTGCTACCCTTCCACCACCTCCAATCGTGTCCTACATTAAAAAGAGTCTCAGGACTCTCCCTGTTCCTTGTTGGATCCTAACTGATACAACCACCCAACACCCCAGCCCCTCTCAGAAAACCCAGTGTCATTGTATAGGAAACTACCCTGATAAGGCTCTGGGAGGGAGAGAACATCCCGGAGGGTTTGATTTGACACCAGACAGTGAAGCAGGGGATCGCTACACTGTTCTGCTGGGGACCAGTGGAACCAGGAGACAGACAAGAGAGGGAGCAGAGGGGAAAATAAGAAAACAATGTATCAGGAGGAGGAAGCACAGAGGGCGGGAATGGCTGAGGGTTTCTGGGAATGGAAAAAAAAGATGGGCTTTTACATGTGGCTTTCTGAAATATATAAATCCCTTCCTCTTCCGTCCTTTGAAAACATTGCTCCCCACAGAGACTTTGTGTGCCCAGCCCTCTTTGTTTTAGGGGTGAGATCAGAGTTTGTTTTTTTTTTAATGGAGCATAAAGAATTGAGGTTCACATCTGGGCTGACTGGGGTGGGGGCTGAGACTGACACCGCAGGGAGGAAGATGCATACATGTAGTTAATTCACTGCAAGCAGGAGCGCATCTCCAAATGACAAAGAGTCTAAATGACAAAGAGACAGGAATGTCCATGGTTGACACTCTGCCCCGAGCACGAAGGAGCTCATTCAACTCTCACACCAGCCTGCCAGTGGGGATGATAGCTATCTACCTGCTGTGGGCATGGACTCAGAACAGGTTGGTGACCCTGGCATGGGGCAGAGACACAGACCAGATCAGTGACCCAGGCATGGGGCAGAGCTGAGATTTGAACCCAGGCAGTTAGAATCCAGTCTGTGACTAATCGTGACGAATGCAAAGCCCCCCCCCCCAGGACTTTGTGGGAGCCTTGCCAGATTTCTATATCCCTTGACCTGCACCTTCAGGGGCAGGAGAGGCCTGGCTATTTCTGGGTTCATCTATTTTCCATCAGTCTCAGACTAGTTTGGAGTTCCCCAGAGCCGGGACCTTGTTTTATTCTTCTGTGGCCTCAGATCTACCACAGAGTCTGTGTTGAATAGGAAGTAGCCCGAGTTCAAGCTTATTGAGTGAACCAGTAGAGGAGAAGGCAGCAAGGCAAGACCTACTGGGAAACCAAAATGTTTTCTGGGCCAGGCAGGGGCTGAAACCAAGACAAGGAGACATTTGTTGACTCTGTCACCTCCCTTGTCCTTCCCCAGTGCTAATTCCAGTGCCTCTGCCACCTCCCAGGCAAGGCGTGAAACTATGGCTCTTTCCTAATTGAGAAGGCAAACATCTTCTGTCTAGTCAAGGAAGCAACATCAAGGCGGGTTTGTGCAGGCGGGGCCGCGTGAGCTGGCAGCACACCACATGTTCCCTTCCAAGCTGCTTTTCTTACTGCGGTCCTTGTCGCATTTAACTCTCCCTGTGTTTCAGAATGTAAATGTCACCCTCTTTGAAGGTTCCCCAAAGAGAATGCTGCTGTCTCCACAGAGGTGGCTCTTGCGGGAGGTGCAGGGGGGTCGAGGGGTCCCTACAGTAGAGAAGCATTCATCTCCCCACTCTTGTCTCTCCCGGGTCTGTCCCCACGCATTCTTGATTTCATTTTCATGTGATAAAAATTGAGATGTACAACCCTTGTCTCTGCTAACACAGGCGGCAGTCAACTGGAAAGTGCTTTGTTCTCTGGCGTGGGAGGGCCACCACAGGAGACAGGCTCTTGGGAAGTATCTCGGGAGGGACAGGAGTCTCTCCTTGATTATCCTGGCTCTATGGGCCATGCACACTCACATGCACACATGAAACACACACACACACACAAACACACACACACACACACACACACACACTGTGTCCCATTCCCCAAGGCCAGGCTCCCATTGACAAAAAAAATAGATGTCCAGATCTGCTCCGGATTCAGCTACATTTGATGGATGGGTGGGACACAGGATGGCCTGATGTCCCTCTCCGATGACCTCTGCAAAGAGCTGGCCTCCCTGAAGCAAAACACTACTGGGAGGAATAACTAAGACCTGAGGGTTAGGTAGGAACTGGAACGCTGCTATAAGCCATGTCAGGGTTCTAGTCTAACGGTGGTGGCATCGTGGCCTAGCACCCTGGTATTCATAAGCAGAAAGGCTGGGGCAACAGCTGGGAGAGTACTTGACTGCCCTACTTAAACCCTAGTTTCAATTCTAGTACCACCAAAAAATAAAAAGCCGTGTGTGGGGAGACCTCCCTGCAATCCTAGCACACTCTCTAGTGTGCTGACAGCCCAGACCCCACAGGACGACACCAACATGCAGAACCTATCTACTCCCTGGGGTCTCTTTAACATTGTCTTAAGAAAGCCCTGGTTTAAAGCAAAGGAGAGAGCTACTTGCTGAAGCTCTGGGAACATCTGGAGAGACCGTGTCCTTGATGCTTCCAGAGCTAAAGCTAAGAACAGGTGGGAGACTCCCGGGGGTGTAGGCGGAGACTTTCCTTCCTCTGTAGCAAGGATGACTGCTCACTGCTAGTATAGACTAAGAAGAAGTCAGTGTGGTGGGGGGATGCCACAGTGAAGGATATAAATAAACGCCCTCAATGTCCTTTGTCACTTTGAGATGCTCCAGCTCCATGGAGGTGCAGCATGGGGTCACCAGCCCACGAGTCTCACACTTACAGCTGCATGCTTTTCTATGACATGAGTATTTAAATGTCATCTGATCGCAGTCTGGGTCGCCAGTGGGGAAAAGAGAGGGAAAAGATGGATCTTGTCCAGCACCTCTCCCTCGGTGTCTTACAGGACCCAGAAAACAACTTCGACCCCGGGGCACAGCTGCTATGGACCTACTTCTCCCTGCCACTCTCCTGCCTTCCTACTTCTGGCAACACTGAGGAATGGGGGGCAGGGTCCCCAGGAATGGGAACCACATGGTCAAAGGCATGGGTCCCAGTCACTCCAGGTTTTCCATACATTGAAAGTTTATCAGCTTTGCAGTCAAGAGACTCTTCTCTCGTTGTGGTTGCTGGTTGGTTTTGTTGTTTTGCTTTGAGACGCTCTAGAGAAGACTGGCTGATTTGGAACTCACTGTGGAATCTAGGCTAACCTGAAGTTTATGGCAATCCTCCTGCCTCAGTCTCCCAAGTGCTGGGAAGGCAGGTGTGCATCACAAGTCCTTAGCTTTCTTTCTTTCTTCATGGAGACCCCAAACAAGAGGCAGACAGCATTGTATCCTCTCCCCAGTGCTCCCCTTCTCTTCTCCTCCCCTCCTCCCCTTCTCCCCTCCTCCCTTCCTTTCTAGTTCACCATCTCAGCACCTCAGCAGTCTGGCTGATCCAGGAGGAAGAAACAACACTGTGCGCATGGCTGTAATGGAGGGGCCTCTCGACAGAGGACCGATGGCTATAACCAGGGAGGGGACCAGGAGCATGCCTCCAACCCGTTTGCTTCTGCCTTCTATTTTCCTAGCCCATGTACCCAGTGATCCTACAAAAGGCAGAAGAGCCCCTGGAGGCAGAGCGCAGTACAAACAGATGAATAACAGCCATGTTCTAGCCCACTTTCACCCTGACTCCCTGTTCATGCCTCTGCCCCATCCTCTCAGGCGATAAGTGGACTGCTCCATTTTCTCACACAGAAGAATTGTGCCAACCATTGGCGCTCACCACCATGACTCCCGCAGGCACCCTACCTTCAAGATTGTGTCCTCCAGCTCACATAGCCCAGCAAGAAACAGCCCCAAAGAAAGACCTCGGAGGGATCCCTCAAGCCGGTAAGTCTTCAGTTTGCCTCTCTGTGTGTCTGTGATGGCCTGTGTGTTCATTAACGTCTTGGCTACCAATGAATGAAGGAGAGACGTGTGCCCTAAGGAAGGGATTGCCAACCTGTCCCAGAAACTCCTGCCCAGGTTTAGAAACAAAAAGACGGACCTTTGGCTCTTGTCAGCCTGAGTGGCAACTGAAACGCAACTCCTCACATTTATCCCGGGTTTTCCCGTTGGAGCCAGCTCCTCCTCCTGCTCTGGAAGCTGTGCCTCCAGCTTGCGGGACAGTTCTGGCCTGCAGAACAGGGATCTCTGCTCCTCCTAGTTGGTGCCTGCCATAGTCCTCTGGATTCTACCCACGAGGACCCAGGTGGCAAAGGAGGCTAGTAACAAAGGCTTCCCGCTGAGGCCTGAGGTTCTGCCTCCAGGAACCACTTCTCAGCTAAATACCACCCTCTCAGTGCTTGGCGATGACCTTTTGAAGCCTCCGTTCGCTTGCCTTGGTATTTAGAGAACAGCCTAGTCCCTGGGGAACCAGGGAAGGAATACTTACTGCTTCAGAAGGCCAGCCCCAAAAGAGAAGAGAGAGTAAAAGCTAACCCCTCCCTCCTGAGGCAGGTGCCGTTCTCGGCCACGGCTCTTCTGCCCTCCAGCAGAACTGCCCTGTCAAGTGCCCACGATGCTGTTTTAACAACCTCACCCAAGGTCTACAAATGGCTGTGCACAGGAGTTAATGTCACCCAGCGAGAGTGCCCATGTGTGTCCTTGTGTGTGTGTCCGTGTGTGTGTCCGTGTGTGTGTCCGTGTGTGTGTGTGTGTGTGAGAGAGAGAGAGAGAGAGAGAGAGAGAGAGAGAGAGAGAGAGAGAGTCTGTGTTTCAGAAGCATCCTCTTTCATGGGCATGGACAGATAAGGTTATGGGTATGTATGGGTTAGTGTTATTTGTGTCTGTCTGTGTCTTTGTGTCTGTGTGTGTCTATCCATCTCTGTTTGCATCTGTCTATCTCTGTCTATCCCTGTTTGTGTCTGTCTGTCTGTATCTGTGTGTGCCTGTGCCTGTCTGTGTCTGTGTGTGTCAGCCGTGTATGTGTCTCTGTCTATGTATGGCAAGAACACGCATGGGCTGCTGCATACGTCAGTGGGGGGATGGGATGTTCTGATCACGTATTTGTGCACAAGGATCCCAAGTGCATTTGTGTACATGGAAGACACAATCCCTGAGTGTGACTCTCAGTTGGCTGAGTCCTGAGGGCTCATTCCTGCAGTGAGGAAGTAGTATCTCCAGAGATCTTGCAGGGGTTACATGCGGTAGGGGACACTGCCTGCAACAGCCTAATGCAGGCTCCCACCCCAGGCTTCTTGGCTCATACCCATCCACCCCAACCCCCGATATCTAGTTTCTCCCTTGATCGGACTGTTTGGTGACAAGAAGATCTCCGAGTTGCTGAGTGTGGCCCTGGTAAACTCTAAGCTGTCCGTTGAGTCCTCTGTTGGCTGAGGATGCCTGAGAGGCCTCGCTGCACTTAGCAGGTTGATGTCATGCCCAAGAGCTGATTTTCAGTGCCAAGCACATTGGCACCTGAGAATGGGCAGGCCCTCAGGAACTGAGTAGAATTAATGAGGAGTTACCAGAAGCCCAGGCTAGGTGGAGACAGAGAAGGTCCCAGGGCCATAGCGCAGAGTGGGTTGTGGTAGAAGTCTAGCCATATCACTGACCAGCAGCAGTATTTGACAAATGGAGATTGAACTGTGGGTGCTACAGGGTCACCCAGACCCAAATCCTCAGCGAGCATGGGCTCCTGGCAGCTCTAGCTGGGCAGGTCTTGGAAGGAAAGCTGCCTTTGGGAGATAGATTCTCCATCACCCTAGGTGACGCCGGCTCCCTGGGCAACTGCTATCCAGTAACCTGTGCTCCACGAGCAGAAAAGCCTGGAGCCTTTGCCACCTCTCAGGATAACACTAAATGGGCATCCCAGGTCCGAGGGGGCCCCTCGGGGCCAACGGAAGCCTTTGTTGCTAACACCGAGAACTGGGCTGGAAGAGGACAAGACTAGGGAAAAGACGGCAGTGTCTGCAAGGGATGCTATTCATTTCATCATGATTGTTTTTAAGACTGGAAGCAGTTGAGCACAAACCTGGAGAATTTTCCAGCCAGAAGGCTGGATCCATCCACATTCCCTGGAGACATCTCAATAGCTGCCTATGTGGGTTTCCTTGTGCCAACAACAAAATTGATCATCCTAACAACTTAAACAAGAGCAATCCATTACTTTGAACTAAAAGGACACTTGTCAACTACGGGAACATCCTACATGAGTTAAAACACTGGCAGCTGGCCGCGGCCTCAACGGTAGCAGCGGCCTCGGCGTGCTGTTGGGATCTGCTGGAAGGTGCCCTGCTTTTGGTCATTATTGCAGCCACGGTTCATCTGTCATTTGGCCTTTGAGGGTATCCCAGAACCAAAGCCCAGAGTCCACTGTACAGCAAGCCGATACAGGAGCTTCGGACCTCATGCCAACAGCTCCCAAATTGCTGTTGTTTGGGTCAGCATTGCAGTTTGGGTGTATTAGAAGATAGCCTTGACTCAGTAGCCAAGACAGGCATGTGGATCATTTGTTCTTGCCAAAGAGGGGTGTTACGGCCAGACAAGGAGTAATTCTGAGATTCGCTGTCATTGCAACCCTGAGAAGAAGGCTGGACAGAAGAATAAGTACATGTCCAGGCTGTGTTCATCCCAGGAAGACTGAGTGTGAACCCTGTCTCAAGGCTGCATCTGTTGCAGAGATTTGGACCTGATTTACACATCTGCACTTCCCCGATGATCATAAAAGAAGCCTTTTAGGATGTGAGCCAGGGCTGATATTGCAGATACATACATTCATCAGGAAATTCAGTTCTTCCCGTTCTGTTTTGACAAGCACAGCTTCTACATTCAGGGTCTCTTTGTGGCCCAGTATGACTGAAAGAACGCCAGCCATTACATCTGCATTCCAGGCATCAGGAATGAGGACGAGGGGAGAATACAGAGGGCAGACTCCTCTTTTTAGTGGTGCTTAAGAAAGGTCCTTGTAACACTTTTACCAATTTAGTCATTGGCAAAGTTTAATCACAAAGTCCCATCTAGCTGCAAGGAAGCTGAGAAATGGACTCTTATCTGGCCAGGTTACTAGGTTATGCCGGTTTGTTTATGTCCACTTGACACAAGTTGGAGTTACCAGAGTGGAGGGAGCCTCAGCTGAGAAAATACTTCCATAAAACTGGGCGGCAGGCAAGCCTGTAGGGTATTTTCTTAATTAATGATTGATGGGAGAGGGCCCAGACCATTGTGGGCGGCGCCATCCCTGGGTTAATAGTCCTGGGTTCTATAAGAAAGCAGGCTGAGCAAGCCATGGTGAGCAAGCCAGTAAGCAGCACCCCTCCACGGCCTCTGCATCAGCTCCTCCTCCAGGTTCCTGCCCTGTTTGAATTTCTGTCCTGACTTCTCTCCAGGGAAGGTGACTCCGAGTGTGTAAGCCAAATAAACACTTTCCTCCCCAAGTTGCTTTTGGCTGTGGCATTTCACACCGTTTCCCTGGTGGCAAAGACTTGTGTAGGCAAAAGGCAGCGTGTAATTTATGTCTCTGAGTGTGCATACCTGTGTGCTAGTGAGTCCTAAGGCCATCGCAGACCCGGAATAGAAGTCTAAAGCCAATAAACCTTCCATGGATCGCTCAGCTCTGCACGCACTGTTTTCCAGCAAGCAAACAATTGGAGCAAATCAACCCAAGTTTGCATAGGCGTCCTAGGTGGCCAGCTGCAATTTAGATGTGTATGTGCCTCTACTCACGTGACTCGGCCTAAATCCTTCTGTAAACAACAGTGGACCGTGATGGTGGACATGCTAAACTCCCACACAGGTCTCATGCCTCACTGGTCGTCAGTAGCCTTTTGGATCCAAGCTGTCCTACAGACTTAGTTGGTCCTTCCTGCTTACTAACTTTTACATTTAGACTGACCCTGTCTGGTCATCTCAACAGCGGATGGAGGAGATTCTCTGTGGACTGGCCTCTGAACATCCCGAGTTCCCTACCGGCATCTTTGAAAGTCTCTTTGCCTTCCAATTCGGAGCTATCTCCATTCCAAGATCCAGTACAGCTTCGTCTCCAGCGGGGTCTCACTTCTTTGCACAAACTGATTTGAAGGACTAATCCATCTTCAATGGGACTTTGAGGTTACATCTTGACCTCTGGACCAGATGCCCCAGCAGGGAAAGTTATAGCAGGGATTAAGGAAAACTCCAGAGTTGGAAGTTCGTACTGTTTCTTCTGATCTCCACTATCGTGTTATAACACACTTTCCTCTCTCAGCTCTGGCTGGCGCGTCTCCCTGTCGTAGGTGACATACCCATCCTGATTCCACAAACCCCCGCTAACTGTTGTCTCACCTACCCACGTGTTTGCTGTTCAAACCTCAGGAAGCATCCACCCCCACCGCCAATCTGTTAACATTTCTTTGAACCAACAGGGCCAGGTGTTGAAGGTTTCTGTACCCCATTTCCCCCTTCCCTGCCCACTCATGACCTGTAGTGATCGCAACAGACAGGCTCAGGAGGGTTTGTGATAGTGCCGGCTTTTCCCGAGGCCCTGGAGCCCTGGACAGGACTGGGTCCTGATCACGTGTCTCATAAAGGAGCCTTTGTAAAGATGGGTCTAGGTGTAATGACACTACTACAAAACTTCAATGTTTAGAAGGATCTTAGACTTAATGCACTCTATCTGGCCAGGATGGCCCCGGGGGACACAGCATTGAGTTTTCCAGGCACAGGGTATCTGTTGGCAGATGGGAAATTCCAACCAGTTTGGATTTTACTGCTGGCATCTGCTCTTACAAAACCATCTTCAAATATAAAGCGGGGCCTGCAATCTTCTCCCCAGTAGCTCTCCATCCTCCAAGACATGGGATGAACCCTAGGCCCAGGCAGGCTGGCCTCCACAGGTCCCTCTGGCATCAAATCCCCCACTACTCCCCTCCAGCCAGAGGTCTGCACTCACCAGCCCCACCACCACCCCTGCCTCGGGTCCTCTACATCCCCTCTTCTCTAGACCTATCTCACCTTTGCTCTCAAATGCACAGGACAAGCATCCTGCTGTCACCACTTAAGGGACATGTTCTCGAACTCTCTTGGTCATGCTCTAATTCCCTGAAGCTTTTGTTCCTTTATTGTGTTTGTCGGCTTCTGTCCCCGGCATCCCGTAGTGCACAGATCTCAGTGGACCTGTTTGCTATTTTTTCTCCAGCACTCAGCTCACGCCTGCAAATGGCAGCGATTCTACCAATTTTTACTAAATGGATGTACTACTGGGAGGAGGGAAGAAGGAAGAGCTGTGCCCTGTTACTCCAAGTGGGGGAAGGTACAGTCTGGGACAGTCTAGAGGCACAGCAGACATTTAGGCTCAAACCTGCCAGCTCCTGTCATGGCCGGCCTTGTCCACTAACGTGAGAGGCCCCAAAGGCATACGGAGGGAACATATTGCCCTCTGCCCCACATCCTTGAGCCAGACTCACCTCCCCTGGCAGTAAGGGGTGGAATAGAACCTGGAGGACCCAGTCCCATCCATCACTGAGGGAGAAGAGCCACAAATTTTGAGGTCTCCATTTATGCCCATCACATTCAAGGGCAAACTTGCCATGGCCCTGCTACATGGCCACTCCTCCCTGCTGACAGCTGTGCTGGCTCAGGGACTTGCCCGGTGACAGATCTGTTGTCTGTTCAGCAATATCAACTGGCTGCTCCTGGGGGCCAGGGCCGGGTGGCTGCTGAAGGTGGGGACATTTACAGCCACGGACAGTTTGGGGAGGCATACTTCTTGTTAACGCCCTGCTGCAGGGGCCAGCCCAGCATGAAGCACTGCCGCATCCTCCTACTGATCCTCCCTTACTGTGAGTAAGGCCTTGCTGTTAATGGCATGCCCCCTCTTCCTGTCTCCTTTCCTTTTTCTGTTCTATTGCCATATAACTACATATGCCTGCATGACTTCCTTCCACGATGGACTGTCCCATCACACTGTGACTCAAGGAAACTCCTCCTCCTCGTTTTAGCTCCAGCTCCTTCCTACCTCAGCAAGCAGTGCCCCCACTTGCTCTAGTAGATGGGCCAACAGCAGGGTCCCTATGAAAAGCTCACAAAGTGCCTGGTGAGAAGTGAGCACTCAAAAGCAGCATCTGCTTCTGTCATTTTCAAGATACCGTTGCCGTCATTGCCACTGCTGTTTATAGATGGGATGGGATCATTCCCCCATCTTCTCTGTCCAAATCCCTGCAAAGGAAATAGCTCAGTCCCTTTTAGTGCTGCCAGAGAGGGGGAAAGGAACCAAAAGGTAAACCCCATCCTCCACCTTCAGCGCCAAGAGGCAACTCTGCTCTGGATTGGAGGGTGAGAGAGAACAGCCATGGTCCCAGAGGGTAATCCCAGAAGCCTCAAGAGCAACCTAAAGGCAACATCTGAGGCCTGGGGAACATCATGACTTTTCTGGGTGTATGTCTTACTCAGAAAATAGCACACAGCTCAGCCTGAACTACCCCCTCCTCCAGGGCCTGTCCCTCTGTCCCTTGAGGACCCGTGATGGCACTGCCCCCCAGCCTCTCTATTTTCTTCCTTAACCTGTGTCTCCCCTACCTGTCACAACTGAGCCACCCTTTCTGCTCAGACCAGTCACTTTCTCTCTTCCCTCCCAGCACCTCCCGCTTGTCCCAACCCTCAGTGGCATAAATGGCAGTAGATGCTTCAATAGCTCAATGGCACTGCCCTCCCAAGTTAGCAGGTATATGTTCCCACTGGGCTCCTCCAGATTGACACTTTATAGACAAAGGAGTGACCCTGATGAAATCCCAGACACAGCACACTGGCAGGGCAGGGCAGAGAGGGGCAGGACCAGAAGGGGTGGGATGGGGCAAGGAGGTTAGGGATAAGTGAGTTACTGCCCACGTGGTCACAATGAACAGGTCCCTCTCAGGGAAGCACACGTGGCCTTAAACTTCTCTCAGGGATCTTCTCTGCTCCCCTTCCTCTTCTCATAAGTGATACAATCAGAGACCTCCCATTGCCCCAAAGGAACTCAGAGGCCAGCTCACACCTGGCCCTCCCCTCAATATCATTGTCAGCCCTTCCCAGAATCTAGGCTCAGGGATCAGTCAGCCAGCTATCCTGAAGATCCCCTCTGCTGGGGCCCATAGACTGCTGAGGGGAAGCGGAGCTCTGTCTGAGCACCCGGACAGAACGCACACGCACCCTCCAGGCTGGGTCCCTTCTAGCCAGCTCCCTGTTTTCATGAAAACGATTCGGTGACTAGCTGCAGGATGGACAATAGATGCTGTCCCCAGGCTTCCCTCCCATGCCCAGAGTCAGGCATCCTTCAGGGGTCTCCAGGCCAGACCAGACCACACAGAGCTATTCCTCATCTCTGTCACTCACCCAGAGACTCTCTCTTCAAAGGATGCAAGAGAGATAAATGGACGACCCTGTCCACTGGGCCTCCAGCTCAGCCTCTAGCACAGCAACCCAGCCTCAGAGGCACCCAGAAAGATTCTCCTTCATTTCTTCTCTGTTGGAAATCCAGTGCAGGAAAAGACAATTCCCTGGGGACCAAACTTTCTTGTCTTGTCCTGTCTCCTCGCAGGTAGGATGAAAGGATGAAGAAGATGAAGCCTGGGGTTTCATCCACCTCTGACACAGGAGGGTGGGTTTGAGGGCTGTTTCCACTCCTTCCCCGACCCTGCCTTGAATTTGTCTTGAACAGTCCAGTACCTTCAAACTCTGGGTTCTGATGTCTGGGATAAGGTGGGTGTTCCCTCCAGGGAACGCCAGCGGCTTCCTCTGGTTTCTGTGGAAATGACCCCATTTATTAAGCTTTTGTGATACTATCACATCTGCTGGCCACACACTTATTTACGATGGTAGAAGTACAAATCACTGGTTACCACAAGATGTGGAGCAGACAGATATCTCCTACCCTGCCATGGGAAGACGAAAACTTACACCCATCCCTGGAAAACAGCTTCTGACTGTTTCTCTTTTTAAGACATATTTTTATTTTTATAATGTGTGTGTGTGTGTGCGCGCGCGCACGCGTGCCTGTGTGTGAATTTGTGCTTGCATGCTTATGCTCACAGAGACCAGAAGACAGCACCATGTCTCCTGGAGCTGGGGTTACAGACCCTTATTAGCCACCAGACAGGAGTGCTGGGAACCAAACTCTTGAAAGAGCAAAGGGTGCTCCAAGCAGCTGAGCCATCCCTCTAACCCCTCCCATGATTTCGGAAGAAGCTTGCTATGCACCGCAACCATCTCGGTCCTAGGTCTTTACGTAACAGTGAAATGATAACTCACAAAAGTGTGTACTCAGCTGCTTGTGGCAACATCCTGCAGAATTTCCCAGCTCTGCAAACCAACTGCACACACATGCCTCTCTGGTTTTTAATTATTTCTTTTATTTTTCGAGGTTGCAATACAGTAACATCATTTCCCCCTTCCCTTTCCTTACTCCATACCTTCCCATATATCCTTCCTTGTTCTCTTTCAAATTTGGGACCTCTTCTTTTTTCATTAATCGTTGTTATATGCAACTATGTATATATGTATATATTCCTAAATAGAACATGCTCATGTTGCTCGTGTATTTTCAAGGCTGACTATTTGGAGCTGAATAAACAGGGTTCTCTTCCCCAGGGAAGACTACTCTCCTGCTCTGAGCTCTCCTCAGCTGCTTGCAGTGCTCTGTGTAGGGCTGAGGCCTCCTCGGCTTCTCCCACCCATCCATTGTTGTCCATCTTTAATTACATTCTAAATATTTATCCTTAGAGTCATGGATAAATGTCATCTAGCTAGTTTTATGTCAACTTGACTCAAGCTAGCATCATCTAAGTGGAGGGAACCTCAATTGAGAAAATGCTTCCACAAGATTGGTTGTAGGCAAGTCTGTAGGGCATTGTCTTAATTAGTGAATGATGTGGAAGGGCCCAGTTCATTGTTAGTGGTGCTGTCCCTAGACTGGTGATACTGGGGTCTGTAAGAAAGCAGGTTGAGCAAACCACAGAGAGCAAGCCAGTAAGTAGTGCTAGGTTTCAGGCATTATGCTGGCCTGTCACTGGCAGGATGCACTCAGGCAGTACCCTGGTCAGCCCAGGGTCCTAAGGCTGCACGTCACTGTGTAGTCTGTACAAGCAGGAGCAAAAGGCCCCTTTAAGAGCAAGCTCCATCCATTCCCGTCTCCTTTTCAGCTGTTCTCCTGAAGAGGCAAGAAGATGTTTGCCTCTCCCTCTCTCTCTCCCCCTCTCCTCCCTCTCTCATTCCTTCCCTCCCTTCTTCCCTCCCTCCCCAGTTCCTTCCCCCACTCCCTTTCTCTCAGTAAAACTCCCACATAAATGCTGTCTGCATGATGTGTTTGTCTCTCACCCAGCGTGGGGCCTCTTGGCTCCTTCCCGCCAAGGTCTGTTGCACACAGAATCTTATCAAGTAGCCCCCTCCATCTCCTCTACATCAGCTCCTGCCTCCGGGTTTCTGCTCTGCTTGAGTTCCTGCGATGATAAACCGTGGTGTGTAGAGTAAGCCACATAAACCTTTCCCTTCCCGAGATGCTTTTGGTCACGGTGTTTCCACACGGCAATAGTAACCCTGATTAAGACAAGTGTAATCCTCACACTTCATCAAGAGCGCCAAACTATACAATCTTCATCAGCTGAACAGATCAACAAAATGAGACTCAGTCGTACAGTGGAGTATTACTCTGCAAAGAATAGGAACTCACTGGAGATACCTTCTCTGGAGGATCCTGAAATGCTCTGATCTCGAGTCCCAACTGCTAGTTGTATTTGTATAACACTCTAAGGGGTATGACAGGGACACAGCATAGATGGGTGGTGGGACAGGGGAAAGGGTGAGGAAGGACTGGGTTGCAAAGTCCGCTTTAAGGTTTGGCAATTGCTCTGAGTCCAGTTTGTAGTGGCAGCTTCAAGGAACCATGCATGTATTAAACACATAGAAGTGAACGTGGTGGTGGGGGGAAGCGAACTTTATATATAAGCAAAATACATATGCTTTTAAAAATGAAGGAAAAAGAATCCATGATTGTACGCTCGGGAGGTGCTTAAAATCTGACGGTAAGTCCCAGCTCTGCACTGTTAGTGGTCCCCAGCAGGCTTCTGTTTCTCTTCTGCCATGCTAGGGTGACTGCACTGGGGAGGATTGGTGCCTCCCCCACACCCTCCACCCCCTCACCCCCCACCTCCCCACTCCCCCAACCCCCCACCCTGACCACAGTGACTGGCAGTCTCAGTTGACTGTGGGGCTCTTCAGGACTGGAGAGATCGTCTTCCAATCAAGCTTCCTAAAGACAGTCACATGCGGCCTTTCCTCTCGCCACTCAGAGCTCGTGGGATCCTCACGACCACCTTGCGGGTTGAGTGCTGTTTTTCTCCTCATTTCACAGACAGGAAAACGGAGACCAGAGAGGATGATGAGTATGCCTAGGGCCACACAGAACAAAGCAGCAGTGATAGGATGGCCCATGTAAGCTGACCTTGGAAACAGGCCCTTGAACTTCTGCACTTTCTTCTTGGGGTGATAGTCGCTGCCCATCATCACAGCGAGGAGGCCGGACTCTCTGTGAGTGGTGGGTTCTCATTTATCTGTGAGCCTGCAGGAGTTAATGTCCTGTCACAAGCAGTTGCTGAGGTCTTGAATAAGACTGCTGTTTTGACTGGGTGCTGGTGAGCAAGGAAAATAACCTCTCTGGGCCTTGATTTTCTCTTCTATAAAGTGGGGAGAAGTAGTGTCTGGGTCATTAAACAACTGTGAAAATAAAAGCAGACAATGTATGGTAAAGCCTTAAAACCATACCATACCCAAAGTGGGGAACAAGGCATTGCCCCCAGGACCCTCTGCGGTGATGACATCAGTCACTGCGATCCACCACTCCCATGACACACCTTTCAACCCCCTCTCCCTCTGTCTCTCTGAACATTGAACAGGCTGGCAGTTTCTACTCATTCTGCTCCCAGGCCTCTACCTATAACATCTGGACTATCTGTCAGGCAGTCTCCCTCCTGGAGCCCTCTGGAATTGAGAAAAGCTCCTTAGAGCCAGGCAAGGCCCTTATACCGTTCCTTGGTGGGGGGGGGAGATATGCATTCCCTGCGCCCCCCAGACTTGTCTCCTTGCTCCATGAGCTTCCACCTTCCCATAGGAGGAGCACCCTTGCTCTCTCCTGCCCCCTGCTCTGTGTCCCACGCCAAAGCATCACTGTCTGGTAACTGTAGAATTGGCACCTGGACCCTGGGACAGGAATAACCGTGACAAGGCCTCTCTCCCAAGGTGAGCAGGAAGCCCTTGCAGTGAGAAAAAGCTGTGACTGGGTGGAGCTGGCCCAGAGCTGGGGAGGCTTCAGTCAGGCTTCTGGTGGAAAGAAAAGAGCAGGCTGTCTAGAGAAAAAAGCCCAGGTCCAGCGCCAGCAGCACCCATGGCTTGGGATAGGCCCCTCTTTGCATGGTCTCCCCCTCCAGAGCACCGCTCACCATCTCAGCCCTACAAGCCTGGTTGAGAAATTGGCATCATTTAGGCACCTGACACAGGCTCTTGGAGGATGACGATGGACAAGCCACAGCCCCTGCATACAACCTGGGGGGTGTAAGAAAAAGCAGGGTGCTGCCCCTGTTTGCACAAGACCTGGTTGGAATTATAACTGACACTTATCAAGTATACAGGGAACATTTGACATGAGAGTTTTCCTAATGAGTATCTTAATGGCACATAATCCTTGTGCATATTTACAGGTCACAAATGTGATGGTTTAAATTTATACACATGCGACTGGAGGATGGCTTGGTCCCCAAAGTGCCTACAGCACAAGCTTGAGTTTGATCCCGGAACCCGTACAGAAGAGCTGGGTGCAGGGGCACACACTGTAACCCCAGCGTTGGGAGAGCGAGGACAGGCAAATTGTAGGAGCTCCATGACCAGCTAGTCTAGCCAGACTGATCCTCTCCAGCTCCATCTCCAAAAACACGGTGGAGTGCATCTGAGGAAGACACCGAATGCAACCTCTGACCTCCACACACACATGCACACACACACAGGTGCATACACACACATTCATGCACACAGACACACACACGTACACACGCACAGGGACGCATGCGCATGAGGGCACACTCATCACATACACTGGACAAAGCAGGTCATCAGTCCTTCATCCCCTTGGACGTGTATCATTTTGTCATAGAGCGGTACAAACGCTTTGTTCATTCTTTCAAACTGTTTAATAAGCTGCCGTGAAGTCCATGCCTGCCCTCCCTCTCCCCATCTCGTTCCCCTCTGGCTTCTGGGACCCTCATTCTGCCTTCTGCAATGGAAGTAGACTTTCCAGCTCCTGGAAATGGGCATGAGCACGCAGTGGCTTGTCTCCCTGGCTGCCCGACTAATGCTAAACCTCACAGCAATACATGGTCTCATGGTTATTCCCCAAGTATAGAAGGGGAAACTGAGGCCCAAAGAGTTCAATCAAGAGTCAAGGGGCAGTCCATCTGGTGGTGTTTCTGTGGGAAGAAGACAAGGAAGCATGATTTCTCTAGTAGCTGAGGGGAGGGGGTCTTATTCTGGAGCCTCGGTCCTCCATCTAGGAGACAGCGTGGTCTTCATGCATGGGGGAAGCTATGTTTGCAAACTCAGAGATGTTTGCAAATTTTGATCTTAGATGCTACAAAGGTGCCCAAACCTATCAACTCTGATCATTGCAATCCTTCGTGAAGCACTAGGCATCACCTACACATTCTGCTGGAGGCCAATAGCCTCCCCCGGGCTTGATGGGACAGAGCCAGAGTTGAGACCTAGATGTCCCTACAAGTGGTAGGATCAATCTTGCCCATTACACCCCACATCCCCTCTGCATCTCTCTCTCTCTCTCTCTCTCTCTCTCTCTCTCTCTCTCTCTCTCTCTCCATCCACAAGACCAGTTGCTGTGCACCCAGCCACAGCAGAGGATCTAAGATAGGCTCACACACCCAGACCTCTGCTCTGAGCTGGGAATAGTTCCAATCTATCACAAGTTGCCTACCCAGGCAGCTGCACATCGGAATAAATGTGTAAAACAGGCATGAGCCACATTTAAAAAGGTTACTCTCCTATTATTCAAAAAAAATAATTTCCAATAGCAAGCCCATGTTATAATATATCAGCAATGCAGAGCATAGGTTAAATATTAATGCCCACCCTTTCTTCCATTTTTCATGAGATTATGTGTGTTAGATGGTATGGTGCCTGAGGGATAGACCCAGAAATGTGCTTCGTGGGCTTGCGTGTACACACGTGCACAGAGGGGGTGGGTTATCACTCTTATAGTTAGGAGAGAGGGGGAGTCATCTTGTAGCTCACACGGTTAAGTTCTTCTTCTTCTTCTTCTTCTTCCTTCTCCTCCTCCTCCTCCTCTTCCTCTTCCTCCTCCTCCTCCTTCTCCTACTTTTCCTCCTCCTCCTCCTTCTCCTCCTCCTCCTCTTCTTCTTTTAAAGGAGGAGGAATTTTCAGCCACATTGGTCCTGGGAATTGAACTTGGGTCATCAAGCTTGGCAGCAGGCTCCTTTATCCACAGAGCCATCTTAGCGCCCTCATAAAATTAGTTTTAATGAACTTTCTTGAGAGTGCACCCTGCAGGCACTGTGCTAAATGCTTTCCACCCGTCAGCTCCCTGAGTATTTCCAAGCCCAGAGAAGTGGATCGTGTTACCATTCCCACTTGGTAAAAAGAAGCAGAGGTTAGCCCATCCAGGAAGTCAGCAGCAGGTTAACCCATCCAGGACATCAGCAGCAGGTTAACACATCCAGAAAGTCAGCAGTAGGATGGAAGCATACCGCAGCTCCTTGCAAAGTCTACAAACAGATGTGAGAGAATTCGAGTTTCACCCTTGCCGTAAGATCAGAGAACAGAGAAATGGGGTGTCCTGGAGAGATTAGAGATGTCTCTCCAGAGGCAGTGCCAGGGATAACTTTGGCCTTCCCTCAAACCTTCACCATTTGCTCCTAAAAGATAGATAATAGATGGAGGGATGAATGGATGGAGGGAGGGACGGACGGATGGACAGACAGACAGACAGATGCAATAGCATCCTTTGACATGGAAAAACAATATTTTCTTCAATCCTGCATAACTTTCAAAGTCATCATTATAAAATCCTTCCTAGTTTGATCTATAACAAGCAACACAAATTAAAACAGAGCTTCTTAGTTGTTGATTTTGGCTTAGAGTGAGTTATTTTACCTTATTGTTGTTGTTGGTGGTGGTGGCGTGTGTATGTGTGTGTATGTTTGTATATGATGATGGAAGGGCATGCACACCACAGCATGCCTGTGGGGGTCAGAGGATAAACTCCATATTGTTGTTTTTCTCCTACCTTTATGTGTGTTCTGAGGGTTGAACAATAAGTTCTTTTACCCACCCAACCATCTCGCTGGCCTGATTTTGTTTTGAGACAGGGGTTCACACTTAACTCACAACAGTCCTCCTGCCTCAGCCTGCTGGGTTCTGGCTTTACTGGTATGAGCCACCAGGCCCAGTCCCTCCTTCCTCCCCTAACTTCCCTCAGCCTGTTTCTGATGCTCCAGCACTTGCTCTCTCAGAAAGACTCTGGAGCCTCTCTGGCACCTCCTCTGCCCAGGCAGAATCAGGTTGGAGTTTCAAACCTTCATTAACTCAACATCTAGACACGTGAAGCCACTTCTGGAGCTATCCTATCCCATACGACCAATACCAGGGCAAAAAGAACATCCAAGAAGCCCCTCACCACCAATGCCCCATGCTGGAGGAAGGAACTGGGTGAAGACTGGAGACAACCTCAGTCCAGGAGATGTCACAGCCGCCTTCCAAGGCACAGAATCCCCACTGTCGGCTTGAGCAGAGTGGAGCAGAGCAAGGGGGAGCTGCAGTGGTCCCTCCTGCCCAGTGTGGTTAGGAAGCAAGGCCGTTGTGCTGCAGGGGTAGCTTTCACTGTTGGCTGTACCCTAAGGCACGTGAAAAACTTGAAAATGACCCTTGCCTAAGCCCCGACCAGAAACTACAATTATACTGTCTGGCTGCAGCCCGGCCTATCACATTTTGAAGCCTCGTTTCTGATTGATCCAGCTGAGCAAGAGGAATAACGCTCAGCTGCCAGGAACAGCATTGGCTCTTAAATCTGCATGAGAAGGTTAACACGGAAGCAGTGGTTGAACACTGCTGGGGGCAGGGATATTTGATGAAAAAGGCTTGAAGTCGGGTAGGGAAGGGAACCAGTCATCAGGAATCCCCATGTGTACATGTATGTGTGTTTGCACGCGTGTGTGCTTTGCATCAGTGCGTGTACTTGCATGTGTGTGTGTATATATACACAAATAGGAGTGTCTCAGAAGGAAATGACAGGGAACTAAGTTCTTCTGAAGCATCTCGACGTGTTTGGAAGGCCATAGAAACTTCACGAGCGATGCAGAGAGTGAAGCAAGAATGATTTAGGTAGCAGGGACAGCCTGCACAAAGGCCCAGGTCAGGAGTGGGAGAAGACTGATGTGTCCCCTTCAGGAAACTTGAGAGAAAGCAGGAATATAGAGAGGACAGAGCCAAGAGGCCTCCAGGATGCCAGGGTAGTGCCACACAGCAACCCAGGCAGATGTGGGAACAGTGGAAAGCCAGGAAGGAGTTACAGTCTGGGGACTGACATGATCATCTTGGAAATTTTTTTTAAATTGAAGTATATAGAGCTCTACATTTTTCTCTGCTCCCCTCCATGCCTCTTCCCTCCCCTGTACCCTCTCCCAAGGTCCCCATGCTCCCAATTTACTCAGGAGATCTTGTCTTTTTCTACTTCCCATGTAGATTAGATCCATGTATGTCTTTCTTAGGGTCCTCATTGTTGTCTATGTTTTCTGGGATTGTGAACTGTAGGCTGATTTTATTTGCTTTATGTTTAAAAACCACTTATGAGTGAGTACATATGATAATTGCCTTTCTGGGTCTGGGTAACCTCACTCAAAATGGTGTTTTCTAGCTCCATCCATTTGCCTGCAAATTTCAAGATGTTATTGTTTTTTTTCTGCTGTGTAGTACTCCATTGTGTAAATATACCACATTTTCCTTATCCATTCTTCTGTCGAGGGGCATTTAGGTTGTTTCCAGGTTCTGGCTATGACAAACAATGCTACTATGGACATAGTTTAGCACATGTCCTTGTGCCATGATTGAGCATCATTTGGATACATACCCAAATGTGGTATTGCTGGGTCTTGAGGAAGGTAATTTCCTAATTTTCTGAGAAATCACCACACTGATATCCAAAGGAGCTGTACCAGGTTGCATTCCCACCAGCAATGCAGGAGTGTTCCCTTTACCCCAACCCTTTCCAGCATAAGCTGTCGTCAGTGTTTTTGATCTTAGTCATTCTTACAGGTGTAAGATGGAATCTCAGAGTTGTTTTGATTTGCATTTCTCTGATGACTAAGTATTTCCTTAGTGTCTTTCAGTCATTTTAGATTCCTCTGTTGAGAATTCTCTGTTTAGGTCTATACTCCATTTTTTTATTGGATTATTTGTTCTTTTGATGATCAATTTCTTGAGTTCTTTGTATATTTTGGAGATCAGACCTCTGTCTGATGTGGGGTTGGTGAAGATCTTTTCTCATTCTGTAGGCTGTCGTTTTGTCCTGTTGGCTATGTCCTTTGCTTTACAGAAGCTTTTCAGTTTCAGGAAGTCCCATTTATTAGTTGTTTCTCTCAGTGTCTGTGTTATTGGGGTTATATTTAGGAAGTGGTTCCCTGTGCCAATGCGTTCAAGTGTATTTCCCATTTTCTCTTCTGTGAGGTTCAGAGTGGCTGGCTTTATGCTGAGGTCTTTGATCCATTTGGACTTGAGTTTTGTGCATGGTGATAGATATGGATCTATTTTCATTCTTCTACATGTTGATACCCAGTTATGCCAGCACCACTTGTTAAATATGCTTTCCTTTTTCCATTTTATATTTTTTTGCTTCTTTGTCAAAAATCAGGTGTTTGAAAGTGTATGGATTAATATCCGGGTCTTTGATTCAGTTCCTTTGGTCCTCCTGTCTGTTTTTATACCAATACCAGGCTGTTTTCAGTACTGTAGCTCTGAAGTAGAGTTTGAAGTCAGGAATTGTGATGCCTTCAGAAATTCTTTTATTTTACATGATTGTTTTGGCTATCCTGATTTTTTTTTCTTTTCCATATGAAGTTGAGTACTGTTCTTTTGAGGTCTGTGAAGAATTTTGCTGGGATTTTGATGGGCATTGCATTGAATTTGTAGATTGCTTTTGGTAAGATTGCCTTTTTTACTATGTTAATTCTGCCTACCCAAGAGTATGGGAGATCTTTCCACTTTCTGGTGTCTTCTTCAAGTTATTTTTCCAAAGATTTAAAGTTCTTGTCATACAAGTCTTCCACTTGTTTGGTTAGAGTTAGTCCAAGATATTTTATGCTATTTGTGACTATTGTAAAGGGTGATGTTTCTCTGATTTCTTTCTCAGCCCATTTATCATCTGTGTGCAGGAGAGCTACTGATTTTTTTAGTTAATCGTGTATCCTGCTATATTACTGAAAGTGTTTATGAGTTGTATAAGTTCCTTGGTAGAATTTTTGTGGTCATTTATGTAAACTATCATATCATCAGCAAATAGTGAGAGTTTGATTTCTTTTCTGATTTGTAGCCCTTTGATCTCCTTTTGTTGTCTTATTGCTCTAGCTAGGACCTCAAGAACTATATTGAATAGATATGGAGAGAGTGGACAACCTTGTCTTGTTCCTGATTTCAGTGGGATCGCTGGGAGTTTCTGTCCATTTAGTTTGATGTTGGCTGTTGGCTTGCTGTATATTGCCTTTATTATGTTTAGCTATGTTCCTTGTATTCCTGCTCTCTCCAAGACCTTTATCATGAAGGGAAGTTGTATTTTGTTGAAAGTGTTTCCAGCATCTAATGAGATGATCATGTGCTTTTTATTTTTCAGTTTGTTTATATGGTGGATTACATTGACAGATTTTCATATGTTGAACCATCCCTGCATCTCTGGAATGAAGCCGACTTGATCATGGTGGATGATGGTTCTGATGTGTTCTTGGATTCCATTTGCCAGTATTATTTTTAGTATTTTTGTATCAATGTTCATGAATGAGACTGGTCTGTAATTCTCTTTTTTAGTAATGTCTCTATGTGATTTGGGTATCAGGGTAATTGTAGCCTCATAAAAAGAGCTTGGCAATGTTCCTTCTGTTTCTATTGTGTGGAACAATTTGCAGAGTATTGGTATTAGTTCTTTGAAAATCTTGTAGAATTCTGAGCTGAAACCTGGGTTTTGTGGTTTTTTGTTGTTGTTGTTGTTTGTTTGTTTTTGTTTTTTGTTTTTTTGGTTTTTTGTTGTGAGACTTTTGATGACTGTTTCTATTTCTCCAGCAGTTATAGGTCTGTTTAATTTGTATATTCTCTCTCTGCCTTTTGGTTAGTTAGGATAAAGGTTTGCCTATTTTGTTGATTTTCTCGAAGAACCAACTCTTTATCTCACTGATTCTTTGTATTGTTGTCTTTGTTTCTATTTTGTTGATTTCAGCTCTCAATTTGATTATTTCCTGTCATCTAGTTCTCTTGGGTCACTTTGTTTCTTTTTGTTCTAAAGTTTTCAAATGTTCTGTTAATTTACTAGTGTGGTGTCGTATGGAGAGAGGGCCTGCTTGTTTGTCCCAGCTGCCTGGCTTGCTTAGCCCCCAAGTAACCACATAGAAACTATATTAATTAAATTACTGTTTAGCTCATTAGTTCTAGCCTCTTATTGGCTAACTCTCATATCTTGATTTAACCCATTTCTATTAATCTGTGTATCACCACAAGGTCGTAGCTTACCAGCAAAAGTCCAGTATGTCTATCTCTGGCGGCAGATCCATGTCATCTCCTGATTGTGCTTTCTTCCTCCCAGAATTCAGTTCTGTCTTCTCGGCCTACCTAAGTTCTGCTCTATTAGGCCAAGGCAGTTTCTTTATTCATTGACCAATGAAAGCAACACAAAGACAGAAGAACCTCCAACACCAGTGTGGGATTTTTTTTCCAGTTTCTTTTTGTAGGCATTTAGTGCTATGAACTTTCCTGTTAACACTGCTTTCATTGTGGCCCATAAATTTGGGTATGTTGTGTGGTCATTTTCATTGAATTTTAGGAAGTTTTTAATTTCTCCTTTTATTTCTTCCTTGATCCATTGATGATTCAGGTAAGCATTGTTTAATTTCCATGTGTTTGTGGGTTTTCTGGAATTAGTAATGCTGTTGACTTCTAGCTTTAAGCCATGGTGACCTGATAAGGTACATGGGGTTATTGCAATTTTTTTATATTTGTTGAAGTTTGTTTTTTACTGAGTACGTGATCAGTTTTTGAGATGTTTCCATGAGGTGCTGAGAAGAAGGTATATTCTTTTATGTTTGGATGGAATATTCTATAGATGTCTGTTAAGTCCATTTGAGTCATAACATCTGTTAGTTCCCTTATTTCTCTGTTAGTTTTTTGTCTGTCTGACCTGTCCTGTGGTGAGAGTGGATTGTTGAAGTCTCCCACTATTAGTGCACTGTTTAATGTATGATTTAATCTTTAGAAGTGTTTCTTTTACATATGAGGGTTCTTTTGTATTTGGGGCATAGTTGTTCAGTATTGAGGTTTCCTCTTGATGGATTTTTCCTGTGACTAATATGAAATGTCCTTCTTTATCTTTTTTATTGATTTTAGTTTGAAGTCTATTTTGTTAGATATTAGGATAGATACACCAGCTCGTTTCTTAGGTCCATTTCATTGAATTTTTTTTCCAACTCTTTACCCTGAGGCGATGTCTGTCTTTGAGATTGAGGTGTGTTTCTTGTATACAGCAGAAGGATAGGTTCTGTTTTCGTATCCAATCTGTTAGCCTGTCTTTTTATAGATGAGTTGAGTCTATTTATATTAAGGGATATTAATGACCAGTGATTGCTATCTCCTCTTATTTTAGTTTTCATTGTTGGTGATGTTATTGTGTTTTTCCCTTCTTTAAGATTTGTTACTGTGAGATCATCAATTGTCTGTGATTTTGTGGATGTAGCTAACTTTCTTGGGTTGGAGTTTTCCTTCTAGTACTTTATGTAGGGCTGGGTTTGTGGGTTTGTGGCTAGGTATTGGTTAAATCTGGTTTTGTCATGGAATATCTTGTTTTGTCCTTCTATGGTAACTGAAAGTTTTGTTGGGTATAGTAATCTGGGCTAGCATCCATGGTCTCTTAATGTGTGCATAATGCTTGACCATGACCATCTGGCTTTCATTGTCTCCAATGAGAAGTCAGGTGTAATTATGATAGATCTGCCTTTGTATGTTACTTGGTCTTTTTCCTTTGCAGCTCTTAATATTCTTTCTTTATTCTGTATGTTTAGTGTTTGATTATTATGTGGCAAGGGGATTTTTTTTTGATCCAGACTATTTGGTGTTCTGTAT
This sequence comes from Myodes glareolus, assembly GCF_982192425.1. Lineage (NCBI taxonomy): Eukaryota > Metazoa > Chordata > Mammalia > Rodentia > Cricetidae > Myodes > Myodes glareolus. Next base: position 68,830,151 of record NC_142028.1, on the reverse strand, counting down.
GCTTCTTGTATCTTCATAGGCATATCTCTATTTAGGTTGGGAAAGTTTTCTTCTATGATTTTGTTAAATATATTTTTTGTGCTTTTGAGTTGAACTTCTCTTTTTCTATACCTATTATTCTTAGGTTTGGTCTTTTCATGGTGTCCCATATTTCCTGGATATTTTGTGTTAAACTTTTGTTAGATTTAATGTTTCCTTTGACTGATGAGTCTATTTCTTCTGTTGTATCTTCAGCGCTTGAGATTCTCTCTACCATCTCTTGTATTCTGCTGTTTGTGTTTGCATTTGTGGTTCCTAATCGTTTTCTCATGATTTCTGTTTCTATAATTCCCTCAGCTTGTGTTTTCTTTATTGTCTCTATTTCAGTTTTCAAGTCTTGAATAGTTTCTTTCATATGTTTGATTGCCTTTTCTTGGTTTTCTTTAAGGGATTTACTGATGTCTTCTAATTTTTTGTTTGCCTTGTTCTCCATTTCTTTGAGAGAATTTCTTATTTCCTCTTTAAGAGTCTCAAACATTCTCCTGAAGTTATTTTTTATGTCATTTTCTTCTACTTCATCTATATTTGGTTGTCCAAGTCTTGCTAGATTTTATTGGTATCATGTTGCTCTTTGTGGTGTTGCATGTGTTCTTACCTTGTCTACTCATCTTTTCCTCTAATTGGTGTAGTTAGAGCTGTCTGTAACTTTGGTGATTAATCTTCTAGGTGCCAGTGGATTCAAGGCTCAGATGGTTATTCCTCGTGGTATAGTCAGTTCCATGGTTCTAGTTACCCCATTGATCACTCTGTGTTCCTGAAGGTTGCTCAGTGTTTCTGGGGTTTGTTCCACTCCTGTGGAGTTTGCTGTCTCAGGCCTGCTCTGGTCTAGGTTGCCAGCTCAGGCTTGTTTCTGTAAATGCCTCTGGTCTGGATCTGCTCCTGTGGAGGTCCCTGGCTTGGGGTTGGTCCTGCAAAGGTCTCTGACTCTGATCTTCTCCCTCGGACCCAGACTTGGGTGTGCCTGCACCACAGAGGACCTGGCTCAGGCCTACTCCCTCAGAGGTCCCAGACTCATGCCCAGATCCACGGGGGTCCTGGCTCAGGTCTACTCCCTCGAAGGTCCCAGATTCATGCCCAGACCTGCAGCAGTCTCTGACTCTGGCCCATTTGTTCAGCAGTTGCTCCCCTGAACCTGTTCCTGTGGAAGTCACTGTCTCAGGTCTGCTCTGACCCAGGTCACTGGCTCAGTCCTGTCTCTGCAAATATTCCTGGTCTGGATCTGCTCCTGCCCCCATGGAACTTGTCCTCTCAGGCCTGCTCTGGCCTAGGCTGCTGACTCAATTTTGCTGCTGTGGAGTTCGCTGCTTCAGGCCTGCTCTAGACTAGGTTGCTGGCTCAGTCAGCAATTTTTTTTGCAATTGTTTGTTGTTTGTTTTTTTTTTTAATTGAAACTTTTATGACTTGAGTCTTCAATGTTCCCTATTGGTTTGTGTGTTTGGACACTTGGTCCCCAGTTGCTGGATCCTTTGAGAGGCTATAAAATCTTTAGGAGGTAGTGCCTTTATGGAGAAAGTAGGTCACTGGGATGTGTTCTTGAGGGCATGCCATCCCTGGCTTCTTCCTGTCACACTGTCTGCTTTCTGTGGGCCACCACATGCTTGCATCAACACAGTCTGAGCCATCCCTACCTCCATGTGTGACCTGCCATAATGAAGCAAAAACCCTTCGAACTGTGAGCCAAGTTAAGTCTTTGCTCCCTCAAGATGCTTTCATCAGGAATTTGGTTATTGCAATGACAAAGCAAGAATATAGAACTAACAAGCATATCACATCAAGTTCACCATTGGAAATTGTACCATTTTCTACTTTTCATGTCTTCTCAAAGTTAGCCTACTACTGCTACTTAATTCCAGAACATCTCCACAATTTGCGAAAGCAAGCCTATGCAGCTCCTGCCTTCCCCTAGTCCCTGATAACCATTAATCTACTTTCAATCTGTATGGAATTGCAGTCTTGGGCACATGATATATGTGGGGCTTTGTCAAGTGTAGCCTTACATATACTGTTTCTCTCAGTCAGCATTATCCTTTTAAGGCTCATCATGTGGCCATGGACAACTGATTCCATAAATCACTGTTTTTTCCCTTCTTCTGAACAAAGAGCATCTCAGATGCAGGAATAAGTACCCCATGCAACACCTCACATGCAGGACTGAGTATCCCATTTATTCTCTCACCCACTGATGGACAAATGGGCTGCTCTCACTTCTGTGATATTTCTCCTGTGAACAATTCCTGCAAAAGATTTGTGAATGCATATATTTTCAATTTTCTTGGATAAATATCTCTGAGTGAAATTGGTAGACATGATAGCAATTCCTAAGTTTGACTTTATGAAATGCTGCCAAAGCTCTTTCCACATTGACTACACCATTTTCCCTTCCCACCAGCAATGTATGAAGGTTCCAGAGTCTTCACATTCTTGTCAACACTTGTTATTTTCCATTTTGTTTTTTAGAAAGCCAACCTAGTGGGTGTAAAGTGGGATCTCATTCTGTTTTCTATTTTCATTTTTCCAATGAGTAATGATGATGAAAGGTTTTTTCAAATAAGTTTTTTGGCCTTTTGTTTTATTTTGAGACATGTCTATTTAAATCCTTTGCTTTTTTAAAAAAATTGGGTTGTCTTTCTGTTGTTGAATTGCAGGAGTTCTTTATATACTCAAGATCCTAGACTCTCATGAGGTCTATAATTTACAAATATCTTCTATTATTTTACAGGTTGTTTTAAATGATTTTATTATTTATTTTTTAATTAAGTGTGCATGTGTGTGTGTGTGTGTGTGAACATGTGTGTAGATGCATGAAGAAAGCATCCGAGCTGAAGTTACAGGTGATTGTAAGCTGCCTAATGTGGGTGCTGGAACTACTGAATCTTGGTCCTTTACAAAGCAACTGTGCTTTAACCATTGAGTCCAAGTTCACACATGCAAAACCTGAGAGACCAACTACATTCAATCTTAGGGCTTTCCCTAAGATTGTGTGAGGATGAAATAATGGAGTCCATGTAAAATGTGTGGGACTCTGTGGCCTTGCAATCCCTGTGACATCAGACAGATGCACACTCAGGGCAACCCCTTACCAGTCTAAGGGTCTGACCCTCTCCTCTCTTCTTTTCACATTGCTTTCCTGCTTGGGCCTTTGGTGACATTACACAGAGACTAATCAATAACACACAGCAACTACTTCCTTCCTGTTTCTTCTTCAGTTAGTGTGAGGTTAGGCATTTGAGTGACTCCTATTCTGTCAGGAGCAGTTCTTAGAATTTTATGCTGTGAAGTCTCCATTTTAAAAAATCCTTTAACAGGGTCAGAGAGATGGTTCATCAGTAAGAGCACCAGCTGCTCTTCCATAGGACCTGGGTTCCATTCCCAGCTTCCCCAGGGTTGCTCACAAGGGTCAGTAGCTCCAGTTCCAGGGGATCTGATGCCCTCTTCTGGCACCCATGTGCACTTCATGATGCAGGCAGAACATCCATACACATAAAATAATTTTTAAAATCCTTTTAGAAGCCACTGTAATGTCCCATTTGATAAGCGTTAACTGAGATACACAATGTCACCCATGGCCTGTGCCCAAACTAGCTGTACAAGGTGAGACTCTAACACAGTCTGATGGTGTGAGGCAGATACTGCCAGGTGCTGCCCTCTGTTAGTCTCCATCAAGCCGAGTCGCCTCCCTCTCCACTGCTTCCAAGGGTCACAGCAAGGCTGCAATGCCCAGCCCAGGACTGTGCCAGGCCCTTCCCAAGCTCTCCTCCTCTCTGTGTGCTCCAAGCCAGAAAGTGCCACCTTCAGAAAGTGCCACCACCTCACCTCGCTGAGCCAAACCTAAAACCTTGTCCCTAGGAATAACGGAAGGAAGGAGAGATGGAGACAGGGAAAGAAATGGAAGGACAGAGTGGAGTGGGCCGTGTCAGAGCAGCCACGGACACCCAGGACACAGCCAAACTGAAATAAACCTTGAAATAAACCCCTTTCTGGCTTGTGTTGCTCTGAGGTTGCTAGGGAGAATGTAGGAGAGAGCCCTTTGACATTTACCTCAGACTCTGGGCAGAATTGCTATGAGAAATCCTAGCTGTGTGGTGGTGCACACTTTAGTCCCAGCACTTGCGAGGCAGAGGCAGGAGGATCTTTGAGTCTGGAGCCAGAGCGAGTTCCGGGATAGCCGAGGCTACCAAGAAACCCTGTCTCAAAAACCAAACAAATAAAAGAAATCCTAAGAATCTTGAGAATGTACGATTAGAAATGGTTCCCAACCTTTGGGCTCAATGTCCCATGGGGTCCAAGTGATAGTCCCCAACCTTTGGGAGCAATGCCACATGGAACTCAAGTGACTTCTCAAAGTGCCACATCCTTTTCCACCTGTGCCTGACTCCCTGCCCTAACTCCAGAGCACCCATCCTGGGAGACAAGGGCATCTAGCTGTGTCTCCCTCAGTAATTCTCCCCTCACAGAAGGAGGTGGCCACTGAGTCCCCCACCACACACACACCTCCACTGACCCTTCCTTTCTCTCCATCTTTATTCATGACAAACTCCAAGCCTCTACCCCCTCAATAAAATAGTTTGCCATTTCAGCAGGCCAAGTCGGGAGATCAGCACAGCTGATAGCAATGCATGGCGCTAATAAACTGTCAATTAAGATCAAACGCATTGCCTAGCTCAGGGCAGTTGGTAGCTGGCGGCAATGTTTTGAAAAGTCTATCTCATATGCCTTTATGCTGATGTTTCTTTGGGGTTATTAAGAGCCCAATTGATACATTTCTTGTTGACTCCCAATATTCCTGAAGTGATTAATTCCAAACAATGGGGTTAATTAGTCTGCTGACTTTGGAATGCCTCTTCAGGCAGGGGCTTAAGAAACCAGCTTCCCTGGAATGTAATCTCCAAAAGAATTGCATCCCTTTCTTCTAAGGAATTGAGGAAAGAGTCTCCCCAGGGAAGAAAGGATGCCTGTGATCTCACAGAGAATTAAATGAGTGTTAAATGCCAATGAGCCTCTGTGGGTTGGGTTTTACTTTTTAACGCCCACCCCCCATCTTTATGGCTTGCCTGAGTTAATGAGTAAACTGCTTGGACTTGGGAGGTGGGTGTTTTTAGGGTCTGGCGACGGGGTGCCAAAGGAGGCAACCAATCAGGGCAGCAGAGATCCCATCCTTTGTCCAGCCCTCTAAACAGATGTGTACCCCACCTACACCAAGCCCAGCCTTTGGCCTCACAGGCCTCCGTCCTTCATCCATAGAATGGGGACAGTGACATCTGCCCTCCCCACCACCCCACGCATCTGTGGTGAGATGAGATCACACATGTAAAAGCCCTTTGAGAATAAAACCTCTCTCTTTTCCTTTTTTAACCTTTGAGAGGTTAAAAAAAAAGGGACCCATTTTAGAAGTGGGCTTTTTAAAACTCTTTTTTTTTATATTATTATTCCCTCTTGAAAGGGTTTCTTCTTGTAGCTGGGATTTTTCATCTCGTGTTAAAGAGAGAGGGGGGCCAGAGAGTTTTAAAAATAGCTATTTTAATGAAAAGAACAGCTCCCCTGAAGAACTGGGCAGCCCTTTCTGCCAGCTTTGCTGCCGAACTCACGGTCCAAATTGATTTTTTTTCTCCCCTCTTCTTTAAAGGTAAGTGATGAAATACTGTGGGTTTGAAAGGGCTGACATTTTGGTAGCAATTAAACTCGGGCCCATCCAGCCTCGGCAGCTGGTGGCGGCCCCTCGTTATGGTGGAAAGGCAGTCAGAGGATTACGGTGGGCTGATCTGGTTCTCTGAAGAGCTAGGGCCGCCTTCTGCAGCCAGGTAATTAGATTTAACAAGCTGACCTGTCCCCTTGGGTCCTCCACCCACTTTGGGCAGAGCAGCCAGGCCAAGGGGACCCACCTCCCACCCTCTCCCCAGGGAGGCAGTGGCAGGCCAGTCCAGGATGCTAATGAGAGCAGTGATGGATATGGGGGATATTAATGTTGAGCTTTAATGACATAGTGGAGACAGAGATGGCTAAGAAGCCATGGCCAATGGTGGTGGCAGGGTGGCTTTATCATTAGAATTGGCCTGAGGGTCTGATTCCGACAGGCCAGTACAGTGTGACTGGAAATGTGGGTCCAGGCCGGAACGCTGGGCATGTGGTGCACATCTCTGCCCTCATCTGAGGGCCTGGGAAAACATCACTATGGTAAATTACATATCAGATACTTTTAGGAGAAGCCAGGACCCAGACTTCTCCTCCCAAGGCAATTTGGGGTGTCCCTGTGGATCCCAGAAGATCATGCTGGCTGAAGGAAATCATCTGTGGGGAATGAGTGCTCCAGACCAAAGCTGGGATGATTTTCTTTTGTCCTGTTCTCTCTAGGCGATTCTGACATGCAGGTCACTGGAGACCTCTTATCCACCTGCAAGCTGGTGGTCTGGCCTAGTAGAGACTTCAGGTGGGCACCACAATCAGCAGACTGGGTTATATCTGTGTCACCGTTCAGTGGCAGCAAGATTCAAAATCTTGGGCTGTCTGCCCACGGTTGCCTCTCTGCTGCCCTGCCACACTCCGAAGGTGTCAATGGTCAAATTCAATGCCTTAACTGGGCATAAGACCTCTGGATGTGGAGGCATCCAGAACCTTAGATCACATCTTTGAGATGCACCAAACTGCCTTTGAATGGCCCTCTTAGAGACTCCCCTTGCCCATTTTTACAGAGGCGAGGTTGGCAAAGTTGAGTTTTGTAACTCTCTTGTCTAAACTGCTCAAGGCTCAGCAAGCCAGTTCCCCCAGATCCTTGTGTGTGCCACCACGTACCCTAGAACTCTGTCCTATCTAAGGTTACTATTGCTGTGAAGACACACCATGACCAAAAGCAAGTTGGGGAGGAAAAAGGTTTGTTTGGCTTACAATTCCACATCACTGTTCTTCACTGAAGTCAGGACAGGAACTCACACAGGCAGAGACCTGGAGGCTGGAGCTGATGCAAAGGCCATGAAGGGGTGCTGCCTACCGGCTTACTCCCCATGACTTCCTCAGCTTTCTTATAGAACCCAGGACCACCAGTCCAGAGGTGGCATCACTCAAAGTAGGCTGGGCCCACCCCTGTGAATCGCTAATTGAGAAAATTCTCTGTCCAGGGGCTGGTGATGCATGCCTTCAATTCCAGCACTCAAGGCAGAGACAGGGGGATCTCTGTGAGTTCAAGTCCAACCTAGTCTACAAAGCAAGTTCCAGGACAGTCAGGGCTACACAGAGAAACCCTATCTCAAAAAAAGAAAGAAAGAGAGAGAGAGAGAGAGAGAGAGAGAGAGAGAGAGAGAGAGGAAGGAGGAGGAGGAGGAGGGAGGGAGGGAGAGAGAAAGGGAAAGAGAAAGAAAGAGAAAGAGAAAGAAAGAGAGAGAGAGAGAAAGAAAGAAAGAAAGAGAAAGAAAGAAAGAAAGAAAGAAAGAAAGAAAGAAAGAAAGAAAGAAAGAAAGAAAATTCTCAATAGGCTTGCCTGAAGCCCAGTCTTAGGGAGACATTTTCTCAATGGAGGCTCCCTCCTCTCCAATGACTCTAGCTTGTGTCTAGTCGACATAAAACCAGCCACCGCAAACTCCTACCACTATATAGTGTCCCCTCGAACCTCTGCTTCTTTCTCTCTAATCTACCTTCTATCACTAGTTACTGAAATCTTCTCTTCCTCAGGGGGCTAGTGGGCAGTTTCTCACCTAAACTTGCTAGGGCATCTCCTGCCAGATGCCCTGTCCTTGCCTTGGACCCAGGATTCAGCTGCCTTCCACCGTGTCAGTCCAGGGTAATGACTGGTAAGAACTGCCATTGGTGATGACAGTGACAATGGCTCATTGACAGGCCACAGGCTCCCAGTCTACAGGGCCATACAACTTGCCCATGGTTACAAGTGCTCAGTGTCGAATTGGGAGTGGATATCAGACTTTACATCCAGGAACTTCCCCTCGTGACCCAGAAGTTTCCAGATGTTACTAGAAGATTGGCTGGGGCCTTCACACACACACACACACACACACACACACACACACACACACTAATAGCTACTAGAACTCAGGAATAGCTGAATTAAATCCCCCAGGCATTTAAGATCTCCCTGTCCTTTGAGAGGCACTGAGGACAATGAGATGTCTGCTTATAAAGGTTGAGACAACCAAGCCCTCAGAAGAGCCATTTCCCACACAGTGAGTGAATGGGCAAACATGGCATAGTTCCGTCCAGAACGGGCCAGGGAGCGGAGTGTGCAAAGCTAACATGGCGGGCAGAGGGGGTCTACGGGAACAAGGGTGTTGAGGCAAGAGGTAAACAAGCCCATGGATGGGGAAGTGACCACCAAGGGCCTCTCCCAGACGTACACCCTATAGATACTTGTCAGTGTCTCGGAATCTGCCATGTTTCCCCTGACCTTTGCCTCCAGACAACAATAGATCCCCTGGGAATGGGTACCCCATGTCGAAGGACTCCAGGAGATACGTAGGAGTAGATAAAGTGGCATCACCAGAGCCTCTGGATAGCTGGAGAAGTTAAAGGTGATGGTTCAATTCTCATTCACTGGCGCTTGTTCAATGAATTGAGTTCTCGCATTAAGCACCTTAAACAGAGGTTACTTCTCATTTTCTTAGTTTTCTTCACATGTAATCTGTGATGGGGGCAGGATAATCACAGATCTCTCTACCCCCGATCACATGACAGAGGGAGTGGATGCGTGCACAGCTAGCACATGTAATCCGTGATGGGGGCAGGATAATCATAGATCTCTCTACTCCCAATCACATGACAGAGCGAGTAGATGCGTGCACAGCTATCTCATGTAATCTGTGATGGGGGCGGGTATAATCACAGGTCTCTCTACTCACAATCACATGACAGAGCGAGTGGATGCGTGCACAGCTAGCACATGTAATCCGTGATGCGGGGTATAATCACAGGTCTCTCTACTCCCAGTCACATGGCAGAGCGAGTGGATGCATGCACAGCTAGCACTTCCAGGCTCATTCACAGCTGAACCTTATTCTACTCGAGGGCCAGGAATGTAATCCCACCCTATGCCTACAGGAATGGAATTAAAATAGCCCTTCTGACTCCAAAAGGAATAATTCATATGAGAGGAGAGTGAGCAGAAGGTCTCTGAAGTGTGTCTGAAGCCTTGAGCTGTCCCAGGGAGAGACCCACAGCTGTCCCATCCCGCCTCTGCCTGGGGAGCAAGAGAGGAGAAAGAAGGAGAAGGGCTCAGGGTGACCGGATCCCCAAGCCCCGCCCTTCATGACTCTCCTACTCAGCTCCTGCACTGCTGTTTTGCTGGTTCCACACCAGTTTGGTGGGAAGATTAATTACCATCCCAAGCACTAGAGAGTAAATATATAAACTCACTCTTGTTTCCTGTCCCTTCGAGGTGAGGTAATGAACCAAACTGGAAGAAAAGTGCTAGGCTGATGAATGCGGGTAGGAGGAGACGGCGGGAGATCTGGAGATAGGAAGGGATGAGGTGCAGTGCATTGTGTGTGACATCAGACTATAAATGTGTGGGAGGATATTGTTAAAGAATTGATTGGGCTAGAATGAAATGCATGGGGTAGGATGGAATGCATGGGATAGGATGGGATATATCGGATGGGATGTATGGGATGGAATGGGATGGGATGCATGGAATGGGATGGGATACATGGGATGGGATGCAGAAATGGGATGCATGGAATGGGATACATGGGATGGGATGAATGGGATGGGGTGTATGTACAGGACAGATTAATTGGAATGGAATAGGAAGGATGGTATGGGATGAATTAAATGGAGAAGGATGAGATTAGTCATCCCAATGATAGGAAGATTCTGCTGTACACACAGCCTGGCTTTCATCTCAGGATACCTAGCAACCTATTGTCCTCTGCTAACCTGGCTGTACCAGACATCCCCTTCCTCAATTGCTCAGCAAGAGCCAAAGACATGGGAGAGGGAAGAAAAGCGGGTGGCCCTTCAGGAGGCTGGCACCAGTCCCAAGCAATATGTTCCCAACTTCCTCCTGCGTGGGAGGCAGCGACAAGTCCCCAGCCAGCCCCCGCGCCTCTCACCAGCCGTCAACGCACCCTCACTCTCTCCTCGTGTGTGTTGTCAAATCTTCCCAATATAGCAGCCTGGAGTCTGTCAACAGTTCTGTTCCATGCCCACTTTCCCTCCCCAGAGGCGTGCAGACACAACTGCCCTCCCTCAATGGGTGTGTCTCTCATTGTCTATACCACAAGCTGTTGTGTGGAGACCCTCTGTCACCTTCTGGGAGGAAGCATGGTCTACGTTCCCTGGCACAGGGTAGGACCTATACCGGAAGGATTTGAAGAACTTTAAGAGGAGCCCAGGGGACTGGAAGATTGATCAGATGGAGGCGGTAGTGGAAGTTGAAGGTGATGCTCATGTTTTTTGACTTGCATGATTCAGGGGAAATGCCACACACTCAGGCGACAGACCCTAAATGAACAACTAGCAGATTACACTCTGGGGCACCTGAGATATCTGTGGTCCTTCCAGTAGGGCGGTGCAAAGGCAGACTGCACACTCAGGAAAGAGTGCTGGGTTCACAGAAGATGCCAGAAGAGGAGTGCAGACACCCACGGGAAACATCACCTAAGAATCCCGAGACCTCACTTCACAACCACCCCTGAATCCCCTATAGAGGGCACAAAGTCTGAACCCAACTCAGTCTCCTGGCTGGGTCTCCATCCTCTGGGCACTGTGGTAACCTGTCAGCCTTCCCTCTCTCCTCACACTGTCTCTATCCTGCTCTCTAAGAAGCAGACACAATCCTGTCTGAGCCTCAGGAGGCCTAGGCCTCGAGCACCACCTACCAACTAATGTCAACATCCTAACAGGTCAGTATCTCTCGGCCTCGGTCTCCTCTGCTGTAAAATGGAGCCTTCAGGATGAAATGAGGCAAGGCATGCCAGTGCTTCGCCATGGGGAACTGGAAGTCTGGCCAGACCACCTCAATTCTATGTCTCCATTCCCACCGGGTCTTGTCAGATCCTACTCCCAAGGGAATGTGGCACCATCTCCCTTCCTTCCTGCCTTTCCCTCTAGAGGACTCCAGGGTTCTTTGTGGGACTTTAGGACAGTGCTTAGCCTAAAGCCTCCACAATCCCCCTGCTGTCTGTGACTCACCAAGTGACCCTACAGGTCAGAAGCCACCACTAATATTGCTCAAATGGTGACATTTATTGCAGTGTAGACAGCCCCTGCTTAGCTCTTGGGGCTTTGGGGAATGTCAGACACGAAGTGAATCACTTTTTACGATGTCTCCAGCAAAATGCTTGCAGTGGTCTCTCATCTGCTGACTCTAATTGAGGCCTCCCAAGGAGCTCGGACCCCTGTGCTCCCTACCCACAGTGCAGACCACCAGTCAGGTCTGTCCTCACAGGGCAAAGGCCAGCAAGCAGAGTTTAAGATGGGGAGTTCTCTGGGGAGGCTGACTGGGGTCGGGGAGCCCTGAGGAGTGAGCCCAAGTGTCACTCCCTGCCGTAGACTGTGTAGGTATGTGTTAGTGTGTCTGCCTAGCTCTCAATCGTTCCTTCATTGGGAGGAGACCTGGCCGCCTGAGGACAGAACCCTTGGCCACTGGAAGACACGACTCAACCCAGGACAGTGAAAGGTCTTCTTCCTCTGAGGGTCATCCAGTCAGGACTGAGGGAGGACAAGGAATTGGGTAGCACAGGTCAGAAGTTGCCTTGGCTCTGTCGTCATGGCTAAGCAGATCTGTAGGAAGAAAGGAAAAATGCCAGGGAAGAGGGAACCATCCCAACCACACTAGAGTCCCTGAACCCACACCGTGAAAAGTCTTTTTGCCTTGAGCTCAGTCTCTGCTGTTTGCCTCCACCATCCAGTTCCGTGGCTACACACCGACTCTCTCCACCAGTCCTCTGGAGGCAATTCTCTAACCTTTGCTGTCTAAATCCGGTGGGTCTGGAGGGTGTGACCAGGAAACGAGGGACCCGTGGACTCCGTGACCACACCCTTCCACCCAGCCCACACCTCCACTAGCCCTGTGTGGTTCCACTCTCCTCTGCCCTCTGCTGCTCTCTGCTGACCACAGGTAGCCACTGTGCCAACTTTACAGTCCTAGGACAGTCTGGGGGCTGCATCAGAAGAACCAGAATTGGTGGCATACCCAGAACTCAGGAGGCAGAGGCCAGCCTGATCTACAGAGTGAGTTCTAGGACATCCAGGGCTACACAGAGAAACCCTGTCTTGAAAAACAAAACAAACAAACAAACAAGAAAAACAAAAAAGGAAAGACAGGAAAGAAAAAGAAAGAAAGCTAGAAGCTACAGGCCTTGCAGAATAGTCTCAAAATAAAATCTATCTCTAGACATAGGAGCTCATAAGAAAACAAACAAGCAAAAATAAAATAAAATAAAATAAAAAATAAAAATAACTCTGTGTTACCTATAGGCTGAGAATAATAGTAGTATATCATTACTATATTATTTATTATATATATTATAATATATAATTAATATATTATACCCCAACTGCAATGGGAGTTGCCTGGCAGAGATTTTCCTCCCAGCGAAAGCATCTAAACAGGTTTCCCAGGAGGCTAGTGTGGGGGGACACAGAGGCAGAGCCCTGGGGAGGGAGTCTGAGGAGAAGACAACAAACAAAGCTACAAGGGCACTATAGCAATTCTGGAAGCAGAAGTGCCCCCAGTGAGGTAGGACTGAGCCCCCAAAAGCAGCGCAGCCTCTCTGGACCAGTATGTCCCACAAACACTGTGGAGGGAGGGGGCGCGAGTGTGCGTGCTGTTTACAGAACACATTAGCACGTAATGCTGCATTTGATTTCACACCACCTGGTGAGGCGCCAGGTACCCTCCCCACATCGCTTTCGAGACCAAGACGTGAAGATTCTGAGAGATGCAGCGGCTCAGCCGAGACAAGTTCTTGCAGACAGAAGAGATCCAAGCCCAGGTCCAACCTCCAGTCCAGACTCCCGCTAAAGGACACCGTCTCTGTGCGGGTAGGGCTGTGATCTTTGTGGATCTAGCCACGCAGAGTGAAAAGTGTGGGCTTGCTCGGGAGCCAAGGATGGAGATTTTGACCCTGTGGCTATGACTTTGAGAAAGCCACTCAACCGCCCTGAGTCTTCCCCATGATGCATCTCACGGGGGTATTTTGAAATTCATTTTAGGCAGGACTGACATTTACAACACCTGATTATAATGGGCACAGAATTTAATCCATTTGTTTTTCCAAATACATTTCTCCCATGGAGTTTTTCTGATCCTATGCCTTCCTGATGAACTCAAACTTAGATCCACCTCAGACCTTCACCGCATCCATTTACCCAGAACATGAAAGACCCTGTGGACCACTTTAAGGTAAGTTGGTCGCTTTAGTATCACACATGTAACACATGGAAGTCAGGGTATACAGCCAGGTCAGTTCCACGATCCCCACTCACTAGGTCTGTGGCCTTTGGGAGGACGGTGGAGATGCTTTGCAATGGTCCAGGCGAGAGGCAGTGGTGGCACACTGCCAGAAGGACGGCCTCTAAGGGCAGAATCCGGCTCTAGTTAGGAGGCTGGCTTACAGCTGCGGCTGCTGTGGTGACCTGCTCGCTGAAGGGCTTCCAGTCTGGGCAACCGAGTGAGCAATGCTTCCTTCTCTGAAATGAGAAGATGCCACAGGGAGAGCTGAGTCAGACCTTGACCCACACTGGGCTTGGTGCCTAGTCGACCCTTACACGGAACTTATGGAGGGAGACCTGAGCAGATGTGTCCAGTTGCAGGGTGAGAGATGTCAGCATAGAAGTGATACTTAAGTGATACTTGAAGCAGGGAAGTTATGTGACATGTCCTGGAGGCAAAATGGTCCAGAGCCAACATAATATCCCTCCTCCCCTCAACATTCAGAGACCTGACAGGGACAAAAAGGAAGCACCTATGAGCTAGAATGTGGGGTCCTGGAAGTCAAAAGGAAATGAGATGTCACGGAGACAGTGTCGTGGGAGGCTGAGAGTGAGGAAGGCCAGGAAGTCTGGGCAATGACCTCGATTAGGACACTTGCTATATGGTGTTAACCCCCGTGCCTAGTTAGGTCCCCATTTCTACCCCATCCCTTATCCTCTCATAAAACCTTTTCTGATGAGTGTGGCGGTGCACAACTTTAATCCCAGCACTTGGGAGGCAGCGGCCAGTGGATCCCTGAGTGTGAGGTCAGTCTGGTCTACAGAGTGAGGTCTTCCCTCAAAAACCCCTATTTTCTGAGACAGGGTCTTGTCATGTAGTGCAGATTGGGCTTGAACTCGAAATCCTCCTTTCTCGGCCTCCTGAGCGCTGGGAGGGCAGGCTGTGCTCCACCACACCAAGCCCATGTGCTCGGTAAGGATGAGAAAAAGAAAGCCAAAGACCTTGAAGTTTCAAGACTCCAAAGACACACACGCCTGCCCTGTGTCACACACCGCCTCCAGGTGCTCCGGATGGGACCACCGCAGGAACAGAGGGAAGATATGGAGAGAGATGGAGGTTTTTACTCCCGCTGACCAGGGGAGAGAGGCTCCCTCGCTGTCGTTAAGACTGGAAGTCTCCCCATACTTGCTCCTCTTTGTGTTACTATCCAGCATATGAATATCTGAGTCCTATGTTCATCACTGGAGATTTGGCCATGAACAAAACAAGGCTTTAAACTTGACCCTGGGAGGCTTAAAGGAGAAGTAGAAGCAGAGAGGTCAGCGGCTCGGCACCCTGTGGCCACGTCCTGACGGGAGACTGTACTTGGAGCCTCTAGGAACTCCAAATGGTCAAAGAGAACCTCACAGAAGAAGTAACTTTGGTCAAGGCCTTGAGGAATTGCTAGACATTCAGTCAATAACATGACTGACATCTCAAAAGAGGGGCCAGAACGAAAGATCCAGCCTGGAGATTGAATGAGGGGGTTTCAGTGGGAGGGGCCAGGGCCAAGTACAAACATGTGGGAAGTGAAGAGGTGCAGGGCCCCAACCTTCACTGCCATAAACAGAAAGCTGAAACATGCAGGCTTTACTCTGTAGGGCAGTGCTACTCCCAAGAATCGCCTCTAATAGGAGACCTGTTTTTACTCCGCAAAAATCAATAAATCAATGAGTCCCCAGATCAAATGCATCAGGAGCCTGGAGAGTAGCCCCCTCCCCTGGGAGATAACAGTTAGATCTAAAAGTTCAGACGAACACTACAGTGGAGAAGGCTCACTGCCTAGCTCTCTAGGACTATGGCCCAGACTCGCCTTGTCTCTGTAAAGCCTGCCCACTGTCGTTCCTGCATGACAGCTACCCCTCACTCAGGCCTGGGCAACCACTTATCTAAATCAGAGACTAACGCATGTGGGCACAAGAGGGAAGGACCTGGTTAGTTCGGGAACCTCTAGGTGGGATCATCTCTTTCCCAGGACCAAGAACGTTTTTGTTAACTTTGTAAAATATCTAGCAAACAAATCCTCTGGGCCAGTTGCACAGGTGCATGCTGTAGAACAGGAAAATTCAGACATAGCCCGACCATAGTTCACTGTATCATACAGGCCCCGTTCGTATAATCCCTCAGATGGAGATCTGAAGGAGGAGACTTCAGCTCTGTAAGAAAGGGATCTGGAATTGGAAAGTGGTTTCTTGGTAGGCCATACCTGTGAGGCCTGAAGAATGGGTGGGAATCAGCTCGAAGGGTATTGGGGAGGGCCGTTCTGACCAGAGGGAGCAGCATATGCAAAGGCCCTGTGACAGGAAGAAAAATATTCCAGTAATACCACAAAACACACACACACACACACACACACACAGAGAGAGAGAGAGAGAGAGAGAGAGAGAGAGAGAGCAGTTCCTTCCTGCTCATTTAGCAACCTTTATTGACAATCTTGTTTATGAGAAATTAAATGTTCTTAGCAATCTAAAGTTTGGAAAGCTCTGGAAAAGTTACCCAGAAAATCGACCAAAGGAACAGGTGTGTTTGTGTGTGTGTGTGTGTGTGTGTGTGTGTGTGTGTGTGTGTGTGTGCAGATGTATGTGCACTTGTGAGGGGGGTGAGAAAAAGTCAGAGGTTGACATCAGGTATCTCTTCTTTAGTTGCTCTCCACCTTAGACTTTGAGACTGGATCTCTCAGCGAACCTGGACTTCATGGATCCACTAGGCTGGCTGACCAACGAGCTCCAGGAACCCGCTTTCCGCCACGGCCCCAGGACTGGGGTTACAGATGCTGCCACCACACCTGGCTTGTACATGGGTGCTGAGGATCTGAACTCAGGTCCTCATGCTTGCACAGCGATACTTCACTCACTGAGCCATCTCTCCAGCCCTGAGATCTAGCCTCCTTTACTACTGAATAAAATAGTATTCAATATTTTGAATTTTGCATGCATTTCTCCCGTGTGGCCAAAAACTCTGCTCTCCTGACAAGGCCCAGAAACCTCTAGTTCTCCGCAGTGTGACCTGCATGGGTTTTCCTCCTTGATTGAACTGCCTGGCGTCGGCCAGTAGAATCTTTTCTCTGCCTTGTGCTGGTCCTTTGCTTTGATTCCTCCGAGCACCCACAGGCACAACGCTGCTCCTTAGCTACTGAAAATTTCAGAGTCCTGAGAGAGATAAGCTGGCATGTAACTGAACCCTGAACTGATGCTCTCAGGCCTCAGCTATGGCTGCCATCGCTCATCTCCCATCTTCAAGCCCCAGGTTCCCATCTCCCAAAGCCTCTATTTCTTCTCCCATATCCTGGGGAACACCCCAACCTCCAATGGGACAGACAGGGCCTCTCTGCCTCGCTGTCGCTTTGCTAGGTCCATGCCTTTGGAAGAGACCATCTTTAGCTGTTCACTTGAGAAGAACAGACACCTCTTTCCCCAAAGACTGGAGGTTTATAAGCAGCGATTATCCAAAGCCTATGGCTGCTCCTGCAGGTCATCCTTCTGCTTCACGAGTCAGACGGTGGAGCCCAAGATGGTCACTGAGGCACAAGCCAAGATTCATGCAGTCTGAAGATCTACCTCAAGGGCTGGGGTGTGAAGAGAGAGGGCTGGAAATGAGACCTGCCATGGAAATGTTATGAAATTATTGGGCTGGTGTTTGGGTGGATTCTAGTCCCTTTGGGAATAGGAAGAAGGCTAAGCAGAAAATAGGTAGAAAATAAGATCATATGGAATGAAGGGAAACAAGGCTGCAAGTGGGGGCGGGGGCTCCTAGGCACTCGGTCCACCGCAGCATATCCAAGACAGGTGCTCTTCCTGATGAGGTGGTCCCCTCAAGGCCTTCCTCCCAAGGGTACCTGTGTATGATCCCTGGGCAAGATGCTGCAGGCAAGCCTTCGTGGGTGAAACACAGTGCAACCATAGGGATTGGATGAAGCCAAACTCGACTCTCAGCTCTGCCCTGAGCGGGTTATGTATCATTACTACCTGCCAAACAAGGGGGGCAGGTGCTGGCCACTTTCTCTATACGTCTTCTCTTCAACTGTCCCTGTTCAGATCCTGTGCGGCCTCCATACAGCGTCCTCAAGGAAACCGACCCCAGCACTCCTGTCTGCTCAGTCTTCACACCGTCCTTGGAAACTGCATCCACACCCACTTCCGGTTTCAGCAACCTAGGTCAGCCACAAGTCCCTGCCAAGTCTACCTGCCCCTGCACAGACTCGCTCCCTGAGCCCCGATGTCCCTCCCAGCAGCCCACTGCACACCTCCGTCTCGGGAGCGCCAGCCGACGGAACCCTACAGTATGCAACAACCAGTGTGTGGTTGTCGTCCCCTGCAAACCTCTCTAAGCTCTGTGAAGGACCTCAGTAACTGGCTGTCACTCCCTCCTCTCCCCGCCCCCTTTCTCTCCCCGCCCCTTCCTCTCTCCGCCCCCTTCCTTCCCCCCCCCCCCTTCCTCTCCCCACCCCTTGCCCAAGACAAGGCCACTGAGACTCTGGCCTGTATGCAGGCCAACCCTCCATTCTTCAGTCCAAGAAACGTCAGTGATCTTTGACCACATCTTCTGCTCAAGCTCTTCAAGGACTCACCAGTTTTTCAAGGTCAAAGCCAAACTTCTGTGCTTGCACTATAGGGTTTGCTCCTCAGGGCACACACATCCTTCTACTTGCCATGTCTCTTCCTTCACACTTGCATAGAGAGCTGCCAGGGCCACATCAGGGTGCCTGTCCCTGGGATTCACCACCCGCCTCCCCATGGTAGAACTGGGAACCAAGTCCTTCATCCTCAGTGGCCAACGATGAGGACATGAAAATGAGGCAGGACCTGGGCTGTGTCTTTGTGGGAAGGGGAGACAGGTGGGGAGCGCTGGCGCCCCGAGGGACACGAGTCCCGAGTCCTGGTCCCTTGTCTGGAAGGAGAGAGCTGGAGCGGGAAGGGCAGGTGCTGTCAGAGAGATGCCACCTCCCTCTTGTGACCTTTTCTGAAGACATTTTCTCTGAATGTCAAGTTCATTAGACACGGGACTGGGGGGTGGAGGAATTGCATTTTAGCTGAATTAAAGACAGGACAGACAGACTCGTCGTCAGACTGCTGGTGACAGGCCAGCTGGAAGATGGGAGACAGCCCCGCCCCTCGGATCAGATCTTCCTTGTCTAGTCTATGGGCAGAGGCCCCTGGGACATCTTCATATTGTTTCTGTTCCATTGTCCCAAGGCAGTCTATACCTAAAACAGACCCTTTCCCATGGTGTACACAGACCACCTGATCTAGTTCTGAATCCAGGAAGGGGCAGTCTCATCCTTAGCCAACATGGCCCTCCTTGGGGTAATCAAAGGGGACCAAGATCTGAACCTGACTCAGAAACCCTCTCTGGGTCCCCATGCTGGTATTTTTCCTCCACTCAGAGAACTCCCATGTGTCATGAGGAAGGCCCATGGGGCATAGACATAGGGGCTCAACTGGAGCATGGTGCTATGACAGAAGTAGGTTTGAGGCAGGGGCATGCCCTGGAAGACAGAGTCAAGAAGAGTTTCTATAAGAAGGTGACATCTGATCAGGGCTTTGAAGGATGAATAGGAGTCGGTTACCTTGTTTGTTCTTTCTAGGAGGTACAAGTTTCTGAACACAGATGGACTGTGAGCTCCTGGCCTACAGTGTACAAGGAGTCTCTGAGACATTGACCTTCATGTCACTTTCCTGGCTGAACAGCAAGGTCACGGCCTTGGAGAATACTGGCTCTTGCTCCCTGCCTTCCTCCTTCCTCCACAGCCCCCACCATTTCTTCTAGGGCAGAGATGCACTCTGGACACCAGCCACCAAGGCAAAGGACCTTTTCAGGTCTGCTGAAGCCTGGCTTTCAGGGACTGAGTGATTGCACCATTGTTGTGGCTCTGTGTGGATGCCTGGGACCATGCCGGGACCGAGGAGACAGGGTGAGGCTGAGAGCAGCGGCTCTGCTTCCAGTCTTTGCACACACATGCGCACATGCTATCCACCCTTCCAGGCTTTACACACACGTGTGCATGCTCTCCACCCTTCCAGGCTTTACACACACATGTACACATGCTCTCCACCCTTCCAGTCTTTGCACACACATGTGTGCATGCTCTTCACCCTTCCAGTCTCTGCACACACATGTGTGCATGCTCTCCACCCTTCCAGTCTTGGCACACACATGCACACATGCTCTGCACCTCGGTACCACATCTCTCATCCACACTAGCGTCCCGTTCCCCAGAGACTTGGGTCATCTCCTAGCAATAACCCACCCCTGGAGGAAGTTCCTCTTTCACCCTCACAGAACTTCTCTCCCCTCAAGGACACAGTCACCCCCAGCCCCAGTGCAGAGCACCCACAGGGACTCCTGGCTCAGCACCTCTATGGAAACTCGGCTGCCAGCCCGCCTTCACACCTCCCAGACAGCAGCTGTCGGCATGTGCTGGTGGCCAGGATGGTGGAGAGAGTGACAGAGAGAACAGTTTGGGGGAAGGAGAGGCAGCCTGGGAGAGAGAGAGGGAGCACCTCACAGGGAAGTGGGGAGGACAGGGAGACAGGGTGCTGCTACTGGGACAGAGAAGCAAGGCTAACCAGCAGAAAGTATGAAGTCTCCATCCACCAAGAGGACCTCCCGTTCCATCACTCCTCTTAGCGGAACCCGAGAGAACCTAGAAGCTGGGCTTTTACAGTCCACACGGAGGAGTGAGAAGAGAGGGTCTGAGGTGTACAGGGCAGAAGCTGGGCTTGCACAGGGCCTGGGGCCTGGAAGAGGCAAGGAGTGTTTCAAGTTCAGCCTATGAGCAACAAAAATACACACAGAGAGAGAGAATGAGAGAGAGAGAGAGAGAGAGAGAGAGAGAGAGAGAGAGACCCACCTGCATAGGGTGTACACAGACAAACACATACATGGACACACAAACATAAGCAGGCACACACACAAGCGCCCAGACACAAATGCACCCATGCTCAACAGGAGCCAAGCGCTCAGTGATTCCATTGTGAGAAGGCACAAGCCTGTCTGTAGCCTGGGAGGAGGCTCTTCTTCAGAGCCCCAGAGAAACTGTAGAAACCGAGCCAAACCAGTACCCTGCCCAACCAATCACAGGGTGAATGAGTTCACACACAATCCCATGGTGCCCCCAACCCAGCAGTTTCTCACCAAGAGAAAGAATTTTGGCAGAGACTCCAAGTCCCATATAGGGAAAGGACCTGCCCTGGATCTCCCAGCCAGAGCAGCCAGGCTATCCAGAGCTGGGGCACATGGCCCTGGCCTTCTAATTCCAGGGATGGCAGAGGGATCTGAGAAGGTCGTGGCCACAGGATCTTCTCCTTGACACCCAGACTTGTTAGCCATGGAGAAGCCCCTGTATCGGTCTCTCCCAGCCCAATCCACTGCACCCTAAAACCATGCTCTGCCCATCTCTGCCTGCAGCTGGCAAGGCACTCCTGTCTGGGTGGGTGAATGGGAAGCAACCTTCACGCTCCATCCCCACTAGACTGGATTCATTCTACTTCAGGCTAAGAAAATCAACACAAGGGAGGGAAGGCTGGCACATCGTTATGGAGATCTTGGTCCACAGTTAGATGACTCGCTTTGGGCTGAGTCCTGTGGTGAAGTCACACATCATGGCAGAGGCACACTGGAGTAAAGCTGTACCCCACAGCAGCCAACAAGTGGAGGAGGGAGTGACTGGGAGGAAGAGGGAGACAGAGGGAAAAGGAGAGAGAAGCGAGGGTCCCAATAGTCTCTCTAAGAACATGCCCCCAATGATGTAACTTCTTACTAGGCCCTGCCTACTGAATTTTCCACCACTTCATCATCACACCACGGTCTGCGATCTGCGAAGTGAGCCTCTTAGCTGATGACCTCTGGAGGACATTTAAGGTCATCTCCTTGGCCCCTCCCTCCCATCCCTCAGGTGCTCCAATAGGTTCCTCCTCTGCAATAGTCCCTGCTACACAGTGAACCAAGCCAATCCGCGCAAAGAGGCAAGCGTAAAGTCAGGGCCATAGCACTGACCTCAGCCAACACCACCATGCGCTTGCACTTCTGAAACTCCCAGACACCATCCTTCTACCTTATCCTTCTCTCTATCCAGAATGCGGCTGGCGGAGCTTGTCCCCATTCTCTTCCAACACCCCTCTCCTGGCTCCATCCACTGCTCAGCTAATGCCACCATCTGGGGCCCATCTGCAGGGAGCCTGCCTGCTCAATAGAGAGGGGGCACATCTTCCATCTGCATCCTGGGGGAGCAGCCTGGCACTCCACAGCGCTCAGGACTGCCAGAGCATCAAACACAGCCCCGCTGGTGTCTTGCCAGGGAAGGCACAGGCCATAATGTCTGAGGATGCTCTGGAAGGGTCTGTGCCAAGAGGTGATGCCTGTGGACGGAATGGGCAGGGCTTCGAGATGATATGGGGTGGTGTAGTATGAGGGCCAGCTTGTTGGGGTTTCTGTCCCGCCCGGTACCCCACAACTGGCAACTCCCAAAGAGAAATCACACACAGGACTCCATAAGGTTATAAACTGATTGGCCCATTAGGTCAGGCTTCTTGTTAACTCTTATAACATATATTACCCCATTATCCTTATCTATGTTAGCCACATGGGCTCAGTACCTTTCTCAGTGTGACAGCTTACATGTTGCCTCTTCGGTGTTCTACGCAGGAATGGCTGAGGGCTTCCTGTGTCCCAGAATACTCCCAGTCTCTTTGCTCCACCCTTACGTCCTGTCTGGCTTTCCTGCCTCTACTGCCTGCCTGACCAATCAGCGTTTTATTAAAATATGATTGACAGAATACAGACAATTCTCCCGCACCATTTCCCTCTTTTTTTAAAAATAAAACAAAGGAAAATACCCATAATCCATTTGTTGGGAATGTGGGCGTAGTATTTCAGGCTACTTCCTGCTGGTTGGGGGCGCTGATGATCTTATGGGGACCTAAAGAAAATTTAGAGTTATAATCAAGTCATGACTGGAGTATCCTGTGAGTCTTGATCATCTCAGGCAGCAGTCTTGGATCAGTTCTGGATGTAGACCTCTGTCATCTGGGCCATCTGTTCCTATCGGAGATTTTTCAGGTGGCCTCCCTTGGTCAAAGGTGATTATTCTTAACTCTGAATAAATCCAGAGTCTCTCGTTTTCTGTGGAAACAAAAGCAAAATCTCTTCTCCAAAGTAACATACCTTTTGACTTCAGTTTTGAAGCCAAGGTATTTTCAAAATTTCTATCTTGGGTTAGTTCAGCAGCATTTATAAACAAAAGTCTTTTAGCAGTTGTTGCTCCTTCCTCAACAATCAAACAATTTAAAGAGAGCATAATAGCATACAGTATGAAGATTCTCTGTGCATTTTCCATCTTTATGTGGCTTTATTTTAACCTCTATTTCTTTTATTTTTACTTTTACTTTTTGAGACAGGATCTTTGTATATCTTTGTCCTGGAATAACACTGTAGACCAGGCTGTCTTTGAACTCACAGAGATCCTCCTGTCTCTGCCTCCCAGTGCTGGGATTAAAGGCGTGTACTACCACACCTTGAGGTCACAGAGGTCAATCTACCTCTACCCCTTGAAGTCACAGAGGTCAATATGCCTCTGCCTCCCAGGCATTGGGATTAAAGGTGTGTACCACCACACCCAACTACTCTCTTTCTTTTAACTTTAAGAACTTTAACTTTTAGCCTGCATATACACACTGTAAACCATTTAGAGGTTTTCTTCCTCTTTGAATCTCTCTTTACTGTTTATCTCTCTTTTTCTGACCACATGAGCCTTTAATTTACAAAGCAATATGGGAAGCCGTGGCTTTGACAGCTAGATCCAGCTCATTCCTTAGCTTTCCAGACTCATAGCTGAGATACCAGCCACAGCTGTGTTCACTGCCACAACTTGTCGTGTTTCAAGGTCCTTGCTAGCAAGCAAGCTGCATCATTCTGCTCACAGACCACACTCAGTCGGACTGCCTGCCTGCAAGAGTCAGAGTTTGTCCTGGCAGGACAGCCCAGAAAGACGGCATTTTAAAACAGCACAGCTTTTTTCCAGCTACGGCTGAAAACCGAAAAGCATGCATTCAGCTTTTCACCAACAGCATTTAAGTGTTTCGTGGCAGGACCTCTTAATGAGCTGCAAGGTTTTGCAGTTAAGGCTGAGTCAGGAAGCCTCCCTTAGATGAGAGTGCTTGCTTGCTCTAGCAACCAGAGCAGACCTGAGAAATTGCTGCTACCAAGAAAACATGCTTTACTCTATTCTTTCCCAAGCTTTCTCACGCTTTATGTGGATTCAGTTATCCACGTTGGCGCCATTTGTAGTATGAGGGCCAGCTTGTTGGGGTTTCTGTCCCGCCCGGTACCCCACAACTGGCAACTCCCAAAGAGAAATCACACACAGGACTCCATAAGGTTATAAACTGATTGGCCCATTAGGTCAGGCTTCTTGTTAACTCTTATAACATATATTACCCCATTATCCTTATCTATGTTAGCCACATGGGCTCAGTACCTTTCTCAGTGTGACAGCTTACATGTTGCCTCTTCGGTGTTCTACGCAGGAATGGCTGAGGGCTTCCTGTGTCCCAGAATACTCCCAGTCTCTTTGCTCCACCCTTACGTCCTGTCTGGCTTTCCTGCCTCTACTGCCTGCCTGACCAATCAGCGTTTTATTAAAATATGATTGACAGAATACAGACAATTCTCCCGCACCAGGGTGGAGTTATGGATTCACCTTCATTGTGGTGGCCACGGCAGTGGAGGGAGGGGGCGGAGCTTTAGGCAAGTTGGCTTAGCAACTGGAGCCAGTTTCTCTCTCCATATGTGGAAGTAATATAAGACAGATGTCATCAGAACCCCATGTGAATTATTTATGCAGGCATGCTTGTGTGTGTGTGTGTGTGTGTGTGTGTGTGTGTGTGCGTGTGTGTGTATATAAGTGTGCATCTTATATATGCATGGAGAGGGGTGCACATACCTATACCCATGGTTGTCAAGAGTCCTGCTCGCCACTCTTCACTATATTCTCTAGGGACAGACAGGGTATCTCACTTAACCTTGCCTGATGGTGGAGGATCCAGTCTTCAACCCAAGCCCCACACCTCCGCCAGCCCGTGGCACCGGTTTACATGTAAGTCCTCAGCTTCACATGGCAAGAACTCTTACCGGTGGAGCCATTTCCCCAGCCCCTACCCATGTATCCTTTGTAGTCAGAACATGGCAGAGGAAACGCATCAGTAGAAGGAACAATGAAGTCGACCCACCTCCAATCATCATTCTGCCTTTCTTCTTGCTCTCAGAGCCCAAGTCGGGTGGGCAATTACACCTCCTGGATCAAAAGACTTTATGGTGACTGGAATGTGACCCAATGCCAGCCAATGAGATACAGAAACTGCTGAGGATTCATTCTGGGAAGGGTTTCCAAAGAAAAAGGCCCACGAGGGGAGTGGCTGGTGTCTGTAGTTTTTGTCTTGTTCTCTCAGTCTAGTGGAGGCAGTAAGGGTGTTGGAGAACTTAGTCAAATGGCAAGCACAGGAGTAATGTCATCACCGTCAAGGCCGGCAGAGGAAACAACAGAGTCTGGATCCCCAGGCAGATTGTCACCAACTCTGGGACCTCTTACCAAGACGCATGTTCCTTAACAGTCTATGTCTCTAATGTTCAAGCCACCTCTGCTTGGATATGCTTGTGAGGGGGTGACCGGTGCGTGAGTGCGTGAAGGGTGAATTAATGAATCCGTGTCTTGGAGCCTGCAAAACACTGTGCAAATATTTGTTAGTATTGACAATATTAATATGACAGCACTCCATTTGTTTAACGACTCCATTGTTAATCAGCAAGGGGGCTTTTCTCAGGAGGAAAATTTCAAGATAATTGAAGTCTTTTTTCTTTTTTTTACCCCCTTTAGCTCCAAGATACTGTTTTGGTTTCAACCAGTTCTGTCTGAGAGAATAACATCTGAATTGTGTCATCAGTCCTCCCTCCTCCCTCCTCCCTCCTCCCTCCCCCTCTCTCCACTGTAAAGACACACTCAGGCGAGGCTGATGGAAACGACGGAACTTGGTCTGAACATTGTGCTTACTGACAAACACATATAGCTGAAGCAAAAGGACCCTGACATTGCCCTGGAGCCGGCAAAAGGTGCCGGGGGGGGGGGGGCCCGGGGCTACTTTCTAGCAAGCTTCTGCCTGTCACCAGATTGGCTGCATCCTGCAGCCCTCCTCAATGGGGACACGTCTCTCTGCTCTGGGCTGTGAAGCCACATCACCGCACTCACTAGACTCATGTGCAAAATGGATTCTTGCCACGGAACCCCGAGCAATTATTCCTTCCATGAATTGAAATGATGCTGGGAACTTTCAAAGCCAGACAACAGAGCGGAAGAATGCAAGCTTTGGAGTCAGAGGCCTGAGTTCAAACCACAGGGCTGCTGCTCATGATGGGGAGCACCCAGGCAAGCCACAGCACCCATCTCAGTCTCAACGATCCTCATCTGTGTAATGGAGCTAATTGTAGTACCTTCTACACGGTGATGGGCAAGGGATGAAGAGGCAACATGCTTGGCACTCTTAGAACACAGTCTTTCTCTGCATGAGTTCTCCAATGAGAGGGACAACCATCAACTGACCATGCGCATCAGCACAGGTCCGCCCAGCGAGGGAGCAGTCTGACAGGCCGATTGTATCTCCAGTGCACGGGATCTCTCCTAACAGGGATCATACACCCTTGATTGCCCGGGTAGAAGTCAGAAGCCTAACGGAGGGAAGTCTGGGGGTGTAGCTCCATTGGTAGAGCCTATCGTGTTTGAACTCCAGCACTGTCTAAAACCAGAGATGGTGTTGCACACCTGTAAGCCCAGCACTTGAAATGGAAGAAGGAAAACAAGAAATTCAAAGTCATCCCCAGCTACGCAGTGAAGTCGAACCTCATCTGAGCTACATGACACCTTGTTTAAAAAAAAATAAATAAATAAACACTCCCAAGGGAGGGGGCTGTCACCCAAACAAACAAGGAAGGTTTCCCAGAAGTTCATGCCAGGGCTCAAATGTTAGGGAAAGTATTGGTTTCCCAAGGCTACCCCAAGCTGAGCGTGTTACCACCAAAGACAGAGTATGCTCACACCCTAGAGACCAGTAAAAACAAGGTAGAACTCTATTCCCTCTGAATGCTCCAGGACTCAGCCTATCCTTACCTTCCCCAGATTCTGGCAACAGTCAGCACCCCTGGTGACACCCCTGGTGACCCTGGTGACCATACCCATCCAATCTGCCTGGCTTCACAGGGCCCTCCACTCTGAACATACATGGACTTTTTCTTCCATTCTAAGGGCAGTTCTCATCAAATACAGGCTCCCCCAGGGGCGATCCCTTACGATCTTTTCTCAATACCCTCATTCAACCATGTTTGCAAAGACTCTAAGTTCACACTAACCAATCCTGGGGGTGAAGAGATGACATATTTATTTTAGGTATCATCAATTACCCATCACATAGATGATCTTCCGGGCAAATGGAAGCCAGTCAGGGCCTCTGATACTAGAAGATCCCAACAGACAACAGAGAAGGGGCTACAAGAAAGGACTTCAGGATGAGAGAGGAGCTTGCCTGGTCTGAGCAAAGACAGACCAGAGAGAGGCAAGCAGTGGGTGCCCAAGTCTACGCTGCTCCTAGAATGGCCACAATCTAGTGGGCACCTGAGTGCCCAGGAAATATCTGCAGACACTGAGTTCATTCCTGAGCTTTATAGCGCAGTGACAAAATACCTGAGGTGGAGCCACTTGAGGAAGCAAAGGTTTCTTTGGCTTACGGCATCAGGGGTCCCAGCCCACAGCCAGGGGGCTCATCTCCTTCAGGCCTGTGATGAAGAAGAGCACCCAACAGAGTCACAGGAAGGGGTGGAGGGCTCAATACCATCCAAGGACACGCCTCCAATGACCTCACTTCCTCCTACGAGGCCCCACCTCCTAAAGCTTCTGCCAACTCCCAGTAGCCTCACAGACTGGTGACCAAGCTTTTAGTGTTCAGCTTTCAGGAGACACTCCATCAAACAGGCTGAGGAAGCCAGTTGTAGGGCTAAGTTTTGACTCCATTTTCCCCCACACGTGAAAGGGTAGGGGACTCTGTTCTTCTCACAGTCCGCCTGCCTCCTGGGCATAGAAGTTTGAAAAAAAAGATTCATTTTATTTCATGCATGTGCACATGTATGCAGGTGCCCTGGAGTTGGAGTCCCTGGTGGTTGTGAGCTGCCCAGTGAGGGTGCTTGGAACCAAACTAGGTCATCCGCAAGAGCAACAAGCAATGAGCCATCTCTCCAGCACCTCCATCAGTTCTTCCCAAATGAGTGCATGCCCGCACTTGGTACATTCACTTATAAAATTATATTTCTGTACCACTGCACTAATATTCTATATTCATTATAAGATATAACTGAAATTATTTAGAATCAAAGTGCTATGATAAAATATTTTAAATTATTGCATACATTTAATGGCTCAGAGCATTTTGTGATCTTGCTAAAAAACTTTTGCGTGCAAACCGTATGATTAGAAATGCTCTGATTTTCAAAAACAAAGCTTTGCAATTCAACAACTCAATGGCCTGGTCCTTCATTCAGATTATTTTTATGCTCGATTTTAATTGCTGTTGTGACTGGGGGGCAGGGAACAGGGAGAAGGATACATTGCTCCAAATGGGAAGATGGCAGAGCCAGACTGGGCTTACTAAATCCTCACAGTTCCTTTTCCTTCCCATCCACCAATTATGCAAAGTTTTTTGTTGAAATTCAGCAAGCAGATTTCCATCTTCCCCCGTGTCAATCAGCGGTTCTTACAGACTAATCAAAAGGTGTTACATTTTTATATTTTTAGTAAATAGGTTCTGGAACACTTGGGAAGATTTTTTTTCTTAAATCAGGTTAAAATATTCTGCTTCCCAGTTCTTAAAGTTTACATACATAGGAGCTGTAATAGGTGATGTGTATAAAATGCTTCCCGTCAAAAAGAATCACACGACAATGGAAACATGTCCAAATGTTTGTTTTAAAAATACTCTCTTCTGGTTCCTTTTGGAAAATAATTTCTCCTTCAGCTATTATTTACATATCAGATGTGCTGGAGGGAGACAGAGAAAATACGTCTGCTTTTCTTTCCCCTCTCTTTTCAAAAATCTCTGTTGCCTAAATGCGATGTAGTGTCCTGGACTGGACTATGGGACAGAAAAGAATCAATAGTGGAAAAGTTGGTGAAACCCAAATAGGGCCTGGAGATTTATTAATGATACATCAATAACATTTTCCTTTGGGTTTTTTTTCTGGGTGCATCCCAGGACTCACGAGCCTCCTGCCTCGGTGCCCTGAGTACTGAAATTATCACAGTGCACGGGCTTAGTTCTCACAAACCTGCCACAGTTACAATAAAGAGTTGTATTAGGGGGTCCTCAAGAGGGCTTAGCCGGGAAAAGTGCTTACTACCACACATGCCTGAGAACAAGAATTCAATCCCTGGGAAGAACTGATTCCTGCTATGACCTCCTTATGGCTCTGTGCCACATGTGTCCCGTGCCTATAATTCCAGAACCAGGAAGTTGAGGCAGGAGGATCAGGATTTCAAGGTCTCAAATTTTTTTAAATTTAGTTTTTATAAAAGGTTTTAGTTAGAGCGTGGTGGGGGGGAGCACTTGGAGACAGAGACAGGAGGATCTCTGTGAGTTTGAGGCTAGCCTGGTCTACAGAGTAAGTTCCAAGACAGCCGCAGCTGTTACATAAAGAAAAACTGTCTCAAAAGAAAAAAAATGCTTTAGTTGGGCTTGGTGGAACACACCTTTAATCCCAGCATCCAGGAAGCAGACACAGGAGGAGCTCTGTGAGTTCAAGACCAGCCTGGTCCAACAGTGAGTCGTGGGCCAGCCAGGACCACATAGAGAGACCCTCCCTCAAAAACAGAGAAAGAAAAAGTTTTTAGCTGTATCACACAGCTTTAAAGCATAAACTTGTCAGAAAAAATGGCCAGCAAGATAAAGTTATGTCTCATTTTGAAAAAGAAAGACCACGTGACACGTCTCCAAACTCCCCCTCCCATTATTTCATAAAATAACCACCAAAGCTCCACATGCTTGTTATAAAACACTGAGAATTCTGCCATACTAAAGGTCTTATTTTATATTAACCCACACCAATGACATCCTGTTCTTATTGTCATTGTGCTCTTCCCCCCCTCAACTTCTTTGTCGCCACAGCTGGTCTTGAATGGGTGTCATGTCTGTGATAATCTGTGGGACCTCAGTCCCAAATCCTTCAGGCACTGCAGTGAAGCATCCAACCTCATGTGGCTATATTTATACTGTTTTTCCATAAAACATTGTTTTCATTAAATAAGTCGCTGATTATTGAAACTAAATCTTCCTTGGTACATCTCATAAAAAACCTAATTCTTTGTGTGTTTCTTTACTGAGACCCAAATCCAGCCTGGAGCATCGGCTGAGAGGCCACACTGGTGGTACAGCAGACCCCCATGCTGCCCAATTCCATCCTGTCTCCGTCTGTTCCCCTCTTCAACAGAGTTCTTTTGCATCCTCCAGCTGACAAAGAGATGCATTTATGTTTGTGCATGGATTGTTTTCTGTGGGTTATTTCATTTCTTTTTTCTCCCAAGGCAGGAAGAGCAAGCACTTTCTGGATGGTATGAGGCTTTTTATATGTCACTATTAAGTAAAAAATACTCTCAGAAGAAGCATCTAGACATTTGTCACAAACTATCAGAACTCAGTAAGGAATCAGAGGGGGCACCACACAACTTTAGACATGACTTGGGAGGGAAAAAAAGTAGCAGTTTGCCTTTGTAATCTGGATGCTTCATTGTTAGCAATATTGTATCAGTCAGAGAAGGCTAGGCTATGCTGTGGTAACAAACACTCCCCCTTATGTGGCTTGGCACAATTCAAGTTTACCATAAACCACAGGGCATCATAGGTCAGCTGTTTTTGTGGCCTCACTCTAGGACCCACACAGACTGAGTAGCATCTTTCTGGAACAAAATTTTCCTTTTCCCCTAGTTTTCTGTTGGATCTGATTAGACCATCATTTGCTCAGAGTAGAAGTACCAGCCTTCCTGTTCATAACTGTCCTTTCTTAACTGCCCATTCATAACTGCCCATTCATATCTGCTTTCATACTCCCATCTGTCTATTGCTGTTGTCGTCAATCCACAGTATAATGAGCCAGCCTGATTCCATCTTAAGATCCATAACGTCCTGTTACAAGGTCAAAATAAGTCTGTTTTTGTTTTCTGTAAAATATAAGCTTCTGTGTCTTAGGATTTGACTTGGCCGTACCTTGAACCTTCCTGGAATTCGACTTGGCCCACAGCTGATTGAATTTTGACCTACACCTCCCCTCGTAAGATAAAATGTTCTGCCAAATAATTTTTTAGACATTCTGCAAGCTTCTGTGTAACCAAAATTTCTCCTCCCAAGCCAAATTTGGGGTCATCTTCATATGTTTGGGGCTGACCTCTCAAGTCCAGCATTTAGGGAAAAGCAGTCGCCAGATCATTCCCGATGGTTCCAGAAACCAGAATGGTAACTCCCTGGGGTAGGTAGTGACTGCACAGCAACCTAAAATTTGGCTTCTGGCAGGCCACGTGTTTTCTTTTATATTATGCACATATAATAAAGCTTGCTATACGCTTGGCTAATTTGAATGGTGGTCTTTACTCTCGTTCGGCAGGATTAACAGGTATCCTTGTAGTATGGTTATGTAAACATTTTGTAGCGGTCTAGTTCACACCGAAGTGTTTCCTAACGAGA
The DNA here is from genome assembly GCF_982192425.1 of Myodes glareolus. Classification (NCBI taxonomy): domain Eukaryota; kingdom Metazoa; phylum Chordata; class Mammalia; order Rodentia; family Cricetidae; genus Myodes; species Myodes glareolus. The sequence goes on along the minus strand of NC_142028.1, from coordinate 68,798,936 downwards.
CACACTAGAATGTTCTTCATGTCACTGCTCATAATATCTCTGCATCAGTTACTCTGCTTGTCACAGTGACTAAATACCTGCCAGAAGCTAAGAAAAGAAGAGTTATTCTGGCTCACACTTGAGAGGTTCAGGCCATCCAGCAGAGAAGGCATGGCAGCAGGGGCACGAGGCAGCGGGTACCATCAGGGGGCTTATGTAAGGAAACTGTTTCCTGCACTAGTTCATCTATGTGAACCCCCCAAACATGTGGAAGTCATAGATGGTTCCGGAAACCAGAATGGGAACTACCTGGAGTAGGTAGTGACTGCATGGCAACATGATATTTGGCTTCTGGCAGGCCAGGTCTTTTCTTTTGAGTTTCCTATGTATGGGTGTTTTTCCTACATGTATGTCTATGCACCACATGCATGTGGTGCCTCAGGAGGCTGGAGGAGGGCATCCATAGGCTCCCCTAGAACTTGAGTTACAGGCAGTTGTGAGCCACCATGTGGGCTCGAGGAACCAAACCTCGGTCTTCTGCAAGAGCAGCAAGGGCTCTTAACCATTGAGTCATCTCTCCAGTATCAATTTTGTCTCTTAATCTGGATGCTGATCATATGGACATGTTTGTGTCATAAAATTCATTGACCTGCACCCTTAAAATGTATGCACTTTTCCTGTAAATAAACTGTATTTCTGGGAGGCAGAGACAGGCAGATCTCTGTGAGTTCAAGGCCAGAATGGTCTACGTACATAGCAAGTTCCAGGACAGGCTCCAAAGCTACACAGAGAAACCCTGTCTCAAAAAAACAAAACAAAACTGTATTTCAATCAGAAGTTTAAGTTCAAAGTAGGTTATGTAATTCATAGATTCCATAAACAGCAATTTTGTTTGTGATCTAACAAATAAAACCTGCCTGAACCTCAGAGTGCAGCCACTAGTTAGCCATAGAGGCCAGGCAGTGGTGGCACACACCTTTAATCCGAGGACTCAGGAGACGGGGAGAGGGAGCTCTGTTAATTCAAGGCCATCCTAGGTTACACAAGATTGAATCTGCCTGAAAGAGAAACAGAGCTCATACCAAGGTGGTCCCAGTACTTGGGATCCCATGCCTTTAATCCCAGCACTAGGGAGGTGGAGACAGGAGTGATATGGCTGGGCACAGAGGAATATTAGGTGGGAGGAGACAGGAGCTCAGATGCAGTCTGAGGTTTGATGGAGACAGTTGCAGTCTGGAGATGCAGTCTGAAAATCGCCCCTTCAGAGGATGAAGTCTGAGGACCGGATCACCCCTTTGGTCTGAGCATTGGTGGAGGTCAAAGGTAGTGACTGGTCACACTGCTTCTCTGATCCTTCAGTTTTCATCCTCCTAATATCTGATTCCGGGTTTTATTTATTAAGAACAATTAGAATTCGTACTACACAGCAGAATATAAACTGAAAACACAGAAGTGGAAGTGATTGATGTATGTACGAGAGCGCCCCCCACGGTTAGCCCGGAACTCAACTTTCCAACCGTTCCCCAGACACACTTCCCCCACCCCATGCCCGGCAACTGCCCAACAGATGACAAAACACTTATACTATTCCACGTGTTATATAAAAAAAAAAAATAAACTGAACTTGAATCTTTAAAGTCGACCAGTCAATGTAATCACGGGCTCTAATGTTTTCTTACCATCTCCAGAGGATTTTTTTAAACAGCCTGCTTTGGAGACAGCTGCTCCTCTAAGTCTCGGGCTTGCGTCAGGACCACGGACAGCGCCTCCAGACCCTGGCAGCGAGAAGCCAGTCGTTCACTCCTCCCAGTCGGCATAAAACGGTTGCACAGGGGACCAGAGAACTTTAATAGAGGAAATCCATGAACCTCACAAACGCAAAGCTAAGGGGTCTTGTCAAGGAAAAGAAGCCGGAAGTCTGTGGCATCCCACCCTGTCCTGAAATCAATGCTGCGCTGAAGTCAATATTCAGAATACCCCGGTGACAGAGAGCACTTTTTCCTCTAACACTGCACTAGCCAGGGGGGATGCTTTGGATAATAGAGAAAGACTACAGAGACTCAAGAGTGCTTCAAGACACAGTCTTCATAAGAAATTGAGTTTGCGTTTGAACGTGTGCTCTGAAACACATGTACTTTTCCTGCACTGTGCGGTTTGTTATTGGGTTTGTTCAGTTTTAATAATATAACTGTAAAGATATATAGGAACCTCACGGGGGCCTGGGGAGATGAGCCAGCAGGTGAAGTGCCTGCCATGCAGGTGTGAGGACTGGAGCTTGGATCCCCAACACCCGCATAAACACCAGGCAGCTGAGGAAGCCTGCCTGTAATTCTAACATTCAAAAGGCAGAGAAAGAATTCCCTGAGCCAGCTAGCTAGCTAGTCTGGGCCAACCAGCAGGCTCTGAACTCACTGAGAGACTGAGCCTCAAAGAAAAAAGGAGAATGGTCAAGACTGTAGGCTGAGACAGGAAGATCTAGAGTTCAAGGCCAGCTTGGACTACAAAGTGACATCACATTTCAAAAGACAAAATAACAGATCTTGAAAGAAGATTCTTGGGTTATCTAAGGACTCGAGACAACCATAAATTTTCACAGGACAGGGAGGTATGACAACAAACAAGAGCGAGAGAGTGGGTGGGGGGGCTGAAAAACACCCCATTACCAGATCTGTGGACAAGGGAAGCTGTGAACCAAGGAAGGCAGAAAGCTTCTAGAAGCTGGAGAAGCGGGGGGGGGGGGGGAACCACAAGAACAACAATGGATTCTTCCTCAGGGCACTTGAGGAGGAGCAAAGCTCTGTAAACCCCTCCCCTCCCCCCAAAGACTCATTTTAGACTTCTGACCTTCAGAATTACACAATAACAAGTGCATGTTGTTCCAAGCCATTAAACCCGTGGTAAATCATGACGATAGCAATAAGATGTCAATGTATACATGCACACACACCACACACCGCCTCATTTACACGGGTGCTAACATTGTGTTGTTTTCTCATCCACTTGTTCTATTTCTTCATCGGTTAAAGGCTGCAAAGCAGCGTCTCCTTCAGCCAGAGAAGAACTTCAAGGCACAGGAAGCCTGAATGCTAAGATTCGTGTGTAAGTGACTGGGAGGGAGATTTGAGGATGAGCTCCCTAGCAACCATGAAAAATAAAAGATAAGACTGGTTTAAAGGCTCTCTTCCCTCTCTCTCTCCCTCCCACCCCTTGTCCATGCTAGACAACTACTCTCTGCCTGAGAGTTACTTTCCTAACCCTTGGTTTTCTGAGACAGAGTCTCACTCTGTGTATCAGGCTGGTTTTGAATTCTTGATTCGCCTGCTCCCTGAGGGCTGGAGTTGCAGGCATGTGCTCCCATGTCCAGCAGGCCTCTCCTGACACATGGAGAGGTGGTGGGTAGTGCTCTAGAAGGGAGCCTTAAAGACAAGGCGGGAGAGTTACAGAGTTAACTACAGCTTAAGGAGGTCAACTCCTCTCCAAATGCCAGGCTAGGAGCACACTCAGGAATGAACCTTGAGGATGCCCCCTGACTTGGGGTCTAGAGACTAAACACCCAGTGCTAACTACTTCATTGTTCTTTTCTGGTGGTGGACATCAAACCCGGGACCTTGCGCACACACCATAGTACACTGTCACGAAGAGGCAACCCCAGCCCCACCAGCCCTCCTTATTTTAAAGCTGAGCTTTCCCAGCCTCAACAGAGCCAGGTGAGATAGTCAGTGTGAGCTGGAGTCCCAGCCAAGGGTCCTTTCACATAATGGGGCCTTTTAATCCATGGTGATAGACGACAAAGAATAGAGGGCCCATCCGACGCTCTAAATCAGGAAGGGACTGTTTATCAGGAGATGGGTTTCATAGATGCCATTTCTTTTGTGGGGTGCAGGAACCAGGGGAGCAGGCCCTTTCATCACCTGTCTCTAGGCTTATCTGGTCTCTCCCCTTGTCTCTACCGAGCGTTGCTCACCAGCTTCCCTAATTGTATAGCTCTACACCATGGTCTCGGCCTCCACTCATCACTGGCTGCCTCAAGTCCCCAGGCCTCAGTTTCATATTTTCTGTGTGGAAATGAGGCCTGGCTCCTTGTTTGGAGAAAATACTTCTAGGTACAAGTTAGGAGAGGCCAGGGGAGGTCAGGAGAGGTCTCTAGGCCAATCAACTGAGTAAAAGAGGGGCTTATATTAGTTCATGCCATTAAAAAGCATTGTTGCCCACAACACACCAGCCTCCAGTATTCGGAGTCTGAAGTCAGCCTGGGTCCCAGGCATGGCTCTGCCCAGGGCTCCAAAGTAAGCAGTAAGCGTGGCCAAGGCCTGGAAAGCCCTCCTGAGCAGCAAGAGGCTTGCTGGTGGATCCTCTACAGGCCAGAACCTGGCAGCCCCCCATCAGCAAGTGCAGTCTGGATCTGTGGGTGAACTAGGCTAGCCTTGTGACCTGGCAGAGCTGACAGGGCCCAGTTAAGCTGAGGCCTCAAATGCTTTGTCTCTCTCTCTCTCTCTCTCTCTCTCTCTCTCTCTCTCTCTCTCTTCCTCTGTTCCTTTCTCCTACTTTTTCCTGATGCTTCCTTGGAAACAGCCTTCTGTAGGAATGTGAGAGACACGTGATTGTGCCACTGTTTGTACCACTTCCTCAAACCAAGACCACCCAGAGCAGTCAGCTAACTACCAAGGCCTGACCTGAGTGTATGCAGCCCAAACCAGCCAACCCTTTTCCCAACCCTTGGTGGGAAGACTCTGACCTGCAGTCACGACCAGTAACAAATTGCAATAAACAAACACTGTAGTGTTTCGTTACACAGCTATTGCTGTGTACATGACTGAATCCCAAGCTGGTCCACAAAAGGGGGACTATGAAGAAGTCAGTTCACCGGTTAAGCCTCAGTGAACACCAGCTTCCCTAAGAAGTTACCTCTCTTCTACTGCAGTCCACACCTACTGGGCTACAAATGTCACCAACATCCCCATAAGACAGAACTTCCAACAGGCGCACAGGCTGCCTGGAAGTGACTCTCTGACCTTCATAGGATAATGGTCAAAGGGGGTTTTTGCTCACACAAAACAAAACTTCCAGGTCTCAAAACCTTAGTGAAAGAGAGAAAGATACAGGGAGGGGGAGGGAGGAAAAACAGAGGGAAGAAGAATGGAGGGGGAGGAAGGAAGGGAAAGAAGAACAGAGATGATCAAACTTATTCCAATAACATGGAAGACAAGGTCACCTAAAAACCATATCCAACTGTAGTCCAGCTAACAGCAAAAGAGCTGAGGACACAGTCTGGGTTAGGATTGGCTGTGGCCTGAGGTCCCATCTCCTGAGAGATTGATTACTCCTCCTAGCTCTAATTCTCAAGTGTTTGATTCTGGGGACACCTGGACATTAACTATCAGACAAGAGGCAAGGCCATTTGGGCACAGAATATCTTGCCTAGTATAAACATGCCTTCAACGGGTTTTCCCTTAAAAAAAAAAACATTCTTTGTTTTTATAAAGTTCTGGAACCCACTGTTAAACACACAGGTTAAAAACAGAAACATAAACAACAACAAAACTAGGTGCGGTCGCACATGTCTATAACCCAGGGCTCAGGGAGAGGTGGAGACAGCTAGACAGGTGGATCATGAACTCACTGGCCAGCATGTCTAGCCAAAATGGAAAACTCTGGGGGTAGATGTAGTTGAGGAGGTCACCCTAGCATAAACCTCTGGCCTCCATACCACCACCAGGGGCTTAGCCGCGCACACACATATACACACACATATATACACACACATACACACACATAGAGGCAGGCCCACGCATGCATGCACAGAGCACTTCTGTTTTATTTTCTTTTGCTATTAGCTTCACATACAATACCTTGCTAAGTCTTCCAACACTCCTCCAAGGTTGGTAGAACTATACCCATTTTATAAACAAAGAGACTGAGGTGTGAGTAGGTTGTTACTTGCGCGGGGCATACATCCAGAAGCACCTCGAATCCAGAGCTGTCTGACAAGCTGTCACTGTAGCTGCATAACTGTCCATGACATCGTCCTGTGCTTGCTGGTGTAGGGCCCAAGTATAACAATTACTCAGAGTCCAGAGGTAGAAAAGGGTTCTTGCTGGGTAGAGGATAGTTTTTAAAACTGCCCACTCTATTTTCTGACACTTTTGTTAAGTTAGGACTTCCTGAATATCGACACAATTAAGTGGCTAAAAGAACCTTGATTGAGTTAGCAGACAATAAATTCAAAGTACAAGGAAATCCATTATCCTGCATTTCCATGGATTTGCAAAGAAAAAAAAACCTGCACAAGCTTAATTGTTGCCTGGGCTCTGAGCTCGTGAACTTGATCAATCTCCCAGCTGCCTCCAGGCTGCGAACCCTTGTGCCTAGGACACATACCCTCCCGAAGGGCCCCCCAGGATGGTGCCCTCCTCTGGATGGCACCCACACTCCCGGCTACCCTCAGCTCTAGCTGCTTCCGATCCTGTAAACTAAACAGACCTCATGTCTCCGTGGAAACTATATTAGACCTTCCTACTCACAAGTCACCTCGGCCTTCTTATCTTAACCACAGTCTATGACCAGGTGGCAGCTCTGGCAGGCATGAGTCCAACATGGCCAAAGGTTTGGGTTACAGTCCAGAGTCAGAATTTCCCAGTGCAGAGGTTTGCTGTGTCCCAGCCCCACCACCTAGATAGTGGGAAAAGCTACCTGTGTGACCAGCTTCCGTGGTCTCATTGACTAAAAACCCTTCTGGCTCCAGTCACAAGTTCCTAGGGCAACCCTCCTAAGCCTGCCTGCTTCTGGCATCCTAGGACATTCACAGGCCTGCCCCCTGCTGGGCTAGTCATGGCTGCATCACATACTTCCCCTCTTAGGTTCCCCTCCCTCAAGTCAAACTCTCTCTTTTCTTCATGGTGAACATGCACTGTGTACCACAGATACATAGTAGATGCTGTTCCCCTACAGTCTGAGTAACAAGAAAGTACAGTGAGTGGGGCTTCCTAGGATTAATGTCTAGATTTTGTCTAGACTAGTCATATCATTGTGAACATTTGCAACACTGAGAAACTTTAGATCAAGGATGTGGATTTCTCCAGAGTCAAAGAACCGGCTTAGAGGTAGCCAAGACAAGACACATAGCACCTCTTCTCCATCCCATGCCCACTGCAGACATCATTAATCAATAACAGATACTTTGTCCTACTGAGCTTGAACACAGCTTCAATATACTTCTTAGCCCAAGTACCCTGTTGCCACCGCCACAGTAGTATATGACACCAAATCCATTTCCCTTCTATGCCTACTCCTTCTTTGTACAGATAGAGAAACTGGGACACAAAGAAAAAGCAAACTGCCCATGAAAGTCAGACGCAAAACCAGAAGTTCCTGGCTCTGACCCCATCTATAAGAGCAAAATAACTATACTCTGGGGTTGAGCCAGGTTGGGGCACTGGGTCTCGATTCTAAGGATCCCAATGCAGCAAACAAAGAACAGCCAATGATAGCCCTCTTCCTCCAACTCACAGTGGCCATATCAAACCTCTGGTTCCCCTGCCTTTGCGATGAGGACAGGGAACAGGACTTCTAAAGTGTTCCGTTTCAGACAAAGATGCCCCAGAGCCAAGACCACTCATTGGTCACCGTGCGGTCCTCACGGCAACCTCATGAGTAGTTATTGTGGCTATGCTTCCTTTTCCACCAAAACACTAAGACATGGAAAACAAGTGGCTTGTCCACAGCCACACCATTGAGAACTCCATTGACTCCAGAGTTGACGGAGCTAATCACTCATACTAACACACGCATACACCTGCCCCGTGAGCTTCTTCCTCTCATGGTTCTACTAGCCAAGCATTTCCATTGTCCTGAACTTGGCGGGTGAGCTGTGGCCATGATGGAAGCTCTGCCCTGGCCTCAGTGCAGACCATAGACTCCCCTAGTCCCGGAGTACCAGCCCTAACACCCAGGACTTCATCTGCAGGAGTGAGGGAGCAGCATCCCTAGCCTATGGGGCTCCTGCCTCTGCAGAGGAAGGCCAGCCTGAGAGACCTGAGATGAGGACAATAGATCATCAGTCACTGGGATTAATGAGGCTTCCCCATGTTTGTGGAGAGGTGATTAAGGAGCTTGTAGCTGCTTCGCCTCCTGTCAACAGAACAAAGGGCTCTGTAGCTGAGGTTTCCCAAGGCTTTGGGGGAAGTGCGCACAAAGGGACTCAGCCATCTGTGTGGCACTGGACTCTGTGTGTTCCCAAGTAGACGCCAAGTAGGCCTTGTTGCTGCCCCCAGCCCCAACCTAGGATTCCTCTCCTTTACTCTCCGTGTTTGCAGGGATCTGTGGAGCCACTGGTATGTCACAGCCACAGTGCTGTGTCCTGAAGATACAGAAATAGCCAGGCCAAGAACAGAGGCTGTTCTCCAAGAGCTCAGAGTCAGGAAGGAAGATAGACAGGAAATGCCATGGTTGATGTCAATGCAGGTGTGTTGCATTGTTACAAGAGAGCAGTAGAGTAAGATAAGTGTGTGTGTGTGCGTGTGAGTGTGCGCGTGTGAGTGTGCGTGTGTGTGATTACAGTAGAGGAGGTTCCTGGGGAATGGGGCAGGGAATGCAGGGTCTCACTGCATATCTTAGAGAAGGCAAATCTGGCAGGACTCAGCACCTGGTCACATGGTAGAGGTGAATAGGTCAAAACCAGGGATTATGAGGGGTTGCACTGTAAGCCTACAGGAAAAGCTCAGATAGTGGTAGGGGCTTGGAGGAGGAAGGGTCGGCACCTGCGTGTTGCTGTCTAGATGGGCATGGTGCATGGGGGCTGCATCTGTTCTGAAGATTACGGGTTAGATGAGTTAGGATATGCAGTTAGGTACATCTCCAAGAAAGAAGATCAAATGGGTCAAGAACCGCTCTCAGAAGGAACCACAGCAACCAGAGAAAGGACTGAGGGGGCAGGAGGCAAGTGGAGTCTGAACAATGCAATGTTTCAGATCAGGGGAAATGAGTCGGCAGACCGGCAAGCCGCCGACCTTGCCGAATGCTGCCGGGAGATCTAGTAGAATAAGATGAAGAAGTGTCTCTAGATGGGGTAAGTGGGTCACTGGTGGCCTTGACTAGAGTGACGTAGGTGGAGCCAGCGCGGAGAATAGAGTGGGTAGGGAGGAGAAGGACACAGAGAGGAAGCCGGAAACTGAAGGAAGCTCCTCAGAATGACGGTGCCAAGTGAGGGGAAGAAATGGGGCAATTGCTGAGGCGGCACTACTGAGCTCTGCGGCTGGAAAAGCTTGATCCTTGGGTCACTGGAGAGGGGCCAGAGGACGCTGGGTGGACGAATGAATGAAGGTCTGAGCAAAGGAGCAGAGACCTGAGGGAGGAGGGCCTGGGAGCTGCCTGGAGCCTGCAGCCCAGGAGGGAGCCCCAGAAAGCCTTGTGGGAAATAGAGGGAGCTCACAGCTGATGACCTGAATCTACACAGTGAAATGCAAAAGTTGAAACAATCTGAGTAGGTGACGGTGGTGTGGGGAAGGTGGAGGGTTGGGGAGTAGAGGTATAGACAGGGCAGTTGGAAGTCATTATCAGGGTCCATCAGTTGAGTGTCTGTCAGGCCAGAGAGGGGACAGTAGTGTGGGATCTGCTCAGGGCTAAGGATGGTGCTGACCAAAGGTGTCACAGGGTCAGAGGACTGGTAAGATCAGAGGAGAACAGTAGCTGGGGTCTGGTTAACGAGGAGGCAGGACAGCTGCTGGGGACTGAGATGGCTTAGGGCCCAGAGACAGTTAGATCTGTGCAAGGGACAGAGAGCAGGGTGTGAGAAGCGTCATCCCCAATCCTTGAGATGAGAGCAGAAGACAAGACTGAGCAGAATTCAGCTGCTTCTCTGTGACCCAGAGATCTGGAGACTGAGTCCACTCTCTCATGGTGCTATCCATCAACCAGTTGAAGCCCCCTGGGTCCCTTTTTCTCCCATCTGCACAATGAGATCAGGTACCCATCTACTCCTGTTCTTAGAGAATGGTTTTCTCCAAAGGTTTCCCATCCAGACTCCCACCTTGGCTGCATAAACTGGTCCTGCTCATCATCCAGCGCCCGGCCCCATTACTCCACTGCAGTTCATCTGTATCCTTAGTGTCATGACAATTCTGCACAACCTTCTCTCCCCTAACTCCATGTCTGTGAGCTGGCTGGGTCTGGCCGCTCTGTCTGCCCATGACTAATCTAAGATACTGGCCACACATTTGAGTTTTAGACTCCCATCCAGGTTTCTTATTCTGGGACCAATAAGATTTGGGACATTGCCAGACATGACCTAGTCTTAGAAATGGCAGAGTATGGCAAATGCAGCTTCAGTGTTTCAGGATGTCCGCTGACATTCTGCTGGCAAAGGCAGGTTACATGGTAAATTCTTAATTGAAGTAGTAGAAAAATGTGCACCCAACGCCACGAGACTGTGGCAAGTATGTGGACGTGTGATGCAGCCACAGAAGAGTGGCGAGTCGGCTTCTGTCGTTGTCTGGGTTACTACTGCTGTGAGAAAACACCAGAGGGCTCAGGGGACTTGTCCCAGGTCACAGGCTAGGAGAAGCACGACAGTAGATCATTCTGCCATCCCGTGTCCTTGCTCAAAGTCAGCAGCTTTTATTTTATTTTATCTGACCTGTCTTAGTCAGGGTCACTGTTGCTGTGATGAAACGCTATGACCAAAGCAAGTTGGGGAGGAAAGGGTTTATTTGGCTTATGCTTCCAAATCACCGTTCAACATCATCGGGAAGTCAAGGCAGGAACTCAAGCAGAGCAGAAAACCTGGAGCCAGGAACTGATGCAGGGGACATGGAGGGTGCTGCTATTTCCTGGCTTGCTCAGCCTGCGTTCATATAGAACCCAGGACCTCCCAGCAAAGGGTAGCCCTGCCCACCATGGGCTGAGCCCTCCACAGCAATCAGTAATTAAGAAAATGTCTCACGAGCCTGCCTACAACCTGATCTTATGGAAGCATTTTTTTCAATTGAGGCTCCTTCCTCTCTAGTGACTCTCGCTTGTGTCAAGTTGACATAAAACTAATCAGGACAGCATCCCTTACTCCATCTACCAAAGCCAGTTATCTGAGAAGCCGTTCATTCTCAAATCCAGCTCCACAGCTTGCTTTCATCCTTTAAGCCTTAACTTAAACACCATCTTCTTATTTGTTTAATATAATCATTGATCGCTTTGTCTGTGTGCCTATGTGGGTGTATATGTATGGGTACCCACATGCCATCCTGGCTAGCTTTGTGTCACCCTGACACAAGTTAGAGCCATTTGGGAAGAGGCACTCTCCGTAGAGAAATGCCTCCATTGCCTGTGGGCAAGGCTGCAGTGCCTTTTCTTCATTAGTGACTGATGTGAGCGAGCCTGGCTCATTGTGGGTAGTGCCACCCTGGGATGGTGATCCTGGGGCTCTAAGAAACCAGGCTAAGCAACAGTGAGAAAGTAGGTTAGGAAGCAGTTCCCCCATGGCCTCTGCTTCAGTTCCTGCCTCTAGGTTCCTGCCTTTAGCTGCTCAGTTATCTTCCTTCTGTGATGGACTGTAATATGGAAGCGTAAGAGAAATGAACCCTTTGCTCCCCAAGTTTATTTTGGTCATGGTGTTCTACCAACAGCAATAGAAACCATAAGACACATACCACGTACATGTGGAGGTCAAAGGACACGGTGAAAGCTGGTTCTCTGCTTCCACCATTTGGGTCCCGAGGATCGAACTCAGGTCATTAGCCTTGGCAGCAGGCACCTTCACGAGCAGAGCCATCTCCCCAGCCCAACATTATCTTTTTTAAAAGGTTGGAAAACATAGCCTTGCAATCTGCCCAGAGAGAAAAGCAGATAGGATTTGGTGAACAGGTCACATGAGCTCTACCACCACCTTCTAATCACACAGAAGAAAGACTCACCATCTGCTAAGGCAGTCCCCAAAATGAACATAAAATGGGGCAGAACCCCAAGGAAACGGATGGAGAAAGTTAGAGACCAGGAAACACAGCCAAAGAGAAAGGGGGTGGGGCAAAGAAAAGCGCTGAGACTGAGACTTGACAGAGGCTGCGGGAGACAGTGAGGAGGAGCCCCAGAATGAGTGGCTGTGAGGGTAAGGGCCACTGAGCCATCCGTATGGTCAGGGCGCTGTGGAGAGCTGAGGGTGGGGCGAGCGGAGGTTTCCGGCACAAACTCCAAGCTTGCTGCTTCTGGCACACTATTTCCTCCCCCTCCGCTGTCACCTGCTCTCACCAGAATCTGAAATCTAATTTGGCCTTTGTCAACTCCGTAAATGGTGTTCTTTTGGGGCGATTCACTGGTAATGGACTGAAATTCTAAATTGGATATCCGCATTGGCCATCGGGGAGCTGTTCTCCAGAACTCTGGGCCCCTCGTCAGCGGCGGACAGGTCATTGTGTGAACGTTAATGTCAGTGACAAATGGAAGGGCACCAGGCTGCTTAGACGGCAACTTCCTACAACCCACTCCAAGGCCCCAGAGATCTCATCAGCCATGACCAGGCCCCTATCGCCTTGGCAGCAGGAAATAACTAGGCCTCACGAGGACTCGAACCTGGAGCTAATTAGAGCAGGGAGGGGGAGTTGGGGTCCAAAGGAGGCTCCTGTCCCATCTTCCTGGGGTACAGCAGCCACTTCCTTCCCACCCATCAAATCTGTCACATACTGACAATCACACTTCCTTTGCTGTTCTATGTGTCTTCCTACTTCTGCCTGAGGACCATGCCAAGCCTTCCATGAGTCTGGGACCTCCTCAGTCATAAAGTTCAGCTGGGAGTTATTGCCAGAGGGCCAGTGACCCAGATATCACTCTGCTTTGAGGCTGGGATAAAGTAATACCCCTGCAGAGACACTGGGCTTCTCGGGAAATCTGTGGGCTCTTAGTCCCAATGTCCCCAGGAGCATTGAGGACCACTCCCTTTCTTTTTTCCTATGTGTATGGGGGTATGGCTGTGTACCACATGCACTCCTGGTGCCCAGGGAGACCAGAAAGAGAGTGGAACAGAAGTTACAGGTGTGAGCTGCCATGTGGGTGCTGGGATTCGAACCTGGATTCTCAGGAAAAATAGCCGGTGTTCTTAATAGCTAAGCCATCTCTCCAGCCCCAGGCCCACTTACTCTTATTTGGGCTTTTCCTTCCCTGTCTCAATTCCCTTCTTTCTTATTCCTACTTCCTGTCCTCTTCCCAGACACTCCTGCCTGGATTCCAGTTATCGCTGGTTGGCTGCCAGTGTTTTGTTTTGTTTTGTTTCTTCCTGAGGGTGTGTCTCTGAACCCCAGGGCACCTTGGGATGCTCTGGCCTTTCTCCCATCCTATTCGCTTTAGGGCAGAAGTTTCGCTGTGACCATGTTGATATTTTTCATCATTTTTGACAAGGATCTCCGTGTTTTCATTTTACAAGTACCCTACACTGTGTGTGCACAGCCTACCCAGATGGACGGGCTCTAAACTAAGCCTGGAACTTCAACTAGGGCATCCGGTTTCTGCTCCACCCTCTCGGCTCTCTGGCTCTGACACCTCACTCTCCACCCGGGTCTCAAAGGCTATTAGGACTCAAAGTCAAACAGCAAGCACAGTACCTGGGGATTTCTTTTCCTGGGGCAGGAGGGAGGAGCAGGCAGTGGTTTGCATCCCTGCTGGTCCTGAGATCCCTATGATCCTTCCCCCTGTGAGGAATCCTTAGGCTCTCATCCCAAAATGTCATTGCACCGTTTTTCCTGCAGCTTAAAAGACTCCATGTGAGATGATGTGGGTGGCCCTAGCTCTAAACCATGATCACAGAGAACAGCCTGCCACCGTTGACGAGGTCGTGCACCCAACACGCTACAAAGACCAAGGTCAGCCGAGTACCACGGGAATTAGACGCAAACAGATTCTAGACAAGACACAGTTCCAAAGGTGGAAGGTTTGGCCAGGAGATGAGATCAGGGGAGGAAACGCTTTTCTTAATTGGAAAAAAAAAAAAAAGCCAGCCCTGGGAAAACAGAGCATGAGTGTCTACGATCCCTCACTCTCGGGTTTTGCACTCTGAACACAGAAGACGTAGGGGCTGGACGCGCAGACAAAGGAGACCAAAGGCCTTTCCAGGGATTTGCAGAAAAGCAATCACAGATAAGGTTCTTTCATGGGGCAGTTAAAGCCACAGGAGGGGAAGGCGGGGAAGGTGGCTTAGCACCTTGAATGGCTGACCAGAGGTCTCAGGGGCTCAGACACGGCTCGACGAAGTCAAAATTAAATTGCTCCAAGAAGGACTGAAGAGTAAAAGTAAAATTGAGCTTAATTATTAGCAGTTAAGGGCTAATGAAGGCGCCTGATTTACCTAAGTGTTTGGCTATTTCTACATCTTGCTCCAAATTAGCCTTCACTTTTTATTTGCGGACATTAAATTGGTTGCTGTTCTGTTGTTCAATAAATTCTGCTACACGTGCATGTACACGATACATACACACGGAGAGAGAGATTCCTGTTTGTTTCATTTTTGTGGTGAATAAACATAGAGATATTAAATGTCTCTAATGACCCAGCCCAGACTCTACAGCCCACCTAGTGGCAGCTAACGAAACTGCATGCATACCGCCCTGGCAAAGCCTGCCCGTTTCTAATGCTGAAAAGGTGGGCAGGCTGATTAAAGGGGAGGGCTGAGTCCCATGTTGGGGAAGCATGAGGTCCTCATCAGGATGGCTACTTGAAAGCCAGAAGGGAGTTAGACGCTGAGTAGCCACCCAGGCCCAAAATGAGAGACCCTGGTTAGGTATGGGAAGGAAGAGAGCAACGGTGAGAGCCCAGACTAGGAATCACATCTCTAGGAAGTGAGCTGAGGACCCAGAGGGAAGCAAATGGTCCCCTCATTCTCACAGTACCTCCTGCACCTTCCTCATCCAGCTGTAAATCTAAACCTGGCCCCAGCCAGAGCTCTCTGGGGTGCAAAGCTGTGGGATCCCTGGAAATCACGTTCTGTGTGGTGGCTACCTAGGGCCCAAAGTCCCATCCTTCTCGTGACACCTCCTTTGACTCTCAGTGACACTTTCCCTCTCTCGACCCGATCCCTGTGTTGACAGTTTGCCCTGGCCCCAGCAGCATGGGCTAACAGAAGGTCAGGCGACAAGTGCCAGTGTAGAAGTGGCTCGGAGAGAGGACACTGTCCAGGAGTCTGACACCCCAGAACGTTTTGTTCATGACCACCTCCATCCTCCCATCCTGGGGCCTGACCCAAAGAGCTAGACCGATGTGATCATGTCTGATGGCTGGCACAGTTCTGAGAGGAATAAAGATCCCACTGCCCAGGCCTGGCCACCACAACTGCAGCCACCTCGAATCACAGTCCCATGGACGTGTTTACCATCTTCAGTCTAGGACACCACAGGGCCCATCAGCCTTTCACTGACTTCTTGAACAGTCTTTACTCATGTTCTGGGACCCCAATCCAGAACTGGCTTCCCTCCCTCAGCACTTAGGAGTGTAGGGCAGAGAGACCTGCAGGCTCCCAGTGCGGCCTGTGCTCCTCAGACCCAGCCTGAGGCCTGGGAAGGATGGCAGGCTCTGAGGAACCATTGCTTTGGTCAGGTCTTGGCTGAGAGTACCACTTCACTGACTGCATGCTGCTTATGGGGCCCTGTGCTCGATTGGTGGGCAAACAGGACAGTCCCCAGCAAGCAGGAATAAATCTCTGTTTCAACCTCATTTGCTCCGTAGCATAACTTCTCTCCAGCCCCAAGGCAGCCTCAAGGCAAGAGTCTCAAACAGACAGTCTCCACTCAAGGGTCACTTCCAAGACACGGGACACAGGAGCCAGACCCCAATTTACATTCTGATCCTGTTGCTTCAAAACCACGTGGTCCGGTACAGGTTATTTCTTGGCCTTGCTCACCCTGTGCACTTAGCATGGTAGTTTATGGAGAGGAGACAGCCAAACCGGGGAGAGAGAGAGAGAGAGAGGTGCGAGACTCATAAGAGAAGAGGGAGCTTTCTGAGGATAGAGGCCGAAGGCAAGTAGTGAGGTTCACAGACTGAAGGGGAGGGAGCTTGCCAAGGAAGAGTTCACAAGAAGGTTCCAGAAGATGGCAGACTGGAGAGTGAGTCAGTTCCCATTGCTGTGAATAATTCAGAGCAGAGCCAGGAAGGCATTGCTTCCGCCAAGCCACGCCCCCTGCTTCCATCAGTTGCCTGGAAACAGCCCCCTCCTTATGGAGGGAGGGCTCTTCCCCCACACCTTGGAACTGGACAGGAGGGCCAGAGGGGGAAGCAATTACAGACCCAGGGTCCCTGCCAGGTCAGAAGGTAGGGGCACCTAGTAAGGAGAAGGCGGGGATCCAGGACACGCGCCCTCCACATCCCCTAGAGATGCCCCAGAATTTGTAAGTAAAGAGTACAAAAGCTGCAAGTGCTGAGCCCAGAGCTCACAAAGGAGATGAGCAAACAGGTTCAGAACAAACATGGGCTCAGGGACGGGATCTGCTGGGACTCAGCTCTCTTTCTAGGTCTGGTGTCTGGCTTCCTCCCAGACAACACTCTCAGAAAACAACAAGTTTTCTGAGAACTTGCACTGGTTCATTGGCGGGACTCGCCCCTTCCCAGGTTTTGCCACATGGTCCTCGGGGTCGCCCATTTCCAGCTGCCTTTCCCAAGGCCTCAAGGCCCTGCCTATCACCTGAGGCTGGTTTCTCATCTCAAACACATTCTCAAACACCTCAAGAGTCTTTTCCTGCCCGCGTTGGTCAGTTCTCCCCTGCTATGACAAAATACATGATCTAAACAACTTAAGAAGAGAAGGAATTTGGGTTTGCTCTCAGTTTCAGAGGTTTTTTAGTCAATGGTCACTTGGTTCCATCATTTGGGACCTAACTGAAGGGAGAATATCATGACTAGGAGTGTGGAGTGCAGGAAGTTGTACACCCCACAGCAGTCTAGAAGCAGAGACACAGAGGCAGAGAGGAATGGGCCAGGGTCCTTTGCTTTCTCTCTTCCTTTCTTTCCCTGTTTCTTTCTTTTTTCTTTCTTTCCTTTCTTCCTTCCTTCAGATCAACAGATAAATGGATAATGAATTTGAGAATATATATTTACATATATTATCAAATAGATATATTTGAATATATCATATGCTTATATATAATAAAACACTAGTCAACTATAAAAAAAAGTTTAAAATTGGCAGGAAAATGTATGAACTTAGAATGTATAATATTAAATGAGGTCACACAATCTCAGAAAAAAAAAACCCGCAGCATGTACTCTCTCATATGAGGGATTTGGCCTATCATACATGTATATATGTAAATAAATGTACACATGGGGTCAGTATGGCATGCAGAAAAGAGAATGTTAGGGGATAAGGAGGGACTGAGTGTAACAGACATGACCTATGAAAGAGGACACAAAGTTAATTGTTTCTCTAGCTCTAATTCTGTCCTGGACTTTTTGGTTTTGGTGGTGGATAAGTACATAAAATGTATTCTATCCTGAAGGTGTAAAATTCAATGTGAAGATTCACAGCTTCCATTTCGGATGCCAGTTCTAACTGTATAGAAGTTCGTTGAGTTGTACAGACTTTGGGTCTGGTTAATTTTGGCAGGTGATTTTTTTGTATTTGCAAGTTTTTTTAACAATAAGTTTATAAAATTAATTTTTAAAAAAACAGCCATCTTAAAAATTGCATACCTCAACACCCAAACTCCCTACCGCCAGGCTGTGCCTCAGAAATGTTCCACCACATCCCAGTGCCACCAGCTGGGGACCAAATCTGCAACACAGGGACCTGCAAGAGACATGTCAGATCCAAACCTTAACACTGCCCCAATTCTTACAGGGCTCCAAAGTGCCCTTGTATCCCCAGCCTTCTTCCCAACGTTGGAGACATTCATAGCTACCTCACACAGTAGAAAATACAAAGTCTCCTGAGTCTGGACCCACGGTTCTCAACCTTCCTAACACTTCGACCCTTTAATACAGCTCCTCATGCTGTGGTGACCCCAGATTATAAAATTATTTTCATTGCTATTCCATAGCTGTGATTTTTGCTACTGTTACAAATAGTAATGTAAATGCTATCTGTGTTTTCTGATGGTCTTAGGCGACTTTTGTAAAATGGTCATTAGACCTCCTAGGGGTTGTGACCCATGGGTTGAGAACCACTGGTCTAGATGGAACTAAGAACTTTATGGTGTCTTAGCAGAGATCTTTAATGGGAAGCCCACCCAAAACCACCACCAGTTCACCCATAGAATCTTGTGTATGTGATCTAATGCCTCCGGACCTTGGTTTTCCCTTCTGTAAAATGGGGAGAGTCCTACCTCATAGGGTTATATAAAATGTAAAGTAGAGTAGATACCTAAAAGATATTGTTGATTTTAACATCAGATATAATATTTTATTATTCAGGGTGTATGTGTTCATGTTGTCTTAATATATTTTTCATTACTAGAATGAAATACCTGAGGTAAACTAAGTTTATAAAAAAAAATGTTCACTTACTGTAGAAAAGTGGAAGTCCCAATAGTGAGTGTCTTCCCCCTACACACACACACACACACACACACACACACACCACACCACCAAACCTTGGCTGGCTTACCTCCTGCCAGATGCTGCTGGGTCACAGAAGGGAGAGACCACATCTTGAAATAGGACTCCAGAGAGCCTTCAAGGAAACAATTTTAATCCTTCCAGAACCTTCCACTAGGCCCTGCCACTTAAGGGGCTCAATACTCCCACATCCCTTTGCTAAAGTGCTGAGTTTTGCTATGTAGCCCAGGCCAATCCAAATTCAAAACCTTGCCCTCTCTTCCTCCACAGTCCTGGGATGACAGGCAAATACCATTGTACTTAGCAGTCAATGTTATCAACTTCTGAAAGACACACACGGCCGTACCAAGACCTTCGCTTCTGTTCAAGCCTCCAGGCCAGAGTTGTCTGCCTGGCTCCACTCCCAGGAAATCCTGGCCCTTTCCTCCCTGGACTCAGTTTCACCCTTTTCTCCTGTGTGATATCTCTTCTCGCACCAAGGGGTGAATGGCACCCCATCAAAAATATGTTGAAATCTGACTCCCTGATATGTTGACCTAGGTTTCTGTCCCACCCGGCCATTGTTCAGTACCAAAGAAATCATACAGACGTCTACATTAATTATAAACTGATTGGCCTATTAGCTCAGGCTTCTTCTTAACTTCTTAACTTAATTAATTAATTAATTAAGAATTAATTAATAATTCTTAATATATTATATATAATATAATATATTATATTAATATAATATATTATTAATATATATTAATATAATTATATATTAATAATATGTAATTATTATATATTATAATAAATATTATATATTTATTGATATATATTAATAAATTATAATTCTTATAATTATATTAGCCCATAATTTTTATGTGTTAGTCACGTGGCTTGGTACCTTTTTCTATGACAAAGTCACATCTTGCTTCCTCTGTATCTGGATGACAACTGCAGACTGACTTTTCCTCTTCCCGGAATTCTCATTGCCACGCCTCTACTTCCTGCCTGGCTGCCGTTGCCCTGCCTATACTTCCTGCCTGACTACTGGATAATCAGCATTTAATTTAAAATAATACAATAATATAATTTTTATTAAAAATAATAAAAAATACCATTATCTCACAGCACTGGTACCTGTGAATGTGACATTATTTGAAAATAATGTTTGAAATAATAATGTAAGTTATTGTTTGTTGCTTTGTTTATTTTTGTTTGTTTTTGTAAAATTGTTTTTATTATTTTTTGCATGGGTGTTTTTCCTGCATGTATGTCTGTGCACTATGAGTGCGCCTGATACCCAAGGAGGCCAGAAGAGGCACTGGATGTCCTGGAACTGGAGTTACTGACAGTTTTGTGTAACTGAAGATTTCTCTCCTGCCCTCCAGTTCCTGATTAAACATTCAGAGGTTTATATTAATTATAAAAGTTTGGCCGATGGCTCAGGCTTATTACTAACTAACTCTTACAACTAAATTAACCCATTTCCATTAGTCTATATTTTACCACAAGGTTCGTGGCTTGTTACCTCATATCTTGCTTCTCTACCTTCTTTCTCCCTGTATCTCTGTTTGGTTTTATTGCCTAGCTATATTTTTTCCTGCCATAGACCAAAGCAACTTCTTTATTACTGGCAATAAAACACATTCATAGCATACACAGGGGCATCCCATATCAGTTGTGAGCCACTGTATAGGTGCTGAGGATCAAACCTGGGTCCTCTGGAAGAGCAACCAGTGCTCTTAACCACTAAGCCATCTCTCCAGTCCTATTTACTTTTTATTTCGTGATTAAGTCTCACTAAGTTGCCCAGGCTGGCTTTGAATTCACTCTGTAGCCCTGGCAGGTCTTAACTTTTCAATCCTCCTGCCCCAGCATCTGGAGTGACTGGGAACACAGCCCAAGGAGGAGACAACTGTCTTGGATCAGAACACAGGCTCCTAGGAGACAAGCCATGGTGGGGCTGAGAAAGCTTGCACCAAGAAACTCCCTGGCTCTTCCCCAACCCACTGCTGTTCTAATGGAGGAGCCGAGTGTAGCTCCTGAGTGAGGCCAGGTAGGGGTCAGGGACTCCGGAAGATCCAGGTAACTGGTGTGGACACTGAGGAGAATGGAAAGGAGGGGCAAAGGGGTCCTGAGTGGTGATGTATCTATCAGGCAGGGGCCAGGATGAAGGCAGATGAGACGTGGCTCTGCCAGTCTGGACTCGGTCTTGTGCGCCGAGTTCACTCTCAGGCTGTCAGACTGTGTGTCCTGGTTTCTGAAAGGAAAAATATGTCGCCTGCTGTATCTGTTAGGGTCTCAGTGGGAAACAGATGGCACACTCAAATTGGGTGATTTAAGGAGAGCTTGTGAAAGGTCTATTTACAAAGGTGTGGGCAGGGTGTGCAGAGCTGGGGTTCCCACAGGCTTTTGTAGAGGGCGGGAGGGGGCTGTTACTACGTTATCTCTCTTGAGCTGAAGGGACCGAGAGGACCCCTGAGAGAGCCTGGTGACTGGCTGGAATCGTCTGCTCAGCCAACAGAGATAAACACCAAAAATGAATAAACATCCAGCTTCGCTCTCCTCCCGCCCTCCAATCTTCTGCTGGGCTCCCATTGGCTGTTCACTCACAGGATGCCAGAGGGCAACAGAGCCCGCTCTATGGGTCCCTGCAGGTCAGTTTGGGGAAGAGAACAGAAAGGGCTGCACAAGGCCAGAAGGTGGGTCGGAGGGAGGGGCGAACACAAGACTGAAGAAGTGAGCCTCACTGTAGGGGCTCCTTCTTGAAGACAATGCCTTACCAGTAAAGAAGGAAAGCAGGCTCAGGGGAGCACCAGTGGGCTCAGACTCCCACGACGGGTTCCTGCGTGTGTCAGGAAGGGTGTGTGTGATGTGGGGAGCTAGAAACACTTCTCATGGGTGTCACGGTCACCCGCACTCTGCTCCCTGCCAGCGCCTGATTTCTCTCAGGCAGCAAAGTGGCAGTACTCCTGGTTTAAAAGGAATGGTGATCAGCTCCTGTGATTAGGAGGGAGAGGGTGGGGGTCAGGGAAAGAGAGAAAACAGCAGGGGGTCAGAGCCTCCCAGGCTCTGGGGACAGCTGGGTAACCAGGCAGACAGACAAAGGACTCCCCCCACCCACTGACCCCTGCCCTCGCTCATGTCCCATCAAGTCCAATTGAGTCAAAGGTGCTGATAGATCGCCGGGAAAGATAGATGGAGTAATCAGAGTAAATGAAATTAACATGCACAGGGTAATCAACACTCATTAAGCCAATTTAGTCAAGTGATGACCTCAGTCAGCTTTTATTTAATCATATACTTAAATGTCAAATCAATATGCAAATCTCACCCAGGCCTTTTCCAATTATAACCCATTAAAACTTTCAAGTAAATCAATGCAGCCAGGCAAGGTGGGAGGGCGCAGAGAGAAGAAACCAGTAGCCCAGGCTATTGGACAGTGGACCTTTGTCATCTGTCACTCTCGGTGGACCGTTATCATCCATAGGTCTTCTCCCAGCTCCAGCATGCAGCGTGCAGCTTACCCTCCCTCACTTCTCCCCTAGAAGAGCAGAGAACTGGCTCATCCTCCAAAACCTCCTCATCAGGACCTTCCTGTTGCTGCTGCAGGGAGCCCAGCACTCTGCGCATTCAGTGATGTCGTGGCCGGTGTCCTCGGGAGCCATCCGGACCTCCTGAAGTGTATAGCCGTGGACCAGTTTCCAAAACACTGAAGGAAGCTCAACAAATCCTAAGAAGCTGGGCATGGTGGCTCAGGCCAGCAATCCCAGCTGCCGTAGAGTCTGAGGCAGGAGGATTGCAAGATCAAGGCCTGACTGGGCTCCAGACTGACTTCAAGGCTAGCTTGGGCAACCTAGTGATATTCTGTTTCAAAACAAAAAGTAAAAAGAGGCCTTGGGGAGGCGGTGCATCTCAGTGGTAGAGCTCTTGCCTACCATGACTGAAGCCCTAGATCCATTCCTCAGCCCACCAAAAAAGCACCAAACCCGGTGATCCAGCTGCAGGGACCGTGTGTTGACCAGAGATCAACCCTGGTTATAAAGCGAACAGGAGCAGAGCATGTGTTACTGCCCCGAGGCTGCACTGTGAGTGATGATTGTCTAAGAATGAACACCAGGTCTTCCTGAGTCCAAGACCTCCAAGCCCACAGACTATGCGTGTCCAGTGGAGCCCAAGGCCTTATTCACATTGGCCTTTTCCCACAGGAGTCTGCCTTCCAGGAGCCAAGGCCCATGCTCAGGCTGGGGCAGCCAAAATGAAAGAGCCTTTTGGAGCCTGCTTCCCAGGCAGCTGTGAGCTGTCAGGCGAAGCCTAGAAGTTTCTGCATGGTATAGTAGCTGACCCAGATTGGAGATGTGTCCTGAGAGACACGCATGGTAATTGGCTTGCATATGGCTCCGTAGTGTCAGGTAAGGGGCTGATGAAAAATGACTGGGCCTATCGGTGACCATTGGTGTGAAAGAGCCAACCCTGACAGCTCTGATGGTTTTAGGGCCGCTTGCACAGCCCTGACTAGCCACAAAGGGTTGGAGCCAGGAGGCCCCAGCATGACTGAGGCTTGAAGATCTGAAGATACAACCCTATACATACCAGTGCCCCCGGCCCAGGACTGCACCATCAGCTATAAAAAGATCCCAGTCCATTGTCCCGGGTAAGTCAGAAACAGCCTGATCCTGGTCCCAGTGTCCCTACAGAGGGCCACTGAGCAAGGTGACAAAAAGAGGCCTGGTCAAGCCTTTCCCAGGGTCAGCCTTGAAAGTCTGTGAATCAAGAGCCCTACAGTTCTAGGTCAACATGGATGGCTGGACCTCTAGAGACAAGCTGGAACTGGTCTTGGATGAGACCATCAGCCTTCCATCTTCCCTCCTGAGGGGTTCACAGTCTAAAGGTAGAAGAGAGGAAGAGAAATGCAGGAACACAAGGAAAGCTAGGAAAATGGAGAGAGACATGTCAAGTCAGAGCTACTGACTCACTGAGCTGGGAACACTGGGACATGCTATTTCATGTCATCATTTTTAGATTTTTGTTTTCTATGTGTATAAGTCTTTTGCCTACATGTATGTACGGGTACCATATCTGTGCCTGGTACCTGCGGAAATCTGAAGGCAGTAGGTCACCTAGAACTGCAGTGGCTGATGGTTCTGAGCTGCCGTGTGGGTGCCAGGAACTGGAGCAGCGTCCTCTGCAAGTAGAAGTGCCCTTAATCGTCAAACCATCTCTCCAGTCCCTCATTTAACCTTTGAGCAACCCTAGCATTCAGGGGCTGCTGATGTTGTGTGTATCGAGAAGAAGCCGGAGCTGAGACAGACAGGATAACGTCCATCTGTGAGAATGGACGATTTCTGGACAGACTTTCCAGTAATCACCACTAAGGAAGCAAAGGTGAGAGGCGTCTAGGGGGCCGGCTCTGCCAGAATGAACCAAAACAAACCATGATCTGACTGGTGACTGCCCTGTGGGGAGAGGTGGCTTCAAAAGCAGTTGCTTCATAGACTGCTGCTACCAGCCTTAGGCCAGGGCTTCAGAGGGGAATGGGAGAGACAGGCAGCACCTGGGAATTCCTAGGGAGGAGCAACGGGCAAGCCTGGGGTTCCCATGGCGGACCCCAGTGTGGTGTGATTAAAGAGGGTTTTTTAGTACGCTTTTCGAGCTGTGTTTTACAAAGTGAAGCCATTGTGCTTCCTGGCAGGTTCCTCACCCTCTTTTCTCCAGGATTTCCCAGACTTTCTTGCCCTCCTGATGGGAATTCTCTGGGCTCTGCTTTGTCCCTTTCTGGCAAAGCCAACTCCCTTGGTGCCCCTTGCTTCTTCTGCTTCCCCTTGGTGCTGTGTGACTTATTGGGAAAACACAGCCCTGGCTAGGGCAGAGTTGCTGCCCCATGGGAACCACCGAAGCTCTGAGTTGCCTGACTGCCAAAAAAAAAAAGCCAACAGGATCAAATCACAAAGAAAAAAATGCTTGGGATACATCTCCAGACTCCAGAGAATTCTCATGAGGCATGCAAGAAAGCCCAAGAAATCCTGGAGAGCCAGGTGGGGAGCACCTGCCAGCAAGTGTCTCCCTTTAGTGAATGGGGACAGTGCAGCCAGGAGACGCAATTCTGGGATTCAAAACACATTTGAGGGATCTCCCCTCAGGCCTCTTTCTGGCAAGAAAACCCCGAAGGTTTAAAGCAACCTCTCAGGCTCTTCCAGGGGACAAGAGCTCAAGAGGCAGGTGGGCCACAGGTAGCTCACCCTTTTGGAATGATGATGTATATTCTGTGCCACTGTATGTTGGAAGTGTGTGATATGTTTTTTTATTTTGATTTTATAGGGGATTACAGTTAAGAGGTGCTATGAGTCTCAGAAAAGAGTTTAGACTTTTAAACAGGGCTGAGGCTATGATAGTCTATGGGGACTTTTAAAGCTGGACTTTATGCATTTCTCCATTACAATGTAGCTGTTGAGCCTATGAGGGCCAGGGAGTAGAATATCGTCGTTTCAATTAAGCTGCCCCCATAGACCCAGAGGGAGTATCTCTATTAGAAGACGTGGAGTTGTTGGAGTAGGTATGGTCTTGTTGGAGGAAGTGTGTCACTGTAGGTGGGGTTTGAGGTCTCAGATGCCTAAGCCAAGCCCAGTGTCTTACTCTCTCTTCCTGCTGCCTGCTGATCTGGATGTAGAAGTCTCAGCTACCTGTGCAGCAACATGTCTGCCTGCCCCCATACTTCCCATCATGACGATAATGAACTAAACCTCTGAAGCAGTAAGACAGCCCCAATTAAATGTTTTCCTTAATAAGAGTTGCCATGGTCATGGCGTCTCTTCACAGCCGTAGAATACTGACTAAAACAGAGACTTAAAACATCAACTTGTTCTGTTACAGTTCTGATGACCAGCAGTTCAGAAAGCAGTCCCAATAGCTTAAGGTTGTGTCAAGCTACTTTCTTCTGGAACCTCCAAAAGGACTGTCTGTTTCTTCTTCTTCTCGGCATCGAGTGGCTGCCTGCATTCCTTGGCACACAGCCCCCTCCTCTATGGTCAGAGAACTCTAGTGTCATTCAGTCTGCTTACATCACCTCCTCCATGCCGAGGCTCCAGCCACCTTCACCCCCCAAGAAGCCTGTACGACATCATACGGAGAGAACCTCTCAACTCTCAAGATCCTTCACCTGGTCACACGCTGCCATAAAGGGAGGAGACACAGGTACTGAGATATGGGGAAGATCAGGCAGTCCCAACTGTCACTCAGCCTGACCATGCAGTCCCCATGTTTGCTCTACTCTGTCTTCCACCTGGCCCAGGACTTAATGCCCTCAGGGTGCTTGACACACTTGGTGAATGAACACAGTGAATGGATAGAGAAAGGATGCGGTGTTGGGGTGGCCATTAGAGGCACCAGGGCTCACAACAGGCCAGCGGCGAGGTCAGCCGTGAAAACTGCAGCTTCTGAGACTCCTTTCCCTCCACCCACCATGACAGAAAATATTCTTTGTAATAAATAAGAGATCAAACCAGGCAAGTCGGTGCAGCGCATAAGGCAGGCAGCTGGAGCTAAAAAGGAAGAGCCTCCTCCTGGGGACGGAACTGAGCATGGAGGGTTAATCTCCCCAGACATTCCCCTCCCACACCTTGTCCCAGCTGCACACATGGCAGGGTGCTGCTTCCCAGTCTTGCTGGTCATTCATCAAAGAACCCCAGGTGCGACTCTGGGGTAGTTAACAGAAACCTAGTCCCTGCCCCCAAGGGGATGCCAGGCCACACACTGGGCACTGAAACATCCTATATCGTGTGTTCCTTTCCCCAGAGGGCTGTCCCGTGAGCTCTCCTGGCCACGGGCTTGTGTTTCCCTCATCCCTTGGCTTCTGCTGCCACCACCCCTCTCGGATCACTTCCTGTCCTACCAAATGCTGCCCAGAAGTTGATGCCTGGAAGGTGGGTGGAGGTACTGGGTGATTCCAACTGGAGAGCATTTGCTAGGTGGTGGGAAGGAATCAGGTTGCAGGCAGCTGAGGGTAACAGGGGAGGTGAGGACCCTCAGACATAAGCAAAGGAACATGAACAGCAGGGCTTTCTGCAATCAGCTGCTACTGTCTGTGCTGGTGCGGTAAAGATTATTAAAGTCACTTTACAGGCGAGGAAATCAAGGTGTGGAGAAAGAAAGGAACTTGCCAAGGTGGGCAGCTGTAAACAAAGTCAGGAACTGAATGGACTTCTAGAAATTTGACTCAAAGAGAAAATAAGGAAGTGGGGGGGGGATGGGCTACATCTGAGGGACCTAATGGATGGGGATATAATTTCCTAGGCATGTGTTATATGCACAGGTGTCCCTCCACTTACAGTGCGATTCACAGCCTGTCATAGGTGGGCATGATCATAGACATACAAAAACGTACCTGTCCTGCTGAGTGTCACAGTTTAGTACTCAGACTCGGCAGAACATCGGCTGCCTGCCCTCATCAGCGGGTGGCTGGCTGCCTGGTGCTGCGCTCACGGCAGCTGGCCTGCCTGCATCAAGAAAGAGAAGCACGCTGCAAACTGCTAAGTGAGCAAAATCCAAATTCTCTACAGAAGCGTGGCTGCGACTGAATATGAATCACTTCTGTGCCACCATTAAGTTAGAAGTCAGAAGTGGAACCACTGTAGGTCGGAGACTGTCTCTAAAGCCTGCTGACAGGTGTGTTGATGGGTGCGGCTCAGGGGAGAGAGAGGCAGAATTCAGGATCTGGGGGGATGGCCAGGCCAGTCAGCTGACCTGGGGACAAGTACCAGCCCAGAGTCAGATGGTGTCACTATTCACCATGTACAAATGGGTCCCATGAACTTGTCCGCTAGGTCCTCCCAGCAAACCACAAGACAGGCATAGACAGATCGGGTGAATGTTGTAACACTGTATCTGGGAGGTACGAGGAAGTGTCTACCGCACAGGACACCAACAACAGGCCTGAGTGATTACATCACCCAAGTCCAACTCGGTGACCTCGTTAGCTTATTAGGGTTCCTTACCAAAGTATGGGTGAGGGATTATTCACAGGAACAAGGGTGGTGCAAAGGCAGCTGCATCATCCAGTTCACCCTAGCCTGGGAGACAGATCGCGAAAGCCGCAGCCCTCTGGACAATCTACAGGCAGCTCAGCAGATAGAAAAATGTCCCCTCCTCAGTGCCTTTATACTTTATACTTACATAGCTTTGTAGAGGGAGGGTGTAATCTCTAGGTGCCAACCAAGTAAGTTTTCTGTCTTTTTTTAATCAATAACTCAAGTAAAATTTTATTCTTCTCAAAGATCTCTGATGCAGTTTGACAGCTGAGAGGTGTTGTCATTTAAAAGGACAACCTCACCAAACAAATTTCAGCAAAATACAAATACAAGTTATTAAGATGTATACCTGCAAGTTATAAAGGTGTGAGGACAAATACAAGTTATCAAATTTCTCTCTCAAGCTGCCTTTCATAGACTTAAAAAATACTTTCATTCTGATATAAATATGCTACTGTTTAAAATTTATGTTTTCACAAACCCAAAAAATTCTTGTGAGTTCCAGAGAGCCAAATTGAAAGATCTACCTTAAATAGGTCAGATACATCCCTCTCAATTCCCTGGTCCTAAAAATTTTTTTCCTAAACTTAACTTTGTCTTCTGTTCTGCCAATACCTTAAACAGGTGTAAGAGACGCCAGACATTTTCATACCACAAACACCAGACAGGAGCAAAGAGACCAGCTATGCCAGGATATGACCAGCAGCCAGCTTTCTCAAGTCCCGCCCTCCAAGACAACACCCACAGATAATCAGGAAGCAGTCTTGAGAATCCACCATCCCAGTTCCTTTAACCTGTTGTGCCTAACCTTCTGCCTTTTTATTATAAAAAAGAGATGGAAATATAATGGTCTGTCCTGTCCCTTTAAGAGACAAGCCCCACCCTCTCCCTCCCCTGTCCACTGAGGCAAGCAGATCTTCCTTCTGCTTCCAGCCTGCGTTCCTCCCTTTCCCTCTCTTTCCTGAAGAGGTACTTTCTGCCTCTCTTCCTTCCCCCTCCCCTCTCTCTCTGTTTCTCTTTCTCTCTCTCTTTGTTCTTCTCCCTTCTCCCCTTCCCTCTTTTCCTTTCCCCCCCATAGCCCACTAAATAAATACCCACTTTCTCTGCATGGTGTGCCTAATAGGTCTCTGTCTCTCACCCGCAGCACAGCTTCCTGCTTGGGACCCCGCTGGCCCTTGTGTTTTACCACTGCAGCTCCTCATGGCCTACTACCTGTTGTAGCCTATGGGGGAATGGCACCATTTTAATTTTACCATAACAGAGGGGCCTTGTGATAAGTTTCAGGGACTTACTAAGACTTGTGAGTTGTTTACTTCCTGAGCCTTTAGGAACTTCTCTTTACAACTTCATAGGTCTTATGAAAACTTCTTTTTGGAATGGAATATTTCAGTTCAGAGGAAACCGCTACACAATGATGTGGAGAAGTCATGTGACTCTTCAAACGGCCTGAAGTAGCTGCAAGAGCTGAGTCCCAAACTCATTTGCCCTGCAGCCACTTCTGTGACCCATGTCAGACCTTATGGAAAGGGGATGGGTACAGAGGACTCAGAAACAGCCCCGCCCCCAGGAGCTCACAGCCCAAGCCAAGGACATGTGCCCATCCTGTACACTTCAGCAGTAAGGGGTAGGATCATGTGACTGTGCCATTTACACATCGGGGCACCACACATGTGCCCCTGCAGAGCAATGTCTGCCCATTATCTAACAAACCGTCCCATTATGAACACCCAAGCCTGTACAACCCCAGAGCAAGAGGTGAGGCTCACGCCTGACTGGTAGGTCCGTGCCACTCACAATCTCCAGGGCTTCCCTTCTGCCTCCGGGACAAAAGAATCCCTAGAACGTGAACATGAGCAGCACTAACTTGGCAAATCTGAGAGTTTGTTGCAGTTTTGTTTTGTTTTTTAAGACAGGGTCTTGATATGTAGCCCAGCCTGGCTGTGAATTCGCATTCCCCTGCCTCAGCCTCCCAACTAATAGAATTACAAACATGCCTTGCCTGGTCCTGCTAGTCTCTCTCTTTTTTAAAATGTTTGAAGAGTATGAGTGCTTTGCTCTCACACATTCATACACGTCTGGGCATCATGTGTGTGCTGGATAGTTTTATGTCCACTTGATACAAGCTAAAGTCATCTAAGAGGCGGAACCTCAATTAAGGAAGTTCCTCCACTGGGCCGTGGTGGTGCCTGCCTTTAATCCCAGCACTTGGGAGGCAGAGGTAGGTGGATCTCTGTGATTCCTGGTTAACCTGATCTACGAAGCAAGTTCCAGGACAGCTAGGGCTGTTACACAGAGAAATCATGTCTCTAAAAAACAAAAAAGAAAGGGAGAGAGAGATCTGGCTCCACAAGATCTGGCTGTAGGCAAGCCTGTAGGGCATTTTCTTAATTCATAACGAAGGAGCGCCCAGCTCATTGTGGGTGGTGCTATAACAGTGGTCTCGATCTGTGGGTCATGACCCCCATGGAAGTCAATATCAGATATCCTCCATATCAGCTATTTATATTAGGATTCATAGCAGTAGCAAAATTACAGTTATGAAGAAGCAACAAAATAATTTTATGGTTGGGATCACCACAACATGAGGAACTGTAGCAAAGACTTGCAGTGTTAATCACTGGGCTACTTCTGCCCGTATTCCCTTTGCCTTGCATCAATACTAGGGAGACAACAGAGAAACCTCTGGGTTCAATGCACTCAGGGATGTGGGAGGGGCCTTGTGGGAGGGGCCTTGTGGGAGGGAAGTCTTCAGGAAGAGAGCATTGAGAGGAAAGGAGCCTGCAGAAGCCCAAACCTTGGAAAGGGAACAACTCCAGGCACAAGCAGAGTTGACAACAAATACTAGAGTCACACAGGTGAGGCTTTGAACTGCGGCTCTGTTACCCGCCCCCTATATGACCTGGAGCACATGGTTCACTTCCCTGAGACTACTTCCTCCGGAAGGCTGGGAGCAATCAGGTGTGGGGTGACTTCCAGTACACACCACCAGTGCATGGAGACCGGTTCTCATGGATGGCAGATTTCTCCCCCCCAATGCAGTCCATGCTTTGTGGACACATAGGTGAGACACAGAAGGGACATCGAAGTCAGGATTTGAGATGGCATGTGGAGTCACATTTACAGCTAGCTAAGGCTAGTGGGGACACCCTGGCACAGTTAAAGTTTCAATTCAAGCTGCAGCCGTGTGGAGTGATGGTGCCACGTACAGATCTAAACACAACCAGCAATGTGTGCAATAACATGGTGATAATGCTGGCGGCCTATGTGGTACCTACACCGCGAGCCCAGCAGCTGATGCTCACATAGGATGTGTTCCAACGTCACAGCCTGATGGGGCGCCTATCATGCTAAGACACTTAATTTTCACAATAATTGCAGGTAGCAAATACCACTGGAAGAATTCATTTTCACACCCAACACCCTGAGATGCTGAGTGACCGTCCCGAGGCCACCTAGCTAGTAAAAGGCAGTACCTAGGATTACCATGGCAGCTCAACTCCAGAGCCCAAACCAGGGTTTCTGGAACACTTCTTCTAACGCAGCCTTCCGTTGCTCCACACACCAGTGCTGTGGACTGAGTGCTAATCTTCCCACTTCTAACTCCCAGATGAGGAGACTGAGGCCCAGAATGGGACTGGGTCAAAGGCCACACAGCTAGTATTAATGGCTGAGTTTAGATTCTAAGGACTTCAGGGTGGCAGGGTTTGGAGTCGTGAGGAAGAAAGAGGGGAAAGTTATTGCAGGCAAAAGGACCACTTGGGTGACATTCAGCGTCAACAAACTGAGTCATTCATTGCTTCGGGGAAAGGAAGGTTTGTTACAATCGCACACATGCACAGGTGTGATATAACAATAAAAAATTATATTTAGTCTCTGTCCCCAACTCCTGGCACACCGCCCCTAAACACCTCTTCAGGGTGATGAGAATGCCTTTTGTATGCTAATAAGATTGCTAGTGACTGGGGACCCCTAAAGTGCTTCAGGAGAGGGCCTGATAGAGAGGCCAGAAAATAGCAGCCTGTCACCCCCACTTTCCAGGGAAAGGGGAAGAGGGCTGTATCAGCTCATCACTGATAACTAACACCAGAATGGGAACTGTCTGCCGTTGGCCACTAGCCTCCATAAACTTCTGGAATTGTGGGGGTGGGGGTCAAGAGATATCCAGAGATGCCAGAAGACTACAATCAGCATCCAGAGGGGGAAGGAAACCCTGGGATCAGTTTCCCCACACCCTGCTATGTGGGTTTTTGTTTGTTTGTTTTCGAGGCAGGGTTTCTCTGTGTAGCCTTGGCTGTCCTGGAACTCACTCTGCAGACCAGGCTGGCCTCAAACTCAAGAGATCTACCAACTTCTGCCACCTGAGTGCTGGAATTAATGACTTGCCCTGTGCACCTTGTGGATTTGGTTGCTACATCTAAGGTGCACTCTTCCCCCACCCCGTGTGTGTGTGCATATACACATGCGCACATGCTTGCCAAGGCAAGAGCTTCCCTGATGACTCTCTTATTATTTGAGACAAGATCTCTCCCTGAACCCAGGGGTCACCCTTTCAGCTAGACTGGCTAACCATCGAGCTCTAGGGATCCTCCTACCTCTGTCTCCCCAGCACAGGGATTACAGGCACACACTGCCCAGCTTCTATGTGGGTGTGGGGGATCAAACTCAAGTCCTCACATTTATCCAGCAAGCACATTACTGACAGAGTCATCTCCCCAGTCCCAGAGCTGCATTCTTAATAGGGATCTGTCTATCATAAGCAAAATGTCCTTTGGGGCCACACAAAGCAATTAGAACAAATTATGGACCCTGCAGTAGAGGCCAGGGGGTACCTCCCACCCCAGGCCACAGCAGACCTAGAACATAAACCTGGTGTCAGAAATAGGCCTAAGTCCTGAGGACTGAGTCCCTAAACATGTAGGTCTGATAACTTCCTCCAGGTTGATAGCATCAGTGTTGGTCTGGGCGGCTGGATACCTGATGTCCAGAGAAGCAGGCAATCAGCTATGGTGTTGAGATATTGGGTCAAATTATCTCAGGGCCTGTACCTCGAGGCCTATAGGACAGAAAAAAGCCTGACTCGAGTTTGAATGAGGATGAGACAGCAAAAATTAGGTAGATGCCCCTACAGCCAGAGGGTGGGTTTGGCTACCTCTCATTGGATGAAGGTACCCCCCACATCACACCATGTAGTGGGGCTGCCGAATGAGCATCCTGTGTGGGGCTGTGGGAATGGGGGAACAGTGCACTCACCTTTCCCCGGGGAATAAGGAGGCCTAGCAACGACTAGGGGAGTACGGAGGCTCAAGAAGCCTGGCAACCATGTTCCTGGTGTCAGAAGTGTTGTGAACATAACCAGTTCAGTGGTCTATGGCCAACCTGTGAGAGTCTTCCCTTGCCAGAGTACAACCACCTCTACTCAGTGAGAAAAGGACATCTCAAGCTCAGGTGAAGAGCAGAAGGGTTGTATGAGTGGCCACTCAGGAAGGACCTTAAGGCTGAGCAAAAGTAGTTAGCACAGGGCACAGGGTGAGGAGCTTGGGAAAGGGGGGCTGATCTGGGGGCGGGCAGGATGGAGCCAGGCCAAAGACGGGGGTCCCACATATGGAGGAGCCCAAAGAGAGTCACAGTGGTGAACAGGCTGCTGGTGACACACGGGGAAGAGGGAACTCTCGTTAGTGGGGAGGGGGCCGAGTGGAAAGCGAGGCAAGCAGCACAACTGGACGGGCAGATCAGCATATGGAGGGGCCAGTGAACCATAGGTCTGAGAACATCCGCGGGGTCTGAGAGATGTCAGAGTAGCGAAACATGATGGTCTCAACCAGAGCCGGTGTTTGTTCATGTCAGCTTTGTGGAATCTCGCTGGAGCGAAGTGTGAGTGGGGCTGACTGCAGACAGATCAGAATGACAGGGCGCAGACTGCCTCTGTAGCAAGGGCGGCGTGGTAGAAGGGTTACATATTGAAGTGCCAGCCAGGGAACGCAGCTCTGATGGGCTGTCGGCAGATGGGTTGTCAGTAAGCCTTGACCTCTATTTGCAGGGCCTGGCCAACTAGCAACCAAAAGTCGGGGCCTGCACCCCTCACTCTGGGAGAGGTGGCCCACAGACGAGAGGGAGGTACGGGGGGAAGAGCTTCTATGTCTGCCATGGCACAGTACTGAGAGAGGAATGGCTTAAACAGCAGAAATGTCTTTCCTTAAAGTTCTTGAGGCTGGAAGCGCAGGTCAAAGAATCCACAGGGCTTCTAGGGTTCCTCTCCACAGCTGGTACAGGACAGATTTCCTCCTTCCTTCTGTGTCCGCCAGGCCATCACTCTGCAGATGTGTGTATCACAGCCTCCTCCTCCCTTCCTTCCTCCCTCTCTCCCCTCCCTCCTTCCCTCCCTCCCGCCCTCCTTCCATCCCTTCATCTCATGCCTTCCTGCCTGTCTATCAGGTTTCCTTTCCTCCTTTTTCTGCTAGAAACCAGGGTCTCCTGCACACTGGCAAACATTCTACTGCTGAGTTTATTCCCAACCCTCTATGATGTTTTTAAAGATGGCGTGTTGGATTAGAGCCCTGCCCTAAGAACTACATTTCGCTTGATTATCTCTTCAAAAGATGTTGTTTCCAAATACTGTCACAGTTCGAGGGACCAGGGGTAGCAGCATCAACCCTATCATTGGTCACAGGGGTCACATTCAACCCCATACAGGAGCAACTGAGGAATGGGGGGAAGGGAGCTCTTTGACAATGAGGCACAGAGACAGACAGGCTCTTATCAAGGACTCAATCGTGGAAGATTTCTTGGGCTGGGCGGTAGGACGGTAGGCAGAAACTGGTATGGTTTCATGGAAACTTCAAGCACCCATAGCATGCCTGGACACTGGAAGACAGAGAAATACTAACTGTAAAGACAAGAAAACCCCAAGAGAAACATGGGGGGACCTGATAGGTCTCATTTTGTTTTTGTTTTTGTTTTTTATGTTTAAAGCAGGGCTTCACTGTACCGCCCAAGCTGGCCTTGAGCTCGGGACCCTCTTGCCTCTGTCTGGAATGCTGGGAAGACAGGCACCACACCCACGCAGAAGCTCTGACTGTAGGACTACCTTCCAGAAGACTCCTCGGGGGCCTGAATCCGAATCTCCCTGCGTGGAGAGAGAATGAAGATAAATGACGACTTCGGCTTCCCCACCTTGAAGGACTTGCAAGAATTTGGAGAGGCACGGTGGAGTTCTGATCGGACTGAATCGAGCGCTGTGGTCTGTGTCACTCTGGACAGTGTCGTGACCTCTCCAGGCCCAGTTTTCTGGAAACATGGGTATCGAACTCCCAGGGTCTTTGTGAGATGACTAGAGACACTGTGGGGCCAGCTAGAGCTAAGCCTGGATGGTGACAGTGCACAGTAGGTAGAAACAGAATGCTGAAGTTACGGTGTTTGCTTGAGGACCCTGCCCCAGCTCCAAGCCCATGGCAAGGGGTCTTGTCTCACCATGTACCTCAATGCTTCATTTTTTCCGTGAAACTCAACAATCTGACAAATTCATAGTTCACTTCCCAGTGGGTCTGTCTCTCTCTCTCTCTCTCTCTCTCTCTCTCTCTCTCTCTCTCTCTCTCTCTCTCTCACACACACACACACACACACACACACACACACACACACACATTTCCCAGAGGGTGATTCTAGCACAACAAGGCTCTTGTGTCCTGTGTTCACCAACACCTAGAGAAGTTGTGTATTGTGCTCACTAACACCTATCTCAAGAGGAGTGTTTCAGAAATGCTTGTCTAGGTAGTACATGACTACGGTCCTACCTACTTGGGTGGCTGAGGCAGGAGGATCATCTGAGCAGGAGAGTTCAAAACAAACCTGGGTAAACAGAAAGATCTCATTGATAAAAATAAATCAATAGATAAATTTGTTATTGAAGTGAGCTGAGATGATAGACAGGTGGAATGGGACAAGGGTACAAGATACAGCCAGTTGTAGAAGGTCACGGGGTCCTGAGGTCTCCCAAAGGGCAGAAATGGGGGTCTTCTCTCCTCTTTTTTCCTCTGTCTGGGCTGCCTTGGGTCAGACCAGACTGTTCTGAGGGGAAGGTAGGGGGAGACAAAATGTCAAGCCTCGGCCTGAGCAGCTGTTTGTGAAAGGCAGGTTGCTCTCCCTGCAGCCTCTCCATTTCTGACTCAGGGAACTGAAACATATCATTTCATGGCTCCTGGTTATCAGAGGGCCTCCCAGTGGGAGGTGATGGCCCAGGGCATGCCTTTGCCATGACCCCCACCCTGAGCAGGATAGAGTACAGTTGCCCTTCAGTGTCATGGGGATTGGCTGAGACATGCCCCATACCACAACCCATGATTCTCAGGGGCCCTTTACGAAATGCAAACTCCACATGCTGCTGCACGCTTGAAAACATCTATAGATTACCAAAAATGCCCACCACAATGTACACGCTGTGTAAATAATTGTCATACCATATAGTTGAGGGAATCATAAACAAGGAAAGCCTGCACATGTTCGTTACAGATGCAAATCTTTTCTGGGTATTGTTGCTCAGCAGAGGGCTGGATCTGAGAGCATAGTACCCCGGCAGGTACAGAGAGCCTCTGCCCAGCCCTCCACAGCCATGGCGGGAAGTGCAGTTTGCTGTCCACCTTTCCGAAGAGCCTTCCTCAGTCAAGACTTATAAAACCCTCCCACCCTCAGCAGCTCCTCTGAACACCTCGTTTGTGCAGGTCCCTCTGGCGGAGGGGGCTCAGGAGTGGACATAGCTCAGGAGTGGACATAGCTCAGGAGTGGACATAGGCTCAGGAGTGTTCTGATGGTACAGATGGAGGGGTGCACAGGACACCCTGTAGGCAGAGTTTTCTGTCCTTCCCACCAGCTCCCAAATAACCACTCAGAGACTTCTTATTAATTAAAGAAGCTCAGCTGACAGCTTAGGCTTGTTTTTAGTAGCTCTTACGACTTAAATTAACCCACACCTATTCATCTATGTGCTCATTTACCTCATATGCTGCCTATTCTCATGACTCCGCCCTTCTTCTTCCCAGCATTCTCTCTGCCCTAAAAATCCTGCCTAGCTATTGGCTGTTCAGCTTTTCATTAACTCATTCCAAGTGATAAATCTTTACAGTGTACAAGATTATTCCACAAAACAGCCCTCAGAGACACACGTGAACATGCATGTATTCAGTCCACACATGTGTACCCATATGCCACCCAAGTGCATAGCTACTGCAAAGGAGAACCAACCTTTGTGCCAGGATACCCACACTGATTCAGCCCCTATGTCTCAGAGAAGGCTGTGGATCCGAGGGCCCATGGGCAAAGCTGGCAGGAAGCAGCCTCAAGTATCCAGGCTAGCCCTTCAGAGGTAACTCAGGCACTAGGAGTCTCCCATCTGCAAATAGATTCAGACAGAACTGGACCAATCAATAGCCGGCCCTTGTTGTCTGCTGAATGTCTGCTGTTGTGGTTGGGCTGAAGGGCCAGTCCTCAGGGAAACCCAAGAGAAGCCAAGATTGAGCTAAGACCAGTGGACTACTGTGGCCTTCAGATGCCAGGAGTCTGGAGATGGAATAGAGGTTACGGCTGGAAGCAGAGAAGGCTTGAGCTGACCTTGGATCTTGAACAAGTTTACCTTGAACTGAGTCTAGATGCTGGAAGTACCTGGAGAATGTCTAGAAAGCACATATAAGCTCCTCCCAAGCGCCTTCAGCAGAGTTTCAAAGCCAAGGACCTAGGGTTTGATTGTAATTAGCCTGGTGGCTGAGGAATAACTTGGATTTTTGTTTTGTTTTGTTTGTTTTAGTTTTGGCCAATGAGATCAAAGAAGCCTGAAGTGATGACAGATCAGCCTGGGGTCTGCCAGCAATGGAGCCTGTCCTAACCAGTCTACCCCTTGGCTCATGATGGCAGATTTGGTCTTCCCCAAAGCTTGGGAGGGGGCAGTTTGACCTCTAGAATGTCCTCCAAACAGTGTCTGTGACTGGGGTGTCCCCTAGTGTCCTAGAGCCTTCCCACCACTGTCCATTAGAGGCCTCATCCCTCTACCTATCTGCCAGACCTCATCCCTTCCTGCCCCGGAGTCAGGGAACACACAGGCCAGAGCTGTGGGAGGGGGCACCTGAATCAGAAAGACCAAGATCCAAACTCCATTCCCATTGTGGTGTGAACAGACCTTTAGATCCACTCCCACTGTGGTGTGAACAGACCTTTAGATCCACTCCCACCGTGGTGTGAACAGACCTTTAGAACACCAACCTTCCTCATGTTGTGGTGATCCCCAAACATAAAATTATTTTTGTTGCTACTTCATAACTGCAATTTTGCTACTGTCATGAATTGTAATGTGCATATGTTTTTTATGAAGGTCTTAGGAAATGACCCTGTGAAAGGGTTATTTGACCCCAAAGGGGTCACGACCTGCAGGTTAAGAAGCACTGCTTTAGACTATCCAAACACGTGAGCCACATGAGTGCTGGCACATCACAGCCTTGAGAGCTCAATTTCCTTTTCTGTAGAACGGAAGCAGCATGCCTCATCTCGTGGTCTTCGCATGCCCCTGGGGCAGAAAGCCACATACAGATCAGGACCAGAGTTCTGCTCGCAGCTAGTCCTGCAGAGTGGGATCTTACCTCTACAGCTGGCAAAGCTGGCGCAGATCAGGGTCAGGGTGAAGAAGCCAACCACCCTTTATCTCTGAAAATACCCAAGGTCTGCTAGGGAAAGAAATAGGACCAAGGTCCATCAAAACTGGCCAGAATCTTACCCGGCATCCAACCCACACATGTAAACACCAAATAAACCTGACTTGGGGTGTATGTGGGGAGCTCAGATGGGAACAAGGCAAAGGTGTCTCCTCTAAGATCATCCTAAAGAGAAAGGGACACCCAGACTCAGTCAGCACGCAGAAGAAATATGTACCATGATCCACAAAAGGTGCTCCACATTTTGGTCTATTTTCCCTCACTATAACAAAATGTCTGAGAGAATTAATTTACGGAAAGAAAGGTTTCACATGGCTCACAGTTTGGACAGTTTCAGCTTGTACCCATGGTCTCTCTGCTTGTCAGATGAGGTGGGGTGTGGGGATCGGAAGACACAACAGAAGGAAACCATGACATCACAAAGCGGGGCAAAGGAGAAGAGGAGCAGCCCAGGGTCCCGCAATCTCCATCAAAGGCACACCCCCAATGTCCTAAGGACAACCTACTTAGTCCCATTCCTAAAGGTTTTCAGTCCCAAACCCCCAGCCCAGTAATGCCATCCCGGGGACCAGACTTCAACACAGGAGACACATGCCTACTCCATAGCATGCTATGACATGTGAACTTCAGATAAACACAACACAGGAGACACATGCCTACACCATAGCATGCCATGACATGTGAACTTCAGATAAACACAACACTGGAGACACATGCCTACTCCACAGTACACCGTGACATGTGAACTTCAGATAAACTTGTTAAAAGCTATTTATAGCTTACCCCAAATTCACATTAAACTGAGAATCATATGTTTTTATTTAGTAGCTATAATTTGATGGAGCACATACCTGAGCCAGCCAGTCTCAAGTTCAAATTCCAATTCTATTTATTTCCTGCATGACCAAAAATCGATCACTTAATTTCTCTGTTATCGCATCAATTACAAAGTTCCATGTCTACCAGATTATTGTTTACGTGCATGTCTCCTTCCTAATTACTTGCTATATTTTAGGTACTTGTCTTATGTTTCTCAACAACATAAAAATATTGAAATAACATATCCATTAAATGAGGTAAAGCATGCAGATGCCTCCTGGCATGCGAGCTTGCCTGTTGCAAGCCTTCATTTCCTAGGGGAACACAAATAGTCCAATAGAAATCCCAAATGTTAAGACATCAGAGAAGATAGAGCTCATCCTGTGGGCAGAATCTTTGCCGACTTCACGGAGGAAGCGGTGTGGCGAGTGACAAGAGGTGGGTGTTCTACACAGGGCAGGCTGTGTTCCTCCAGCAGAGCCCCAGTGAGACCAGCACCGCAGGTGTTCTGAACACTGCAGTACAAACAGCTGTGGTGGGACACGAGCTCTCGGCCGTCCTTGGTCTCCCCCGGAAGCTCTCTCCATACTGCCGCTCTCCTCTGCCTCACCCTTACCTGCTAGCCTGGCTCTGCAGCCATTGAGCCCATTACCCTGCTAGATCCCAGGAAGGAATTCAAGGGCTCCTGCGTGGCCAGATGGAGACCTGGGAGAGAACACTTTGGAACTATTTGGAGAGGTCCTCAGGGGTAGAGTATGTTGGCGTGGGGAGCACAGGCTTCCGCTTACAGTACTAGGGAGCCAGGAAGGCTGCTGAGCAGAGGGGGTCAGCATCTCATTGCCAGCTCAGATCCTGTTATGGTCCCCAAAGGCTATGTGCTGTAGCCCAGGAGTCACATATTAAATACGAAATCCCCACCCCCCCACCCCCATCTCGGTGTTTAAACACTCAGTCCTCTACTTTAGGAGGCTCTGGAAACTAGAGGAAGTGGGGCCTGGGCACAGGCCCTGGGACTTTATAGCTCAACCCACCTCATGTTCGCTCTACTCTTCCACCAAAAGTGTCCTGGCTGCACACTCCTGACCCCAAAGAGATCCTTCTCAACCATAATGGATAGCATGCCCTCAAACCAAACCTTCCTCCTTTACATGGCTTCCTGTCAGAGGTTATACAGCAGCCTGTGGTCCTATTGGCTGTTGAAGTGAAGTGAGCCTTGGGAGAGAAGTGAGGTCACAAGGGGTGGGCCATAGAGAGGATATTGGGTTCTGCACTTCCTGCCTTCCATAAAGTGAGCAGCCTCTTCCACCATGTCCTCCCACCACCACAACCCCACCTCACCTCAGGGCCAAACAACCGGGGTTCGAAACCTCTGAATCCATAAGCCCAAACATGTCTTTTCTCCGTTCTAGTTGATTTTCTCAGGTACTGATTGATATTAGCAATGGAAAGCTCATTGCCCCACCTACTAAATGCTAGGGTGCACATACTAAGAAGTATCCCTGGGTCTTCACCCTCTAAGCTGGGTCTATAAGAAGGCATTGCTGATGGGCGAGCAATGACTAGCTTGGTCTATAAGGAGGCATTGTTGTTTTTTTTTTAAAAAAAGATTTATTTATTTATTATGTATACAATGGTCTGCCTGCATGTGTCCCTGCAGACAGAAGTTGGCACCAGATCTTATTATCAGTGGTTGTGTGCCACCATATGGTTGTTGGGAATTGAACTCAGGACCTCTGGAAAAGCAGTCAATGCTCTTAACCACTGAGCCATCTCTCCAGCCCCAAGGAGGCATTGTTGAAGGGTGAGCAATGACAAGCTTGGTCTATAAGAAGATACAGGTGATGTGCGAGCAATGACAACCCATGACAACACCTGTGCAGTGTGACAAGGACAGGAAGGGGGTTAGAAAACTCAAGCAGACAACTGAGAAGGGAAAACGCTGGGCAGAAGGAGCCAAAACAGGTGACAGAAACTCCTGGGGAGCTGAGACACAAGCTAGAGCTGGGGGGGGGGGGGGTAGCAGTCATGGAATGAGCTGAGTCTGGAAGGTGCTGAGCTGAGAGAGAAGGAATGTGGAAGGTGGGCGGTGCCTAAGCACAGTAGGAGAGCATGGCCAGGGGTGACAGATCCTCCAGTTTACCTCAACACCCAGAATGCTTTGTGGTGGAGGGAGCATGCCCCACCCCCACCAAGTGCACAGGGTTGAATAAGCCCAAGGGCCACACAATCAGTAACTGAGGGGTTCAGTGAGCAAGCCCACACTGTCACCTGCAGAATTACACCCTCAATGCCCGCAGTGACGCGGTGACACAGTGACACGGTGACGCAGTGGTGTGTGCCGCTCTAGAGCCTCTTCCTCCACCTTGCCTCATTGTCCCGTCCCCATCACATTCCCCGGGCACTCCTACAATCGGCTACTCACACTCAGATTCTGGTGTTCTGATCCAGAATGCAGTTATGAATGGACCTCCCCACCCCCGGGAGTATCCGAGGAGCTGCTAGACATCCTTCCCTGTGAGACCACAAAGAAGGGTCCCTCCAGCACTGGGCAGAGAGCAACTCTGACCTTTGTAAATTCATCAAACACTTGTGAACTCCTAGCCAGGGTGGATTTAGCTCTGCCAGGGATAACCTCGCTCCTTTACTCCCGCCTGGGGCTCATAGCTAGAGTAGGCTTGAGATGCCGGGACATGCTCTAGGCTGTGCTGCTTCACACGTATTGGGGATGGCAGTCACAGAGGAGGAGGTGAGGCTGGCACGGTCTCAGCACCCTTGGATCTGCTAGTATCACTCCTGAGTCCTGTGAGCACGGAGTCCCCATCCCCAGGGAGTTGCTCTGCTCTGGGCATCACACGTGCGAGGAGGAGATCCCAGCTGGGCTCCGTCATGCCCACCATGCCCATCATGCCTGGCTTCCAGGAAGGTCACTCTACAGAATGTGGAGGGAGAGGGAGGTGCCAGAAAGCTTCAGAGCAGGGCTGAGCCAGGAAACTGAAGCCAGCTAAGGAATGTATGGATAATCTGCTCCCCCTACCACCACATCAGGGGCCATGTCTGCCACCTGAGAGACCTGGGGATTCATCCAAGCTCAGTCACTGACTCTCAGCAAGTCTCAGTTTCCTCCTGAGGACAGTCCTGATGGTGGGAACCTGCAAGACTAGGGAGTGGGGACAATGTGGCAACAGGAGTCTCATGAGCCTCTCTTGAGAAACTGTCATTCAAGCCCAGCACTTACAGAGAGCAGGAGGAGGTCAGGGCTTTGGGGGGACAAAGGAAGGCAGGGGTGCTTATGCCTGCAGATGATGTGGGAGGTCCTTTTGTCTATGTGTGCTTGTATTGGTTCATGAATAAAGAAAACTGGCTTGGCCTGATAGGGTAGAACATAGCTGGGGGAGGGGGTGTGCTAAACTGAAAGCTGGGAAAAAGAAGGGCGGAGTCAGAGAGAAGCCATGTAGCCCCACCAGAGATCACACACCAGAACTTTAGCCAGTAAGCCACAGCCACGTGGTGATACACAGATTAATAGAAATGGGTTAAATTAATATGTAAGAGTTAGCCAATAAGAAGTTAGAGCTAATGGGCCAAACAGTGTTTTAAATAATATAATTTCTGTGTGATTATTTTGGTTCTGGGTGGCCGGGACGAACAAGCGACCTCCTTCAACATGAGGACATGTAGAGAGAAAGCATGAGTGGGCCTCAGGACCCTGGAGTTCTCGGACGCCTGAGGTACACAAGAGAGGGAGGCCAGCATGGGGAGTGACTAGAAGCGCAGGCTATGTGAGAAAGACCCTGAACATACTCAGTAGTATCTGGAGAGAGCCCATGAGGAGCAGGGCCTGTGAGGTGGCCTTTCAGGACAATGGCCCTGACTCCTGCAGAGGCCTTGCTGGGCATACAGGTAGGGGAGCGAGGCAAGGCATGTCAGGAGAGAGTAGGCTGAGTCGGAGCAGGCACAAGTAGGTATAAAAGTGTCGGAAAGGCACTGAAGGCCTTTGCCCTGAAACACCCCAGGATCTGGCTGCTGCCTAGGAAGAGTGAGGCTAGGTCATATCCAGGTTCCAAACTAGGGACTGGGCAGTGAGCAGCCTGAGGCCCCATGAAGCAAAGCGGGAGATAGCCAGGGCTCCCAGGGCTTGTGCTGAGGAGGGCTGGATGCTGTGCCACCTTCCAAAGTGGGTACCCCACTGAGGCTGAATAGGACCAGCATGGGACTCAACAGGCAGATGCAAGTCAGGCCTAGTGCTCATTCTTCCAAAGATGCCAGATGGATCCACCCAAGATGGGACAGTAAATCCATTTCCAAGGTCAAACCCTGCCTCCACCCCAGGACCCTTCCCCCGCTTCCTTCTCAGCTGATGTAAAAGCAAATGGCGCTGGGTATGAGCCTTCCTCACATCAGCAAAACAAGATGCTTAGTCAATCAAATAGCTGAGCCGAGCGAACGCAGCGTGCGGCTCCACGAAGAGGGTTCTTTCCAGGGGAAATGTTATCATTTTCCATTTCTGTTTAATGAATCATGGGAATTACAGCAACATTACAAATGGCTCTCTGTGCAGGCTATTACTTCGTTTCTGCAGGGTTCTAATGGCGAACCTGCTTCAGCGGGGGCTCAGTCTGCCCCCGCCCAGGCTACCGAGAACAAAGGCATGATTATAAGTGGGTCCCTTTACAAGGATCT
Organism: Myodes glareolus; assembly: GCF_982192425.1. NCBI lineage: Eukaryota > Metazoa > Chordata > Mammalia > Rodentia > Cricetidae > Myodes > Myodes glareolus. The sequence goes on along the minus strand of NC_142028.1, from coordinate 68,755,243 downwards.
GTCTGGGAGAGATGGTGACCCAGGCCCCTTGAATTGAGTGCAGACTAAATCAAGTGGAAATCCCTCAGTGACTGATCCAGGAACTTTCTAGGGAGTCCTTTTGGGGACCCCAGAATACAGGGAGACACCTCAAGATAGAAGAGGAGAAGAAGGAAGAGAAGCTGGGGAGCCTTCTGAGCTGGAGAGCTGGAGAAGGAACAGTGAACAAGAAAGGAGGGATGGTCAAAGATGGGGTGTGGGGGAGGGGGGAAATTGTAAAATAAAAAAAATTTCAAATAATTTTTAAAAAAAAAAAAAAAAAAGATGGGATGTGAGTAGCAGATCCTGACAGCCCTCACCAAGGTTGCCCCGCGTGCTGGGCTGGCTCCTGCCCCGGCAGATACCAGAAGGACTACTGGTCCCTGTCTATGCAGCAAAGGCAGAAGGGAGCAGAGCTGGGGCAGGTTTGCCCCTCGTCTTAGCCCCAGGCCCTGTGACTCAACCACGGGGCCTTCTGTTGCTGGGTAGGGGAGGATGAAGAGGGACCAGGAGATGTAGGATGGACCCTTTGAAGACACAGATCAGATGCCTGCTGCCTACAGGACTGGGTCATGCTTTTCTCGGGTAAACAGGCAGCCTGCTTTCTGTGCTGTCGATCAAGAACTAACCTGTATTTTATGGGTTATTTTGATTATTATCATAGAACATTCTGGGGTGACTTACCAGTTCACAACCCCATCCCACCCTATACTACAGCGGATTAGACACCTAACTCAGAGGAAGCCAAGATTGTTCAGGCCCTGCCATGTCAGAGGCGGGAAAATACTGTTTCCCTGGATAACTGCTCTATCTGTAGTGCTGGCATTCTGCCTGCCACACAGCAAGGGCTTAGTAAATAGCAAATGGATGAATGCATGGCAGAATGAATCTCTGAAAAATTAGGAATTTAAATTTTTTTTCTTTATTTTTTGTGAGTGGCTGTTTTGCCCATGTGTCTGTACACTGCATGCATGCAGTACCCGCGGAGGCCAGAAGGGGGCGTCAGGTCCCTTGAGACTGGAGTTACAAATGGTTGCCAGCTGCCCTGTGGGTGCTGGAAATAGAACAGAAGTCCTTTGGAAGAGCAGCCAGTGTTTTAACTACTGTGCCATCTCTCTAGCCAAGTTTGGAATATGTAGCCTGGAAACTCAGCCTGGGAGTCATGTGAGCTGGAAAAGGAGCCACCCTTTCAACTCCAGGGTTCTGGGGTTGCTTCCATCCTGCTGGGACTCACTGGCCCAACATCCTGACTCTCAGGCACGTTTCTTTGCTGAGCCCATTTCTATTAAAACCCAAACACTTCTCCAATATAAGGGGTAGTTTTGTTTCCTGCTATGCAAGTGAGCACACGTGGGCACACACACGAATTTCCTTTAAGAGTCACACCCACTAACTCCTTGCCACACCCTGGTTGTACCCACTATTGCTACCAGTAGCCCTGGTGAGCTCTGGCTCTGAGATGCAGTGACCCAGGGCCAGAGAGGGCACATTCTTGGCTAGCGTTCCTTGGGGGCAGAAGGAAGAAGCATTGAGCCTTTTCTCCTTTCAAGGCCCTTTGCCGGATACAGGCCTCAGGTGTGGGCTCCTAGAACCCCACTCTCAAGTCATAGACACCTGCTACGGGAACCCAAGACCATGCTTGCCCATCCTGACCTCATACTCACCAGGCCAAGGGGAGCAGGGGACCCTGAGAAACTCCTAGTTACAGGCTGAAGCAGAGAGGAGGGGGCGCCCACACCTCCTGTACACTAAGGCTGCTCTCCGCCTGGCTGGATCGACTCTTTCTTCTGTTCCTTCCGCCCTCGCCGCAGGTGCCCGGATACTAATTATAATGACCCAGTGAGTTACAAGACGATGAAATTGCTTCCACCTGAGGTTGTCACGGGCTAGGAAGAAATACCAGGGCTGGAAATTAAACTGTGCCAGCAGGCTTGAAGAGGCGGGAGCAGGAGGGAGGACGGGGCGGGCGGGTGGGGAGAGATACCTACGGCTTATGAGGTAGGGTTTACCGAGTGCCAGCATGAAGCGTCCTCGGGCAAAATAGAAAAGATTAGGCACTGCTCACCTGCTGCTGGTCACCGGACACAACGTGTCCCAACAGACGGTTAAGTGACCAAGAACAGACAGAAGCCCTGCGGTCACCGAGAGCCCCAAAGACAGAAGGAACATCAGGTTGCTGTTGTGAAAGGCGGCTTGGGCAGTCCAGCCACCCAGAGAAGGAGGAAAGACTGACAGGTGGAGCCCAGTCCGCCTCAGTAGCCTACCTCACAACCTAAGGATATTCTTGCTGACAAGCTCAGGCCTTTGTTCCCCCGAGCTGTATGTACCTTCCCATGCAGCTTTGCGCTGACCTTTTCATCTGGAAGGCTGGCAGGCTGCCTAGCTTCCAATCCCAGGATCCAGGGAGGAAAGACCTGGGAAGTCCTGGCTCTGAGATCTATGGTAAATCGCCCTCCTGGATGACTGCACAGGGGAGGGAGCTTTGTAAGTCACTGAGCCCTCTCCCCATGTGCCAGCAGTAGGGTGAAGT